>NC_136518.1:52136292-52551292 GCF_053919585.1 Euprymna scolopes
TGTTCATCAGACAGTCTTTGCTAATAAGTATCTTGTGGAAAAGGCATAAAGTTTATGATTGCTGATTTTCATGAGCAGAGTACATACGGGATTATTTTCTGGGGGGGGGGGAAAGAAAGTCATGATCTACATAAACGTCTTGCACGTGTGCGCGTTCGTCACATGTGAAAACAGCGGTTCGAAATAGCATTGTTGAAAAGAAGGAATAATTCTCGTTCGATATGGTAACCTTTCCATGTTGAGAATTAAAGATACATAACGCACGGAAGGTCATGTTAGGTGATTTAACGTCCCAGAAAGACAGAGTCTCTTAGCCACGAATCAGGCTAGTGAAATCTGAAGAGAAAACTGATTGGGAGTCCACGCTGAAGATGGGCAGCAGTGATGTTTATTCGTAAAACTGCATCCTGGATTGATTTGATTTTCGCAGGCAAAATCTTATATACGCATGTTCTAGAATATTCCAGTCTGTCTGTTGTATCACTACATGTGAAACGTAACATAGTTCCTTTAATGCATGTGTGCAGATGGGCTGATTACGACATTGTGTCTTTGCATGTTCTGATATCCGTAGGCGTTTAAACGGTGATTGCTATCAAAATGTCTCTGCTGAAGATTTGTTCCGGCCGTCTGTAGCAGATGCTACAAGGTGATTCTTTTCCTTCTCTTTGAAACCTCTTTCGCACAGAAGAGACATTGTGAGTCTATCTTCGCTCTATCATTATTTTCATGGAAAGTGGTCAACTGAGCTTCAATCTATAATCCCTTACCCTATAAAACATTCACAACAAACACTCGTCTAGCTACAACCACTATCAACAATTTACCCCACTCTCTATCTGTGCCTAAACCTACGTGTAAATTTCATGAACAAAGTTTCTTTCCTAGAACTGCCCACCTATGTTACTCTATAATACGGGTCTGCTTTCCAGTTGACTACAATATTACCGGTGTCAAGTTCAATGTAAACAAGTTCTTGTTGAACCGTACTCTTAAATATTTCAAATTCTACCCAATTTCGACCACTGCCTATCATTACACTGTTGTCTCACTGAACACCTTACATTCATTAACTCTTATCTCGAGTAGCTTTTAGGTCTTGATAGGAGGTAACTCTTTTGTAAAACAAAATTAACTGCATTGAAAAAAAAAAAGATTAGCTGGCCAGAATGTCCATTGAACCAAACGTCCTCGATTCGAAAGTCCGTATTCTACAGAGTTATTTCCCTTTGTCTTTATAATCGCATTTTTTCAACATGGCTATCCGTCTTGTTCGGGAGGCAAAAACTAGCTTACTATGTTTCTTATTAGGCGCTGGCATTTGTTTCCTGCCGACGGTACCCCTTTTGAACCCGGCTTTACAACACGTATGGATTGATTTCTGGAAATATTTACTGGGCATCTACGCTTTGGCATTCAATGTCATCATTAATTTGGTGTTTATGTCGGACGACAACCTGTATCAGGTAGTAAGTTTTGGGTACCATTTTTATACTTACTTTTATTAATGCTTAATAGAAATATAATGATAATAATTACCAAAGATTATTTTTGTTTTTATTTATTATTTGTTTTTGTTTTGTGTGTGTGTGTGTGTGTGTGTGTTTAAGGTTGTATAATTAATGTAATTTATTTAAATCCTGATGGTCCATTGTTCGAATAGTGGCGCTTTTTTGTTTGTTTGTTTTAGGTGCAAGCAATAACATAAACTGACAGTTTAAAGGTTTCAAAATCACTTTCGAATTTTACACGATCGCAGAGAAATCACCGTAACCTCACTCCACCCCGCTTCTTTTTTTTTTAAATCAATAATAATGGGAGATGGGCCCGGAAACAGTGTTTACGTCATGGCTTTCAATATTTAGAAATTGATTTTATAGTCTGTAATTTTCTCATTGAAAATAAGAATTATGCCTTATTTTAAGAACTCCTTGACTTGGAGTAAAGTGTGGTATCTGTTATGATACGGGATGGCATTTTTGATGTTTATGCAGTATAAGGACATTGCTTTATTTTAGATAGGATTTTCAAGTTAAATTCAATTTTTACGGTATCTTTTGTTTATTAAATTGTTAGGTGAAAGTGTAAGATGGTTAACACCCCCCCCCTCCCTTCATATGTAAATGGGTTTCTAAATAATAACGCTATTTCAGCACGGTCCGTATTCTTCATAAGTGCCCATTTTTTTCTTTACTCTGTCAGTGATGTATGTAGAAATCCTTCTAGATTGAGGCAATTTTTGTCTCAGGTGGCCCTTTTCGAGGAGCTGGATTATCCCGATATTAAAAACTGACACTGTATCTAATTGTGCCCTCGTGGGGAAGCAAGTAAATAGACTAATGATTCACTTGTGTTCCTCCAAAGAAAAAACTGTTTGTTTGTTTTTTTGTCATCTTTTGACCGCGTTACGATTGCACCGAACATGAACATCTATTTCGTCTTAAGAATATTAGAATTGACTATTGATTTTCTCAATAATTCCATTCGCATTCTTTATTTCGTCTTAATTTAAATTAGTTTTATTTTATTTTTTTATTAAACGTTTTAATCACTTAATGAATTTTAATTAAAAATATGATTAAATTCTAATTTAATTGTAACAATCTTTTTATATCTCGGGTTCTTTCACATAACAATGGTGCGCTTTTTTAGTTTAAGTACCAAAAATACATTGCGTTTACTTTAAAATTCTCCTGAGAAATTAGCAGTTTTAAGGCTTTTTAATTTCGCACAGTCGCAGAAAAATCACTGCAGTAGCATTTATTTTTTATTTATTTGTTTGTTTTACAAATCTCTAATTATCCGAACAGAGTTCAGAAACTGTATTTTTAATTTCGTGACCTTCGACATTCGAAAGTGGGTTTAAAACCTTTAAATTGGCGAATAATAAAAATAAAGTTATTTTATAGAATCACCCCCGTCTCTAATTTAACAACTAATAAAGTTATTGACGTTTACAGTAGCTAACGTAAAACATTGAAGAAAAAAAAATGTTTAGAAACGGGAGTGGTTCTATAAAAAAATATCGAAAATAATTTAGGCTGAAGTTAAGTGTCAGGGTTCATTTGTGGTCATAAACCAAAAAAAAAAAAAAGTCTCGATCAATCACGTCTCTATTATATCGATATATTTAAACATACTCACGTGGACTATTTAAGATAAAATAGTTAAAATTGTTTTAAAGAAATGCTACAACTTCTTTAGTATAATTTTAACTATTTTGTCTTAATTGTTCATGTGAGCATGCCATTTTTTTTTTTTCTTTTTTAGATTAGACTAGAAATAATGATTTCCTCGCCTGTACATGACTTGGGCAATATTCGAAATTATTTCCTGTGCTTAGTTAGAATTTAACCTAATCTAAATTGCAGACAATTTTTTTTTATGATGTACGTACCCCGCCGTCACGGAACACGAATGTCATATTCCAAAAATCACGTAAATTGATCAAGTAAATTTTTTGATTTACAAAATTTATTTTTTAACAATATTTTAGCGGAAATTATAGCCATTACGAGGCTGACTTTGATCTCTAAAGTTCAAATTAAGTTGTAACCCCTTTATTTATAAAACATTGCAAATCAAAACAAAATATCTCGTTTTTTGATTTTCTTAGTTTTTAAAAAACTACTTGATCAATTTACGTGATTCTTCGAATATGACATATTCGTTAGGTACGTACATCATAACGTTTTTTAAACATTTTTTTTCTGTATTTTTGTTTTGCAAATGGGGTTAATTCGAAATAAGCACCTTTATGTTCAACAGTGTAAGATACTAAATCGAAAATTTAAGAACTATAAACTCTTCACTTTGGGATATTTCAAAATCTGCTTAAAAATAATTTTACATACATAAAAAAAGGGTATCGTTTCGAAAAGAATCGAAAGTATAGAATTTAAATTTTGGCGTTTAAGACATTTTTGGATCGATTTTATTGTAAACCCGATTTGCTTAATAAGCATATATTGCTTCATTATTTCCTGAAAATGTTACAAATTAAAAAATAAAAATATATTTAATATCATATATTACTTGAATTTCTGAAAATGTAAATATTTTCTTACACATTAAAAAAAAGAAAAGACTTCGCACAATGCGAAAAAAAAAATACACATACAAAAACAAACGAAAGTATAAAATGAATTCTCGGGCAACGCCGGGTGAGATACAGCTAGTTTAATGTGAAATGATCTGATAGATCTCGAAAATTTAGGATAAAAGTGTAGTATCTGTTCTAATACTACACTTCATCTTTTCTGTCTTCGTTCATTAACGGAGAAATTCTTCTAAGACTGAAACACTTTTAGTCCCAATCCTTAGTGTCTTTCTCCATTGAAGCCCATCGTAAGGAGGCAGATAAATAAGGACCCGAAAGTCCCTATTTACTTGCCTCCCCACGAGGGCAGAGTTAGACAAAAGGAAGGTACCGTTAATTCTTTTTCTTTGTCATTATTGTAAATTCCTTGTGGACGTGTCGTATTCGTTTGGTTAATTTTAGATGATTAACTTGACGGATTGATTTATTTAAAATTGTAATTTAACTTAAATCCGCTCTCGGCAGTTGAATTTTATTTATAGTCGTAATCTCTACTCTGAGTTTCGTCTAAGTTAAAATATTCATTTCTTTTTTTACACTGTATGAATCGTCAGAATATCTCGCCTATACATGAATAATTTGATTGTTTTTTTTCTTCCTTTGAAGATTGTAACGTTGGGTATGGGGTAGCCAAACCAGATGCCAACATTCCCTGCTTTTTATTGAAACCAACCGAGAGCTCTTTTTAGTATCCTCGTTGTTCCCTTAAGTGCAATTGTCTGGATCTTTTGCACTTGGTTCACCAGGAATATTAGTTAGATAGGACTTCAGGTTCTTCTTCATAAGCCCTGTCTGTGGCAGTGTGGCAGTGGCACCGATAATAATTGGTATCTCCCTAAGATTCCAGTTTCTTTTCATATCCTACATGAGACCTTGATTTCAACATCCCTAAGCAAATTGTATTCATTTT
Organism: Euprymna scolopes; assembly: GCF_053919585.1. NCBI lineage: Eukaryota > Metazoa > Mollusca > Cephalopoda > Sepiida > Sepiolidae > Euprymna > Euprymna scolopes. The sequence goes on from NC_136518.1 coordinate 52,141,302, forward strand.
AGGAGAGTTCCGTCCGCGCAAGTGAAAGTTAACAAAGCCTTTGCTTGGGGATGTGAAATGTATAAGTGCTAGATTAATTTTTAATTATTTTTAAAGAATCTTTTTTTTTTTTTTTTTTTTTTTTTTTCCAAATTTTTCTGCCTTTTTGTATATAAAAAAATCAATTCTAGTGTAACTGTAACTGTTCTGCAGTGTGGCTTAATTTAATTTAAATTGTTATTTAAAGTAACAGTAGTCTTTACTAATATTTAAAAATTAAAATAAACTAATACTTTACGTGGTCATTTTAAAATTAATTAAATTAACCAAAAACCACAATTGTAATAAGTATTTATTTTGTTGAATTAAAATTTTAATTCTTCAGTCTTAATTTTAAACAAAAAACGCGCAATTTGTTTTTCTTTTCAATAATTGATGTTTTTTTTTTTTCGTTATTTATGAATTTAAATTTACAAAAAATTAAAGTAAAGGTTTGATTTTTTTTGTTGTTAATTATTTTATTTTGTTAATTTATATTTAAGAATAATTAAAATTTAAAAAAAATTGATTATTCAATAACTGAATAATATTTAACATTATTTTTTAAAAATTCGTTCCGGTGATTTTTTTTAAATAAAATGAAGATTAAAAAAAAAACTTTTCAAAGAGGGAGAAATGTTTTTAAAAATATCTTATTAAAAACGTAGACTTATTGTTTAAAAAATAGTAAAAAGATCACTGATGTCTTCTTTTTTTTTATGAAAATGTTATTTGAGCACGTTTTTTATGCTTGTAGTTTGTATTTTGATGTTTGATTTTTTTTTACAAGAGTACCCAGCATAGTATAAACACCTCCAACCTCCTCATCTCATGTTAAGAATGGCTTTCGGAATACCCCCCCCCCCAACCTCAAAAGCCGTTCTTAACATGGAGAGGGTGGGGTGTTTACACTACGCTGGGCTGGGTACCCTCGTAAAAACAAAAACAAAAAAATAGATATTTGTTTGCATTGTTGTTTTTGTCACACTCCGCTCCGCTCCGGCGCCTCGTCATGCATTATGCAACCTTAATTTCGTCGTAACCGTCGATGGTGGTCCAGGTGTGTCGGGTCTTAGGATTACTGATGAAAGTTTGCGGAAAACATCGTTGAGCAAACTAGTAAAAAAAAAAAAAAAAAAAAGTTTTTGTTTCATAAACTTTCAGATGTATTTTGTTGTCCAATTTTTTTGTTGTTGTTTGTTTTATCCTTCTGTTTATGTCGTAAAAAATGTTATTTTTGTTTTGAAAATAGCTTTTCCGAATGCAAACCGTGACGAAATATCGTTAAACCCATTTTTAACATGGGGTGGGGGCGTTTTGTTAACTCTATTGTACAAAAGATGCCCGTAAAAATTGAATTTAACTTGAAAATCCTAGCACGGTTGTGTATTCTGCATAAGTACCGTAAATTTTTTTTAAATAAATAATATATTAATTTTACAAAAGAAAAAATAGTTTAAAACTTTTCAGTATGTAAGTTTGTCCGTTTTTTTTTTCTTTTTTTTTTTTTACAATTTTTCTTGTAAATTGTAATATATGCGCAGTATTTTTTTAAGTAAATTGTAGGTTTTATTCTTTAATTTCGAAAAATAAAGCCGTTTTCTGAGAAAAAGTATTTTTTGGGTACGTAAATGCACGTTTTTTTTGTTTTTTTTTTACCGCGCTGAAATAATGTTATTATTTAGAAAGACATTCTTAACATGGGGAGGGGAGGTTGTTTTCAAACTGTCACTTAATAATTTAATATAAAAAATATCGTAAAACTTGAATTTAACTTGAAAATACTATTTAAAAAATAGCGCGGTAACAAAAGTGCATAAACACCTTTTTTTTTATCTTTTGAATGTTATTGTTTGTAATAGACTGCACATTCGTTTCTTTCCTCCTTTCAAAACAAACAACAAAAGCGAATAATCACAATTAATACTTAATATTCACAGACAATAAACTAACGTAAAACATTTTATTGTTCCTATTCACAATGCCTCCCTGCGGGAGTTAGACACCAGGGTCGTTTTTTAATGTGGAGAAAAGGAACAAAAATAAAAATTGTCTCAATCGTGAAGGATTTCTCCTCCACTGACAACAAGAAACTGAAGTGCAGAACAGATTCTGCACTTTGATCTGGACCCTGTTACTAATCAGTAAATTACTTAATTATTTATTTAAGGATGAGAAACGGAGAAAATAAAAAAGCGCGCGTCATCACGTGATCAATCGTAAACAAACATCTAAACGACCCTCGAGAGGAGCGAGGGAAATATTATTTCAACGGATTTGTATTTCTTTTTTTTTTTTTTCTTTCATATTTCAAGAGATGTAGAATTACTAGAATACTTGTCCCAGTACCCCCCCCCCATCCCCTCAATCGATTATTTGATTTTTTTTTTTTTTTTTTTGTAGAAAAAAAAAGGCTTAAGGTTCCTTAAGAAATTAGAACTCAAGGAGTTTATTGTTGTTAAATGACTATGAATCAAATTCAATACAAATTTGAAATATTGCAGATTTGAAAAAAAAAAAAAAGTCTTCAAAATACCCCAACAAAACTGAAATTTTTATTAATTGCTATCTAATAATGTACAATAATAATAATAATAATAAATAAAAACGAGTGTGTTTTTCTCTTCCCCTCTTCCTTTTACCCCCATGATATTATTTTCTATCATCTTTGAACACTGGCCAGAACCCATATCGGAATTAAAAAAAAAAAAAAAAGAAAAGAAAAATGGGCACATAGAAGAAGGGGAGAGAGGTCGAAAATAGAAAAGGAGAATTTATTTACATAAGAATCCATTAAAAAGAACACAGAAAAACTTGCGTAATTTTCCTTATGCGGGGTAAAATTATCACAAAAAATGCGCCAAAATCACAAAGGTTGAACAAAGAAAAAAAGAGTTATCTAAATTTTTACGGGGTGGGGGTGGGGATTCCACTCCCTTTTTATCCCACGATATTGTTGTACCATCAGTGAACGAAACAGATACTACACTGTTGAAATATTTATTTGCACAAAATATTATTTTTTTAAAATTTACAAATTGAACAAATTAGGCACAAGACCAATCAAAAGTGGGGATAATCGGTGTCGTTGATCATCCATGGTCACAAATACTTTATCTATCCTACTCTTAACTAGAAATATCTCTGTCATCACAATAACTGCATTCACTCCAGGGGCTGTCCTACTTAAGATAAACCCAAATTTGAAAGTTTTATTGAAACCTAAATATTTACAGATTACATTTCATTGGCAGGAAAATGGTGAATAAACAAAAACAACAAAAGTAAGGGCCTCCCAACCCTTTCTAAATAATAGATCGCCCACTGTTTTCCAGTTTGCCGAAAATAAACAGTTCAATCTCTAAGTAGGAGTGGAATCTAAGTGTGGGGAAAAAAAAAAAAAAAAGGTAAGAGTTGGAGAGTGGGTGGAGTTTTTCCAAGATGAGTGCAAATGGGGGAGAAAATCCAGGGACAAAAAGAAATAAAAATGAGCATCTTGGAGGCTTTCTATTGCTCATACTTAATTCCTCTTATCACACCCAAGCTTGCCACTCTTATCGATCATTATGCAAAATCCAAGGAATTTTATTTTTTTCTATCACATCTGATCTTGACCTTCAGCTGGTGCTTAAAGAATGCGATCAGATCCTAATCAGCAAAAGATTCAATCCCTTGGTCCACTCTTGGACGTGGCGTTTGTATCAGCATTACAACCAAGAGTGTGAGAAACACCATCTATCTTTCCCTGTTTCATGACAGGCCGACACCAATAACATAGGAAACATTTAGCAAACAAGGATGTTTGGGATTGATAGAAGCCGTGATTTCGCTGACATACCCCCAGTACCATCAGAGTTCACGGTTTTCAAAGAAAGCGTGCTCTGTCGTTTCATCTTCGAACTAAACACAGCGGAGACAATCTAGTGTCTCCACATTCTGGGCCAGTTGCCAGGTGAGTGAGAACTCCAGAGTTGCGGAGATGACTCAAACCTAGCGCCCAACTCCATTGAGAGTGGATCTTCTCCTTCCACTATCCCAGGCACCAACATAGTGGGTCCTCGGTGGTCCTCCCTGACTAATTCTCTGTAATTTCTTTTAGGAAAGCCTTAAAAGGTCACGGCACTGCTGCACTGAAAAAGCGCAGCTCAGCACTCTGAAGAACTGCGTATCGCTCTTTGGCCTACACCTACCCTGGATTGAGTGGTCGAGGATGAGGTCAGGAAAGGCACCATCAACCGCGAGGTTCCATACAGATTCTTCTGTCAAGGTTCAACTCTGGGAAAGCCAGTTTCTCAGCATCTCAGTGACGCGCCAAGTTTGGCATCCTGAAGCCCCCCCCCCTCACATGAACGTTGAATACAGACCTATCTGCAAACCCAAAGCCTCTTTCTGTTCCAGAGAAGTGAGAGCTTTAAGGTGTTGAGATACACCTTAAAGCTCAGTCAACTTGTAGAAGATGAGAGAAAAGACGTAAGTGGCACACGCCTCCACTCTACCATTTAAGGAGAGTTTGCTTCAAAGTTGAGTTGATCGATGCTTCAACTTTTGACTGGACCTCCGACCAGTTCATCTTGAGCTGGAGACTCGGTCCAAACAATACGTCAGTGATTCAATTCAGACCATCCAGCCAGCAGAAAGGTGCTGGAAAGGTAGTAACACTGTTGCAGTTTCATGACCGCAGGTTGATTGACTTGCTGCAGTTAATTTTGGATCCTGTGATCATTTCATAACGTGTGAGTGCATCTGTCACCACCTATGTTTCGAAAACATGACATGAAAATGGTGATGTCATTGGCGATCGTGGAGACTCTGACCTACGATACTCTGTATGCAATGCGATTCTGTGTAGGACTGGACTTACCTCCTCACTCCTTAGCTTGCAAACTAGTGGCTTCAACACAAGGATGCAGAGCAGATGTAACAGCGAACAGTCCTGACATACCGACCATGATATACCAAGGGATTGTGAGCGCTTTCCATTGGCGTGCAGTACAGAAGAGAGATATATTTTCAGAAGTTTGCTTTAAAATCAGAGGTCTCTAAAACAGATGTCAGGAAGTGATGGTCGACCCTATTGAAAGCTTTAGGCTGGTCCAAATTGATCAGTGCAGCTTCCGTGTCACCTTTTCTCCCTCTCTGTAGGATCATGATGATTAGATGCAAGTTGTTTTGAAGCGATCTCTCATTCAATGCATAGTTTTGCTCAGGTTCAATCAACTCTGATAACTCCCTGCAACCGATTCACTAGGATCTTGGCCAAAATCTTTGACTCTATGTTTAGCAGCATTGTTCTGTCATAAAATATGGTTAAATTTGATATTTTACTTTACACAGTCAATTTAAAATTTAAAAAAAATGGATTTGGGTGCCATCAGTCAGAAGTTAAACAGAAAGCAAAATTTTGTAAAAAAAAAAAAAAAAAAAAAAAAAAAGTGTGGTGGATGAAAACTTGAAGCAAACGTTATCAATTGGGCCATGATGACACAGATGTTATGACATTGCAAATTTAGCTTTTTAAAATGAAAGAACGAATCCACTGTTCGCGTATGCACAATTAACAAAGTGTCGAAACTAAGGTTTTTATCTGACTCCTCTTAAAACAAAATGACATTTCTACGTGAACTAATTTGCATTTTTTGGTTTTTTTTTCTCGATATCATGTGTCTGAGATCGCTCTTTCTAACTATACCAGGTTTGTGCCTGTTCGATTCTGATGACAAAAGTTTTTCGTGGACATACAAACATACATATAGATGGCTGAGATTTATATAATAGAAAGCCTTTATTATCCAATAGGGGCGAAAGGGGCTTGCCCAGTTGTAAAATACGCTTAAATATATTTTAATCCATGCAAATTTTGTATTTATTATTACAGAGCCAATTCTCTATTGAATATTATATTGTAGCTAATATATAATACTGATTTCAAAAGATTAAAAAGAAAATAGCTTTGGTGCTATCGGATCGAAACCAAAACATTGAGCACTCCAGTTACATTCCCAACCGTCTGAGCTAATCTATATTATAAAAGCGAAAATGTTTGTGTGCGTTTTCTTTTGTTTTTTTTTGTTTTTTTTGTATGTCCGCCAAAGGCTTTTGGAGGAGGGGAGGCGCTCTGGGAGGGGGGTGGTCACTCATTCTTACAACTATTTATATACTCGCTAGATTATGATATCTCTGATTTATGAAACGAGGTCGTCTCTAGCTTTTATTTCAGCAACTTATGTTACTGCGTTGTGATTTCGTTTCTCTGTGGCGTGATGTTTGACCTAGAAAACCACACGTTGACGTTCATTTAACCACCTGCTTTTTTAAACGTTTAATTTCAACCTTACTCACTTCTTTGCCCTCGTAGTGTCATTGTAAGTTATCAAGCTATTCGCCTCAAGGCTTCGGGTTCGAGCCTTCCTCCCTACCAAAACTTTTTTTTTTCTTTTCCACCTACAAACACCCGGGCACCCCCGCTAAATCCCACCTGTCTGTTTAAATGTATGTATGTATATGTATATGTCTGCTTAAAACTTTCGGCAGAGGCAACAGATTTTGACAAGATAGGTATCGTTTTGAAGCTTGACCCTTTGGATGACAAATATCGAAAATTGGCTAAAACCATTAATTCCTTCCCCCTCAACTGGGCACTTTTCTACAGGGAGGGGTTGCTCTTTTTTTTTCTTTTTTTTTTTTCTGATATTTTCGAAAATCATCCCCTCTTTTCGATTGACTAGCCTTAATTTAAACCTGCGTCACTTCCGGTTTGGCGATGGACGCAACAGCAAAGACGTTACGTTTTTTTTGTTTGTTTGTTTTTTTTTGTTTTTTTCTTTGCGTTCTTTTCCTTATTCGTGGTACAGGTTCAACCCTGCCTGCCTACTACCACATTTTTTTTTGCTCAACACACACCTCCAAACACTGGGGCAACGCTCGGCCCCCAGGCTAGTCTATATATATAAAAGGCAAAATGAGCGCGAGAGTTTGTATGTCCGCGAAAGGCTTTTCAGATCGAGGTTCTGCTGTCAGTTAAATTCCGTGACAAATTTTCCTATACTTCTGAGATCATAATATCCAAGATTCACAAACGGACACCATTTCTTGCTTTTTTTTTTCTTCCGATCGAGTCCAAAAAAATTCCCACCATGCCGTCATGTGTTTGTTTGTCTTTTTTGTATAATAAAGCGAAACTATTTTAACGCAAACGACAGAAAGCAGGAAGCTTGGCCTTCGGATGGGCTGATGCTGTACTTAAGTTTATTGGCCCTTGGTCGATGTAGAGGAAATCCTTGATACTGAGACAATTACTATGTTTTTGGATATTACCAGAGTGCCCCCCTTTTTTGGGGAAGCTTGTTTTTCCCACACATTAAAAACAACCTTGTGTCTAACTTGCTTTTGTGAGGAAGCAAATAAATACCTTACCTGGTCCACGGCCAGGTTTAAAAGCAACGTTCATTTCTGCGCATGCATGGCAACTCCTATGATTCTTAAGTTAATTATAAACTCATTGAATTCACTATCCTCTTTGGCCTAATGGTTTGCGAGGAAGACCAATTACCCTACGTTTTTGATTTCAATCCCACCTCTCTCTCTCTCTCTCTCTATCATTTTAAAAAAGTTTTTTCTTTCGTCCTTGTGCCAATATCATCCACCCGGGCAAAAGTTAATTATCAACTCATTGAATTCACTATCCTCTTTGACCTAATGGTTAGCGTGGAAAACTAATTACCCACCTCTCTTTCGATATCTTTTTTTTATTTATTTTAGCCACGTGGAAGCCATTCTTAACATCACTTCGTCCTTATGCCAATATTCTCCACCCGGGCAACGCCGGGTACCCCACGCTAGTGACAGATGAGAAAGATTTAAAATTAAATCACTTAATGCTATGAATGAATTTTCACAAAAGTAATAGAAATATGTCTGCAAGTTGAAATGAACATTTCGCAGTTCAGTTTGCCAACATACTTTTGTAGACCTTATTCATCCATCCAAACAAAGATTTTATTCTTATAAACAATCCTTGGTGTATGATTACTAGGGCTGTGACAACAGCATATCCTTTTCATTGTTTTGACTCTTGAGTATATATCTGTTAATATCTTATATGATTTTATATAGGCTGATGTGGTTGTCGGTTGTTTAACTGTGTCTAACGGTGTCGGATATATACTTGAGTCCAAAGAATGAAAAGAATATGCTGTTGTCAAAGCCCTAATGATTACTATATCTTGTTAATTTCAATATTATGTGACCAGTAGTTTAACAGTTTATTGGTTAAATGTTTTCACACGTGCGCATATATCTACTGTTTTATTTATATAGATGTATTCCCTATTGCTTTCACTGCTCACCATGTTTGTTTTTGCTTGCACACATTCAATTTTTGCACGCGTGCAAAAAAAAACAAACATGGCGACCAGTGAAAACAATAAGGAATGAATAGATTGAATGATAAAGATCTTAATATCATATAAACTATTTGTTGGCAGCAGTTTTAAATGTGATATTCATTCTAAACAAATCCGGAATACCTCTAAAAATACGCTTTTTATAAAAGTAAATCTATCACACTTTGCCCGAAAAAAGGTATACTTCTTTTTCCCACAAATTGTAAGAAAATAATTATTTATTTAATTAAAAAAAAAAATGGGGGGGGGGGCTAAAGAAAAAAAACCTTTGCCTGTTTCATGTTCTTGTTGACTGGTTTCAATATTGGGGATCAATTTATTAGAATGTCGCATTGTAAACTGAGTACCTCCTAAAAATCTTTAAATACTGAATTTTTTAACTTTTTTTTTTTGGCTTGGATAATCTGGTAGATTAGTATCCAATCGGTAATAATCCTCTGACAAAATTAAAAGATGAAAAAAAAAAAAAAAAAAAAAAAGGTGGGGGTGCATTATACAGGTCCACCTCATTTTTTACTAGACTACTTGCAATGGTAATTTTATTTTAAAAAAAATGAAATAAACCGAAAATCAAAATTTAAAAAAAAAAAAATGTAAAATCGGCCAATATTTAAATCTAGAGCAGAGTTAGTGGTGGGCATGAAAGTGCTGCTGGTTAAAATCAGTTTAGTATCATGTATACAATCAAAAGAAAAACAATTCTTAAATGAGTCAATTTGCTGATGTTATTGCCTTATTACCTTGATGTTGACATTAAACATGATTCAGATTCAATAAAAATAAACTCCTCTAAATGATTTAAATAAAAACTATTGTCTTAAAAAAATATAACCCTTGTGCATATTATTTGGATTTATCAGGCTTACTGTTCTCATCTTGAGTGTGATTTCCACAACGTTTCGGTCGATGTAACCTGACCTTGTTCAGGCGTATCTTGTTGAACTCTGGTTTCTGTTGAAACCATCCAAATTTCCGAAATACTGTGAAAATCACACTCAAGATGAGATCAGTAGTCCGATGAATCCAAATAAAACTAATCCTCATCTCAGAAACTCAGAAATGTCATAATCCTTGCGTCCTTGCAACATCAGTTTATTCAATAAAACTTAAGATAATAATAATAAAACATTGTGAAAATCACACGCACTAGGATTGTTTTTGAAGACCATTTAAGAACATTTTAAAGTCTTCAAGTTTCATATTTCCTTAAAATTTCATTGTCCCAGTAACCTGAGTATCAACTTTTGTGAAACAAATAATTCTTATAAATATTTTAATATTTTGAATAAAATATTTGTATAACTTGCTAAAAGACTTTAAACTCCAAATTTAATATTTGACAACAGGATTATTTCTTAGTTTAGTCATGTAAATATTGTTGATGTAAAAAAAAACAAAAAACAAAACATGACCTATTTGTGTAAATGAAAGCATAAAGAAAGAATCATTACAATGGATGATGTGTTTACTAGAGTTTTAAATAATCAATATGTTAACTCTGCAGTTTCCAGTCACTGTGCTGTGAAGAGATAATAGCTAGAAGCAATTAAATTCCATTTTGTTTAATCATGTTCGATTAAAAATTGTCACATTTCTGGAATCTAAACGTTTCACACATACTAATTGGTAAGCTTTTCTTTATGCGTTATATTAGTGACTAGCCTGGGTGCCCGGCGTTGCCCGGGTGTTTGTAGCTGTTTAAAAAAAATTAAAAAAAAAAAAAAGTAGTAGTCAGGCAGGCTTTGAACCCGTGATACGAAGGCGGAAAAGAAAGTGGAAGAAAACCTGACGTTTTACCGCTACTCCATGACGCGACCAGAAGTGTAAAGCATTCAAATTTAACGTAGTTAATCAAAAAGATGACTTGCAGAAATGGTGTTGCTTTTAAACCTTCCACGAAGGTCGCTTTTAATGTGAGGGGAAAAGCAGCTCGCCGAAAAAGGGGGCAGTCGGGCAGTTTCCAAATAAATAGTAATTCCCTACATTGACCAAGGACAAATTACAGAACAGATACTACCCGGCCAGAAGGCCAGGCAGTTTTGCGTTCGAATAGTTTCGCTTTATTTATACAAAAAAGACAAACAGCCGAGAGAATGGGACAGTGGGGAATTTTTAAAACTAGATCCAAAAAAAGATAGAGACGACATCTCTTTGCGAATCTGAGATATTGCGATCTGGGAAATATGCAAAAACTCCTCACAGTATCTAACGGACGCGAGAACCTCAACGCAAAAAGCCTTTCGTGGGCATACACAAATGTGCTATATATTAGATGGGGCAATTAATCAGAATTTTTTTATTTAAAAAAATTTTTTTTTTTATTACATTTTCACCCCAAATAAGGCATATTGCCACTTTGTTGTCGGGGGCTATTATCAGGGACATAGCTATCAGGGAGTTGGGCAGCAAGATGTTGGTTCACGTTGCACTTGAACTTCTGCATGTCAGTACAGTTGGAGATTGAGGTGGCGGATGAGGCTGTTCTTTATAGCAAAGCCCATGCCATGGATACGCGGCTCTTCTGCAGGCCTTCCTTTCCAAAAGAAGGTGTACCCGCCTTTCTCTCCCTCAGCTGCCCGTCGTCAGCCAGTCGGGTTTCAGAGAGCGCAGCTATGTCAATCTGGAACCTCCTTAGCTCTCTTGAGATAATGGCAGTTCTTCTTTCGGGTCGATCACTTGTTTTGTTGTCCATGAGGGTCCTCACATTCCAGGTTCCAAAATATAGGCATAAGTTTTCTTTCTTTTTCCGACCGCGTGGTGGTGATCCCTCTGGATGCGGTAGTCCAGACGGGTTTTTTTGAGGCAGGCTATTTTTAGGGGTACCTTTTCTAACCCCCCTCCCCTACTGGGGTGAGCAGAGTGGATCCTAAACAGGGCTGCTCAGTCATGGATGCAGCTGCCGAAAAACTCTTTCTGCCTCGGTCCATGAGGTTAACGACTGAATCTGGCACCCACCGCCTATGTGCCAGGTTGCAGCTAGGAGCTGCCAGACTACACTGTCCTGCTCCCGTCACCACTTCCTGGTCGCCACAGGACTTTTTCTATCCGGGAATTAAGGGAGAGCTCTCTCTGCCTCAGTCCGGGAGCTTAATGACTAAAACTGTCACAAGACTTTTCCATCCATGATGTAGAGTAGGATGTGTTCCTTTTCGGGAGAACGCCTGCGCATGATGTCTTTTAACGTGGGGAGACTGATGCGCCTGCAGCCACCACACGGCCCCTTGGCAGAGGAGGGCCTGATTCCAATGGCATGGAGAACCACGACGACTGGAGACTCTCTTCTGTTGCAGCCTTCATCCGCCTTCAGTGCCGTTGTGTCATTATTGTCATCAGCCGTTGAGGTCTTTTGGATCACTATTTGTCTGGAACCTCCCCTTCAACCTTACCGCCATGGGTGGCCCTACCAGGAGCCTAGGCTCCGGACAGCATCGCTCTCAGGTTCATCGGAACACACAAGGTTCTCCACCACGACAAGGTGGCGATCCAGGGAGAACAATGAGCCCCCTGTTGGCATCAACGAACGGCTAATAACCATGCGCCTGATGCTTGCGGGCAACCAAATGGCCACTGTGATTAGTGCGTATGCTCCAACACTTGATGCACATGATGAAATAAAGGAGACCTTTTATGCTGACCTTGACACCATTTTATCCGGGGCCCCCAAGGGGGACAAGATAATCCTACTTGGGGATTTCAATGCCAGAGTGGGACGAGACCATCAGCACTGGAGAGGAACGCTTGGAAGAGAAGGAGTTGGGAACATTAACTCAAATGGTACACTCCTACTGACAAAGTGCTCAGAACATAACCTGATCATCACGAACACACTTTTCCGACAAAAAAACGCATTCAAAACATCATGGATGCACCCTCGAAGTAAAATCAGGCACCTCATTGACTATGTCATTGTCCGTGCCAAAGACCGCTGTGATGTGCTGAACACCAGGGCAATGACCAGTACAGACAATTGTTGGACCGACCACCGTCTTATTCGCTCCATCATGTCTATCCATTTAATGCAGAAGCAAAGGATGCAAAAAAGACAGAGCCAACCAAAGCTCAACATCGAGCAGCTGGGCGATATCACCTACCAACAACACCTCCAGGCGGCTCTTAGCGTGGACCTGCCCAAGCAGTATCCGCATGACGCTGAAGAACACTGGGACAAGCTGTCTTCTGCCATCATGGACTCCAGTATAAGCATCCTAGGGCAGAAAAAGCGGAAACATCAGGATTGGTACGATGAAAACGATACCGAAATCCAACAGCTTATAGACACCAAGAGGCAAACTTTTATCACCTGGCAGAATAACATCAATTGCAAGGTTAAAAGAGCTGCCCATGCTAAGGCTAAAGCGGCTGTCCAATCGACAGTCAGGAAGCTGAAGAACCTCTGGTGGATGAAGAAGGCTCAGGAGATCCAGCAGTTTGCTGACTCTGGGGACACCAGAAGATTCTTTGAAGCCACAAAAGTGGTATACGGCCCCAGCTATCGTTCTCTGACCCCCCTTCGGTCTAAGGATGGGCTCACGCTGCTGAAAGGAAAGGGAGAAATAACAAATAGATGGAAAGAGCATTACGAGGATCTTCTGAACAGGGACACCACTCCAGAGATGGAGGCCCTTGAAAAACTCCCCCAACAGCCCATAATTGAGAGCATGGGAGAACCACCCAGTCTGGAAGAGGTGCGGGATGCAATTAGGAAGATGAAAAACAATAAGGCGGCTGGTTCTGACGGCATCCCAGCAGAAATCCTGAAGAAAGGCGGACCTGATCTTCTCAGACACATCCATGCCCTGCTGCTCAAAATATGGGAACAAGAGAAAATCCCTGCAAAACTTAGAGATGCCCTAGTTGTCTCCATCTTTAAGAAGGGAGACAAGGCAAACTGTGGGAACTACCGGGGCATTTCTCTCCTCTCTACCACAGGGAAAGCCCTAGCTCGGGTTTTGGCCAACAGGCTTACACCCCTTGCAGAAACCATCCTTCCCGAGTCCCAAAGTGGTTTTCGACCAAATAGAGGCACGATGGACATGATCTTCACTGCTCGTCAACTCCAAGAAAAGTGCAGGGAGCAAAATTTACCATTATACATGGCTTTTATAGACCTTACTAAAGCCTTTGACTCTGTGAACCGTCAAGCCCTTTGGCTGGTTCTTGCAAGGTTTGGATGCCCAGAGAGGTACATTCGGGTACTGAGACTGCTACATGACAATATGTCAGCTACAGTCCTCAGTAGTAGTGGAGATGAAACAGAGCCCTTCAGGGTTGACACGGGAGTGAAACAGGGATGTGTTATTGCCCCAACCCTGTTCTCCATCTTCATTACTGCTATCCTCCATCCCACGGACAAACATCTTCCCCATGGAGTTCGGATTATGTACAGAACTGACGGGCGACTTTTTAACATCAACAGATTTAGGGCCAAAGGTCGAACGAACACCATATCCATTATGGAGCTACAGTATGCAGACGATAACGCCCTTGTAGCCCTCTCAGAAGAGGACCTACAGTGTACACTGGTTGCCTTCACGAGGGCGTACAAACAGCTAGGACTAACAATTAATATAAAAAAAAACCCAAATCCTCCATCAATCACCACCAAACAGTACTCCAGTCTCACCTCCAAACATCTCCATCGACAACGCTAGACTGGAAAATGTGGACCATTTCCCATACCTAGGCAGCATCCTATCATCAAAAGCTAACATAGATGATGAAATACAACACCGTCTCAGCTGTGCCAGTGGGGCTTTCTCAAGGCTAAGGAAGAGAGTATTTGAGAACCGTGACCTTCTGGCAAAGACCAAAATCATGGTATATAAAGCTGTCTTGCTGCCCACTCTTCTCTATGGATCGGAGACCTGGACCACATACAGGAGGCACGTAAAAACCCTGGAGACGTACCACCAAAGATGCCTTCGAAAAATCCTCAGAATTAGTTGGAAGGACCGACGCACCAACACCAGCGTCCTGAGTGAGGCTGACATTCCCACTATCACCGCTACTGTTGCTCAACGGCAGCTCAGATGGACTGGTCATGTTGTCCGAATGCCGGATCTCCGCCTCCCAAAACAGATTTTCTACTCTCAGCTTGTTGAGGGAAAGCGTGCCCAGGGTGGCCAAAAGATGAGGTATAAGGACAACATCAAAGCAAATCTAAAGCGGTTTCACATGGACTTTGAGACATGGGAGGACGTGGCTGGGAGCAGGTTGGCATGGAGGAGCGCTGTCCACAAAGGTGCTGCGCTTTATAGTAGTGTCCTAAATCAAGCTGCTGAGGATAAACGCAAGCACAGAAAGGACACATTATTAACCAGACACACCCAACCCCACACCACCACCACTACCTTTATCTGCCCAAATTGCACAAGACAAATTGGGTCTAGGATTGGGCTCTATGCTCACCTGAGGACCCACAGAAGCCACAACGGAGGACAGTAGAGACCCGACAGGGAATTCCAAAGTCTAGCTGTCCTGGGGATGAAACTACTGGAGTAGAAGGCTCTCTTACATCTAGGGATCTCTACTGTGAAGGGGTGGGATTTAGCTGCTTGTCAGGTTTGTCAAGGTGGCACAAGTGCTTGCAGTTCTTTATCTGAAAGTTCTTCGGAGCATTCACCATTAAAGTACTTGTAGAAAAGGCAGAGAGATGCAACATTTCGTCGATGGGACAGGGGCTGAAGTTTAGATGACAGTTCAGGACCTATCAGATTGGCGACTCTCTTTTGAACCTTGTCTAGGAGCGAGAGACTAGTGGCAGATGCACCAACCCAAATATGACAACAATACTCCATACATGGGCGAATGGTGGCCTTATAAAGGTATAGGATACTTTTGGGCATTAGTATCTTTCTAGCATGGTAGAGAGAACCTACCTTCTTCGCAGCGGTCCTGGCGATACTCTCGATGTAATTGTTCCAACTTGTGTTTCCTGAGAGCGTTAGGCTGAAGAGTTTAAAGGATATACTTTCAGATAAAGAGTCATTGGCCATTGCTATTAGTGGTAGAAAAGGTTTCTTGTAATTATTGAAGGAAACGAGTTTAGTCTTGGCAGCATTGAATGTGACCATCTATTTATGTCCTCATTCCACTACAGATCGGAGGTCATCCTCTAGTGCTTCTGCCATTTCTTTAGATATGTGTTCATTTGTTTTCCTGTCGTGTCTGTTATGGAGTGTGGTGTCGTCAGCATATATACCCATCTCACAGGCAATTTTATCAGGGAGGTGATTTTCGAATATTAGGAATAACAGAGGTCCCAGGATAGACCCCTGGGGCATTCCCGCAGAATATCAGGAGTTTCTCATCATAATTGGTCTAACCCCCCTCCTCCACACACACATCACGCCCCAATTGAAATGAATGGCTCTCGTCCTGGAGAAGCTCCATGTTTTGACAAGCTTCTGGGACTGATCTTCACTCCTGATCTGAAATGGAACACATACATCCAAGATCGCTGGAAAAATGGTTGGCTCACTCTACTGCTCCAGTAGATATCTAACTGCTGATGCAATCTTCTATCTGTATAAGAGCTAGGTACGCCCTAAAATGGAGTACTGTTGCTACATTTGAGCAAGAGCTGCTCAGCGTGCCCTATCCAGCTTTGATAGTTAAAAACCAGCTTTGAAACCTAATAGATGATGCCCTTTTCTTTTCCTGCAACCTCTTTCCTACAGAAGAGATGTTGCGAGCCTGCCTCTGCTCTATAGTTATTTTCATGGCAAGTACTCAACTGAACTCCAATCTGATTCCGCCTTACCAAACTTTTACGAAAAAAACTTGACTAGCTAGAACCACTATATACGATTTCCCTTCCTGTCTATCTCTTCCTAAATCTAAATGCACATTTCATGAGCAAACCTTCTTTTCCAGAACTGCCCACTTGCAGAAAACTGTTCCACCTGCCTGCTTCCCAATTGAATACAACATGGTAGCCTTCAAATCCAATGTAAACAAGTTCTTGAGCCGTCCTCATAAATAATCAAATTCTACCCAATTTACACGATTAACAATTACTACACTATCACCTTACATTCAGTAACCCTTATCCTCAAGTGGTGTTTGGGCTTTGATAAGTGGTGACTCCCAAGTAAAAAAAAAAAAAAAGTCATTTTGATTAATCATGATAGCACTGTCAAATCTCTGGAATGTAAACGTTTCACACATACTAATTGGTAAGTTTTTTTTATGGGTTAAACTCTTCTGAAGTAAAAAAAAAATGGCTTTCAATTCAAAAAGCAATATATATATATATATATATATATATATATATATATTATACTAGTTCAGCTAGATACCACAAAGGTCAAATCTTTTGGACTTTAACCCCTTGACAGCTCAAATTTTCAACCCAAACCAAAAAAAGCTTGCCCTATCTCTGAATACCCTTTATGTAAAATTTCAAATGTTTAACCCCCAAATTGGCTGAGTAATTTGGTAGACACCGCAGAGGTCAAATTTTTTAAAACTTTAACCGCAATTTTGACCCCTTATCATTCATTGTGTTGGTCTCAAATCAAATTAAAAAGTTTGACCCATGTCCAAATAACCTACATTTAAAATTTCAAGTGTTTAGACCCAAAATTGGCGGTAGAGTTTGGTAGAGTTTTCAAAGGTCAAATTGTTGAACTTTGACTTCTTGACAGCTAAACTTCTGGCCGAAAACCGATTAAAAAGATTTTCCCAAATCTCAATACCCCTTATGTCAAATCTTGAGTCTGTAGACCGAAAATTGACAAAGTAGTTTGGTAGGGAAATGTACACACACAGACACACAGACAATTATATATATAATTATATTTTTTTGTTATCGTTTTATCTGCTTAGTTACACATATTTCGGTTACCGAATCATAAGTCAGAAGTTATTGGATCATTGATACGATTCGGTAACCGAAACATGTGTAACTAAGCAGATAAAATGGTAATAAAAATATATATTTGCTCTGCAATAGTATTGAGCACTTTCTTCAGGTTATATATATATATATATATATATATATATATATATATATATATATATATATATAGTACTTGTAAAACAGGCAGATGAATGCAACATTTGAAAATATTAATTTACCCCAAATCGTTAAGCAATATATAGCAAAGTTATAACAATGATAGAGGCTCTAGCTGTTGTAAATCAATGGTTATTGACATTTTTTTTCCCTCCCCCACCTCCCATCATTATTATGATTTGCCATAGTGAACATAAAACAACAGTAGTGTGTGTGTGTATATATATGCGCTGAATCGTAGAAATTTCTAGGTTGGTATCTGGGGGCACGTTTACTTCACTGGGGGGAAGATCCACCCTCAAATAAACTCGCCTGGGGAGTAAGCAACAAGGCAGTACTCCACATAATGGTGTACCGACAACCTGTTGCAAAATGCCTTCCTGAATCTGCATGTGAAGCACATGTTTGCTGCAGCAACCAAGATTTATTTTTTATGTAGAGTGCATATTTTTTCATATATTTACAAAACTTTATGTGGTTAAAACAATCCAATGTTAAATTTGACACACTGCTGCCAAAAACTTGCTACTTCAAATCTCAACGCTCTGTTGTCAAAATTCAACTCCAAATCTCAACTACTAAAACTCAACTCTAGAACATGACGCACTGCTACTCTAGAAACTGAGTTAGGATAAAAACAATTCGTTTAAGACCGAAAAAATTTTAAATTAATAAATTTAATAAACCATATTTCTTTTCATAGGTGACGTAATAATTCACATGTATTAGAATAATATATAACAGAAAGATTTTACATATATACAAGTTCTCCTTTTTCTTTTTCTTCATTTTTCTTTTTCTTCATTTTTCTTTAGCGTCCAAAATATTAAATGGACAATTTTTTAAATTTATCATTTGAAATTTAAGGTTGTTTAAAAAAAAAACAAGATTTTCACGAGATCTTGTAATGTATGTGCATGTTTCCAATTCCGGTTATAAAACAGATGAGTATCGGCTGAAGAGAGCTTGATACAGGGGATCTAGAATGATCCCCTATTTTCAGGTTTGAAACCGACGGTACCGATGGCTTATCTCATCTAAATTTTCTGAAAATAGAAATAAATAATACGATCTTACTTTTGGAATTTTTCCTTATAATAGAACACTCTGCTGGAATCCTTTTTTTTTCTGAATATAACTAAATATTATATTATAAACCGCCCCTTTAAGTAATCCAATTTATCAAATTTCCATTACTGATGATTACTACGATATTATCCCATTGATTACTGTACACGCAATAACCCTTATCCTTAAGCGGCCTCTGGGCCTTGATAAGTAGTGACTCCCATGTAAAAAAAAAAAAAAAAAAAAAAAAAAAAAATCAACTTAGTCTCAGAAAAATAAGGCGTTTTATATCCAACTGGACGCATCTCATTTGCATGTTAGGTGACAATATCGCAAACATAAAGAGAAAAGGCGACCTTTTTTTTTTTTTTTTTTTTTTTCTTCATTCTTTTTGTCCACACAGAAATCTGCAGACTGCACCCAAACAGGTTTGTATTAATTTTTTTAAAGTATTTAATTACTGAAGAGCAACTTATTTTGCCTTCATTAGCATTTTAGACCACATTTTATTTAAACCAAAGAGTGCATTCTTTTTATATCTATATATTTACAAAACATATTAATGAAAACTTTTAAAACACAATGCAAGGTAAGTTTTTAACGTAAGGAACAAAACATTTAAACAATTGGATTTTTTTTTTCTTTTCTTTTTTTTTTAAAATAAAGTATCAATTCAGAGTACCTCATTTTGGGAAGCTTGTTCCTCCCAAAATAGGACTCTGGGTTGGAGTAGTGGGCTTTTACTTAATTAAAAAATAAAATACTGACCATTTTTAAGTTTGGTTTAAATGGTTTTATTAAAATCCTTTGGTCAAAGTGCAGTAGAGTACTAACTTAAGACTTACCTTTTAAAAGTTGAATTTTAGTGGTATTCAGCTCCGTTTTGAATTAATATCACATAATTGTCGACAAGTAGTTTTTATATTAATGCCTTTATTATCCAATTTATTCCCTGTTTTTTCACTAGTCACCATGTTTGTTTTTGCAAGGCATAATTTTTGATGGACTCCATTCAACAAGAAGGAATATAGAACTGAGATAGATTGAATGATTTTAAAAGGATAGGAGAAAGTTCAGGTGTATAACATTTGAGAACGGCAATAGAAGTTGAAACCTGACCAGAAAACTTAAAATGCTCAAGATCAGAAAGAACCTTTGCAACCATTCTTGGATTGATGATGGTAGAGTTAAGATAGCGATCAGTTTTTAAACGAAAATCAGGAAAAACACCACCAGAATCACTATGAGAAAAATCGTCTACAAAAAGACTAGCAGATAGATCAGCATTATCCTTAGATGAAACAACCTAAAGAAGATAAAAAGATATGGGTAGCAGGCGTGCCACTATTAACAACACTATTGTAGATTCCCCGAAAATCATGAGAACCAACCTTTAGAGTCACAAATTCTTTGAGAATGGCTTAGCTTCAGAGATTGCTCTCTTGCAGGCATTGCTAGCTCTTCTGTAGGATTGTCTGGAAGCCTCAGAACCATTCTGACGATATTGATTAAAATAATGATTACGATGGCCAATGGCAAAAGCACAAACTGATGAAAATTAGCTAAGTAAAATGAGATTTGGTTTGAAATTTATGATGAGGAATGAAGGTGTCGATTTCAACAAGAAACCAGTCAGTAACCTCCTTATGGTTGATGAAGGTCATTATCAGGAAAGCATGTGGGGGAAGTTAGAATTTAGGCCACGTCATGAGCTAGAAAAATTCACCAGCAGAACCTCTAGGAGACCTGCCAAAGCTAGGACCTTATCACACAATCGGCCATCTTGTAGTTAAGCGTCTCCTCCAGATGCATAACAGAAGATTTCAAAGAAAAATCAACTTCAACCTCAATAACAGTATGATCAGAAGAATACGATGGAGAATCAGGAATAGATCATGATTAGGAACAGAAGTGAGAAAATGGACAACTAAGAATGATTAAGGTCATTATCAGGAAAGCATGACTATCAACTCGATGGTTGTTGGTTTGATCCTGGGCTTGGGATGGGTACTGGTCTAGCCACACTGAAAGACTGATACAGCAAAACAATATGTCTGGGTGACTATATTATTTACTAGCTGGATGCCTGGCATTGCCCAGTCATACAATATGCTTAAAAATGATATTTTAATTTATGCATATTGTGTATGTATTATAGAATCAATACTCTATTGAATATATTACGAGAAATAATTTACCCGGTGGACTAATTCACACAAAAAAAAAAAAAAAAAAAATGTCGTTCATCAAATTTCATCTGTGTTTGGTTACAATTTCACGTCTGCTGATATTTGGGCTTGATGATCTTAAAAATAGTCTTTCTTCTCTTATAGATAAAAAAATAATTTTTATAGGGGAATATTTTACGTTACACCAGCCAAATGTGAAATATTCCCCTGTAAAAATTCTTTTTTACCTGTAAAAGAAGAAAGACTTTTTAAGATCAGATTTTTTTCTATTTTTAGTATTTATCAGATGAATTTCTGTAAAAAAAAAAAAAAAACATATCTAAGAACACTGCCAGAAAAATATAAATTATCTTTATGTGAAATTTGCAAAAGATATGCTCAGCTGTTTCGGAACCGATGACGAAGGACACACGCATGCACAAATTGACTTTTACATAATAATAGAGATAATTAATGGTCCCCATGTTATGTTAAATTCTATACTAGGTCTGCTTAGTAGGTGATCGTCACCCAGCATATGCGATACTTCTTTGAGTTGATTTAAAAGATTTATGAGTCCAACAAGGTCAGGGATTACATTGATCAAAATGTTGCAAAAATAACACCCAAAATGAGAACAGTAGTCGAAAGAATCCAAATAATACTATGCCAATCAATCCTCATCTCAAAATTCAGAAACATAATAAAATTTGGGTTTGAGGATATAATCTATATATCTATAAAAGTGAACGTGTCTGTGTGTGTACATTTCCCTATGCAATAACTCTGGCAATTTTCAGTTTACAGACTCGAAATTTGATATACAGGGTACTGAGATTTGGGAAAATCTTTGATCGGTTTTCGGCCAGAAATTTGGCTATTAAGGGGTCAAAGTTCAATGATTTGACCTTTGAGAACTCTACCAAACTCCGACAATTTTGGGTCTAAACACTTGAAATTTTAGATATAGGTTCCTTGGACATGGATCTAACTTAATAACTTGATTTGAGCCCAAAACAATAAATGTTAAGGGGGTCATAATAGGGGTCAAAGCTTTAAAAAATTGACTGCTTTTTTTTTTTTTTTTTTTTTTTTTTAATCTTTTGCTCAACATACACCTCCAAACACTCGGGCAACACCGGGCTGAAATGCTAATTTTATAAAAACTGATCCATTTGATAAATAAGTTTGCATATTTTTTTTGTACCTTTTCTTGTTTTTGTATTTCCCAGATTGCTTTACGAGCTGGTTGGCTTGGCCTTTTCTTTGGTCTCGGCCTTCTCTTAAGTTTCGCAAAGACAACTCTTGTCCACTTTGGCTGGTATGTAATGGCCCTCACATTTTTCCACTGGTCAGAATATTTCATCACAGCCCTGACAAATCCCCGCAGTCTGTCGTTGGAATCCTTTCTGCTCGACCACAGCCGTGAATACAAATTGGCAGCCATCAGTAGCTGGGCGGAATTCATGTTCGAGTGGTATTGGTTCCCAGGTAAGAATTACCGTCACATTTAAAACAACACTTTTTATTATCTACTTGCCTGGTTGAATTTTTATTTTCACATTTTCAAAACTAAAAAGAAATAAAATTTTATGGGGCTTCTATTTTATACAAATGAAAAAAATGTTGAATTTCAAATGAAACAAATGGTACTTATGTAATTGTCATGTCGCAAATAGTAACATATCCAAAAATTAAAAAAAAATGATAAGTTAGAAAAATAATTATTAATGGAAAAAGAAATTTGTGAAAGGAAGCAAAATCATTGTGTTACACTTATTCAAAAAAAAGATAGGTTGACAGGGGAGATAATTAAGTTCTGTTGCTTACGTCTTGTGACAAATAGATTTAAAATGATGGACAAAATTTATTCCCCATATAAATTTTATTGTAAACAGTTTTTCATTAATAGTTATTTTTCTACCTTATTTTCCGTAATTTTTGGATATGATACTATTTGTGACTTGACAATTACATAGGTGCTGTTTGTTTTACTTGAAATTCAATATATTTTTTTTTGTTTTTCGTTTGTATAATATAGAAACGCCCACTTTACTTGTAGGGGAGACCACTCTTTTTTTATAGTCTTGAATTAAAAATATGGCTTGTTCTTCTTGCTGATTTGAATTTTCCAGTGATTATTGAAAAATGGGTATTTGTACAGTTTAATCCAGACATTAAAAATGAAAATATCGAAAAAGGTTATATTGTACACATCTGTAATGGAATGAAGTTCTCAAAAAAAAAAAAAAAAAATTTCACTTAATTTTATCAAGTATTTTTTTTTTTTTTAATTTATTTATTTATTTATTTTTTTTTTTTTTACAGCAAAAAAACAATTTATGATACCGAGCAAAAGATTCGATTTTTAGAAAGAAAAGCTGGTATTAAAGATGGGAGGGAGTGTTGGCGCTTTACATTGAGTTATCTGTCTGACGTGTTCAAAAATTCCAAGGTGTCTATCTTTAACGTGCTGTCATAAAAACATGTTTTTCTGCTGTAAAAAAAAAAATTTTTAAATAAAAAAAACAAAAAAAAAAAAACTACTCGATCAAATTATGTGAAATTTTTTTTCGGATGCGTACAATATAATCTTTTTTTGATATTTTCATTTTTTAAAAGTCTTGATTAAACTGTACAAGTGCTGAAAAATGTTTTCATAATACAAATTGTCTGAGCAAAATTACATCATTTTTAGAATACTAAAGTGTTGTAAAAGACATTATTATGGAATGAAAGTTCAAATTCAACCCAATTAAAAAAAAAAAAACAGAGAATACAGAAAACTGTACCAGTCATGGAATGAAAATGTTACATCCTAAAAGTCCTTTTTTTTTTTTTACTATAAAAATCAAATTTTATGACTAAGCGAGATGTTAAGTATTTGTCTGCCATCTAATATATAAAAGGCAAAATGTGTGTGTCAATTTTTTTTTTTTGTCGACATTTTCAAAAATCATTGTCTCCATTGGATTGACTAGCCTTAATTCCAACGCTCGCGACTTCCAGTTTCGCCATGGGTGCATCTGCTAACCTTTTTTTTTTTTTTTTTCTTTTTTTTTTAACCTTTTTCTTCTTTGCGTTATGGGTTCAAGCCTGCCTTTTTTTTTTTTTTTTAACTACCTTTCTCCAACCAGACTACCTACTGCTGTTTTTATTCCCCCCCCCTCTTTCGCTACTACCACTTTTTTTTTTTTTTTATGCCTCTCGGACTGCCTACCAGGGTTCCTTACTACACCACCTTGACATACCCAGGCAATGCCAGCTACCCCCACTAATAATTAATAAAGAGAGACAACTCGAAATACCAAGATTTTAAAATTAATTTTATAATGGTTACAATATACTATTAATCATGTAAGGTCGTAAAAAATGATTTTCTATATAAAAAACTACTTGATCAATTTACATAATTTTTGGAATATGATATTTTCGTTCTGTGACAGGTATGTACTTCATAAACATTTTTTTTTATAATTAAATTGAATTCTGAATAGAAACCTATTATAGTAGCAATAACATGGTAGTATAATAACGTGTCTCTCTCGTCCACACCATTCGATTATATGGCTGTGAAACCTGGGCGATGAGAGCAAGCAACCTACAAAAGCTTGAGGTGTTCGACCACCACTGTTTACGTGGCGTCCTTCATGTTTGCTAGCAACAAGTTATAGATTAGCAGTATTAAAAACAATGGTGTGTCTTTGTGTAAAATTCTATTAACTTTAAATTATTTTGATTCTATCGTTTGTAAGAAATAAGTCTAATTTTTCAATTTATTCGTTCAAATATGAGGTTTCAATTTTTTCTTTTTTTTTTTTTCTTTTTTTACACGGGCATCACCACATTATAAAGGCCAAGAGGCCACTCGAGGATAAGAGTTAAAGAGTGTACAGTAGAAATTGGACAATATAGTAATCATTAGTAATGGAAATTCGGTAAATCTGTTAACTTATATGGAATGGCTCATCAAGAACTTATTTACGTTAGACTTGAAGACAACCATATTGTAGTCAGCTGGAAAGCAGGAAAACAGAAGGCAATTCCACAGGCGTGCAGTTCTAAGAAAGAAGCTTTGTTCATGGAATCTACTATGAGGTTTAGGCACAGATAAAGAGTGGAGGAAATTATTGATAGTGTTTTCAGCTAGACGAGTGTTTCTTGTGAAAGTTTGGCGAGGGGAGACCATAGACTGAAGCTCAGTCGAACACTTTCCATGAAAATAACGATACATCAGAGACAAACTCGCAACATCTCTTCTGTGAGATAGAGGTTGCAGGAAAAAGAAAAGGACATCTCCTACGAGGCTACAAAGTCTATTTTGAACTCTATCAAGGCAGGACAAGTCCTTTCTAGCAGCTCCTGCCCAAATGAGGTTTCACTTAAATGCTAATGTTACTTGAATGAAAACTAGTTGAAAGATCTTCATCAGTAACAGTTTACTAAAATAAGCCTGCTTCTATTAATTACTTGTACAATGTACCTAGCATTGCCTGGGTGCTGGATTAAACCGTTACGTCTGTATACACAATTAGTTCAGTCTCGGGCGTTGGGGCTTTTACATATGTATAAATGTGATATCATAACAAATTTTTTTGTTAATAGTTTGATAATAAACTGAAATACCATAGGTATTAAACATAACGTTAAATTCCTTTTTAAAAATGAAGTAAACCAGGAGGAAAATAACTGAGACATGTGTATGTTTTTTCTAAACAGTTGTTGTAAGTAAAAAAAAAAAAATGCTTGAGCTGAAATTGAAGCTAAAACCTAAAGACAGCAAGTCAAGTACGATAACCATTAGGCCAGCTTGATACGTTCTTTACAAAGTGTTCTCAAACCTACATTCTTAACATAAGAAATCTGTCACCTGAACAATTCATGCATGCTCATTCGTGAAACGGTTTGCAAACAGATAAATCCGGTGACCACTCCCCAACCCCGACCAATTTTTCAATTTTCATCCGTTTAGCAATCCTTTTTTTCTGAATGGGAACTGAGTAAAAAGTTTTCCTCATGTCTGAATATCCTATATGCCAAATTTCAAGTTTGTAGAACAAAAATTTGTTGAGTATTATAGGTTGTCCTCACACACATTCCCATTTTTATATATATACTAGACTACCCGTGACCCGTTGGGTCAGTATGTTATATTAGCTATGGAATTAATGTATGAGCGTGACGCTTGTGACGTAAAGAAAATAGTTTTTTGTGACATAACAGAAACATTTCTATGAAAGTATATCAAAATGAAAAAAGGATATAGATAGATTTCTATGAGTCGTTCTGTTTATAATGGTTTATTTTTGAAAAAAAAAAAACTTACAGCCATTGATTTATAAGTGGTTTGCCATACTTATAGGTAAATGTGCACTATTCAAATTTTGATATCGTTTAATTTAAACGCAAAAAAAAAATAATTGGGACGCTGAAAACGTACACAGTAAAACAATACGTTGTAAAATGCTCTTATGGTTGTCAAAGAATAAAGTAGATTTATTTGTAAGAAAATTGCATTAAAATAACTTAAACGTAATACGGAAATGAACAATGTAAAAAAAAAAAAAAAAAAAAATGCAGAAAGTATTAACAATTTATTTAGATAATTTAAACGCAAAATAAAAAAAACAATTGGGACTCTGAAAACGTACACAGTAAAACAGTACGTTGTCAACGGGTCAAAGTTGTTTTATTTGTAAGAACATTGCGACAGTATAGTTGTAATACAGAATAGTTGCAAAACATCGCCACCCTTCCCATGTTAAATAATAGTTTCTAAATAATAACGCTAGTATTTCAGTGCGCAGGTCAAATTCTGCAAAAGTAGCGATTTGTGTTTATTTGTTTACGCTGTTATGGGTTTATGTTTATGTACGCATGCGCAACCGGAAGTCGTAAACCGGATGTTGAGTTACAGCACTCATTACAAGGTCATTTGAGTTTTATAATTATATAGATAGAGTAGCAGGACGTGTGGAAATTCCATGGTGTTTTTACATCAAATTGTATATTTTACTGTTAATAATAATAATGTTCCTTTTGAAATAAGTATCTGTTGGGAAAAAATTATTTTATAAATATAATTGCCGTTGTCAGCTAAATATTCTTTAATTAAATAAAACAAATATATTTATTGGTCCTCTGACAAAGGACCTAGTAATTCACTCCCGTTTGTCTATTCATTTCACACATCTCTCAGTAACCACACCTTGGTTTTTTTTTAAATTTTGCGCAAACATTAGTCATGGTGAAAGTAAACTTTTGCCAAAACGGATTTTCTTGGATAACTCTGGTTGCTCCACTAGGGAGCATTAGTAAAATTGCCCCCAAATCGTTCGTCCGTTTGCATGGAGGGGGATCCCACATGCTCTGGTTGTTTAAAATTGTAACAATTTAATTTTAAAACAAGTTGGTATAATGGTAAAAATGTTCGCCTATGGTCCGAGAGATTGATGTTCAATCCTCTGTCAAGTCGTATTAAAGACTTAAAAATATTAAATAAATATTGCTATTTAATAAAAATAAAAATTTTGGGGGCAAATTTTTGAATAAACAAACAGTGAATTTCCTTTTGGTGCTTTTTTTTTTTTAATATATATAAAAATTGTGACATTCTGTCTTGAAATATTATTTATTTACTAATCAAACCGTAACCAAATTGATCATTGGTATTAAAATGCTTCTATAATAAAATAAACTTTGAATCTATTCCTAATCTGGGGCTATGTATCAAATATAAAAATCACTAGTCTTAATCCTTGTTTTTGTGGCAGAGTAATATGATTATTTATATATAAAGGTTGTAATTTGATTATTTATATAAACAGGTTGTCTCAAAAATGTACTCGCATTTCGAATTACGATAAAACCTTTATTATGAAGCTAGTGAAATGGAGTAGGTTCAGATACAGAAAAATTATGTTTGCAAATTTTCAAATTGATGTACATTTGCTAAAGCACTCAACATTGTAAGGAGAGGATCAAGGGTAAGTGGAGTAATCCTGAGATCATAGTGATGCCTTTCTTTACATCTCTCTATGGCAGCTAATGAACAGGGAGCCTTTGGATTGCTCTTGACTATAGTTGGCCACTCTGTTTCTTTTTTAAAACAATGAATATTCAGTCGTAAAAATAAGCTATTCTTCAAATGTGTGTCAGTTTTTGAAACGTATTTAATCCAAATTTTACTGTTTTAGCCTATGTAGATATTTAAAAAAAATATTGTATCCATCAAGAATATCTATATATTTATTACATTTTTTTATAAGAAAATATCTATATTACATTTTTTTTATTAGAGAATATCTATTTATTCAATTTTTACATTGGAGGCTATATATTTATTACAGGTTTTTATTAGACTGTCTATATATTTATTACATTTTTTTTATAAGAAAATATTTATATTTATTACATTTGTTTATAAGAAAATATTTATATTTATTACATTTGTTTATAAGAAAATATTTATATTTATTACATTTGTTTATAAGAAAATATTTATATTTACATTTGTTTATAAGAAAATATTTATATTTACATTTGTTTATAAGAAAATATTTATATTTATTACATTTTTTATAAGAAAATATTTATATTTATTACATTTTTTATAAGAAAATATTTATATTTATTACATTTTTTATAAGAAAATATTTATATTTATTACATTTTTTATAAGAAAATATTTATATTTATTACATTTTTTATAAGAAAATATTTATATTTATTACATTTTTTATAAGAAAATATTTATATTTATTACATTTTTTATAAGAAAATATTTATATTTATTACATTTTTTATAAGAAAATATTTATATTTATTACATTTTTTATAAGAAAATATTTATATTTATTACATTTTTTATAAGAAAATATTTATATTTATTACATTTGTTTATAAGAAAATATATATATTTATTACATTTGTTTATAAGAAAATATTTATATTTATTACATTTGTTTATAAGAAAATATTTATATTTATTACATTTGTTTATAAAAAAATATTTATATTTATTACATTTGTTTATAAGAAAATATTTATATTTATTACATTTGTTTATAAGAAAATATTTATATTTATTACATTTGTTTATAAGAAAATATTTATATTTATTACATTTGTTTATAAGAAAATATTTATATTTATTACATTTTTTTATTAGAAAGTATTTATATTTATTACATTTGTTTATAAGAAAATATTTATATTTATTACATTTGTTTATAAGAAAATATTTATATTTATTACATTTGTTTATAAGAAAATATTTATATTTATTACATTTGTTTATAAGAAAATATTTATATTTATTACATTTTTTTATAAAAAATATTTATATTTATTACATTTGTTTATAAGAAAATATTTATATTTATTACATTTGTTTATAAGAAAATATTTATATTTATTACATTTGTTTATAAGAAAATATTTATATTTATTACATTTGTTTATAAGAAAATATTTATATTTATTACATTTGTTTATAAGAAAATATTTATATTTATTACATTTGTTTATAAGAAAATATTTATATTTATTACATTTGTTTATAAGAAAATATTTATATTTATTACATTTGTTTATAAGAAAATATTTATATTTATTACATTTTTTTATTAGAAAGTATTTATATTTATTACATTTTTTTATAAGAAAATATCTATATTTATTACATTTGTTTATAAGAAAATATCTATATTTATTACATTTGTTTATAAGAAAATATTTATATTTATTACATTTGTTTATAAGAAAATATTTATATTTATTACATTTTTTTATTAGAAAGTATTTATATTTATTACATTTGTTTATAAGAAAATATTTATATTTATTACATTTGTTTATAAGAAAATATTTATATTTATTACATTTGTTTATAAGAAAATATTTATATTTATTACATTTGTTTATAAGAAAATATTTATATTTATTACATTTGTTTATAAGAAAATATTTATATTTATTACATTTGTTTATAAGAAAATATTTATATTTATTACATTTTTTTATAAAAAAATATTTATATTTATTACATTTGTTTATAAGAAAATATTTATATTTAATATTTATATTTATTACATTTTTTTTATTAGTGACAATCTATATATTACACTTTTTTATTAGAGAATATATATTTATTACATTTGTTTATAAGAAAATATCTATATTTATTACATTTTTTTTATTAGTGACAATCTACATATTACACTTTTTTATTAGAGAATATATATTTATTACATTTTTTTTATTAGTGACAATCTATATATTACACTTTTTTATTAGAGAATATATATTTATTACATTTTTTTATAAGAAAATATCTATATTTATTACATTTTTTTTATTAGTGACAATCTACATATTACACTTTTTTATTAGAGAATATATATTTATTACATTTTTTTTATTAGTGACAATCTATATATTACACTTTTTTTATTAGAGAATATATATTTATTACATTTTTTATTAGAGAATATATACTTATTACATTTTTTTGTAAGAGAATATCTATATACTTATATAGATATTCTCTAATGAAAAAATGTAATATTTCTTACATTTTTTCATTAAAGAATATCTATATACTTGTTAAATATTTTCAGGTCTGAAACAAATCCGATGGTTGAGTCTGCTTGGTCTGTTTATGGTTATTGGTGGTGAAATCCTTCGCAAATGTAGTATGTACACGGCTCGGTCCAATTTCAACCATTACATACAACATGTGAAGCAAGATGGGCACACGCTGGTCACGTATGGGGTTTACTCCCTCTTCCGACATCCAGCTTATGTGGGATGGTTTTATTGGAGCATTGGTACTCAGGTAAGTTCCCAATATATTATAGTCATCTCCCATGTGTATATGTTAACTTCTTTGATTGCCAAAGTTTCCTCATCCTATCTTAACACCCATCTATTTATTCCTGCACCCTGTTCCTCCCCCCTCTGAAAATTACCATCTTCTCTCCCTTCCACCTCCGAAATTCAATATCTTTTTTCCTTCTGAAATTCAACATCTATTTTCCTTCCGAGATTCGATGTCTATTTTTCCATCCGACATTCAACGTCTTTTTTTTTTCCCCTCCGAGATTCAACGTCTTTTTTTTTTTTCCCTCCGAGATTCGACGTCTTTTTTTTTTTTTCCCCTCCGAGATTCGACGTCTTTTTTTTTTTTTCCCCTCCGAGATTCGACGTCTTTTTTTTTTCCCTCCGAGATTCGACGTCTTTTTTTTTTCCCTCCGAGATTCGACGTCTTTTTTTTTTCCCTCCGAGATTCGACGTCTTTTTTTTTCCCTCCGAGATTCGACGTCTTTTTTTTTCCCTCCGAGATTCGACGTCTTTTTTTTTTCCCTCCGAGATGCGACGTCTTTTTTTTTCCCTCCGAGATTCGACGTCTTTTTTTTTTCCCTCCGAGATTCGACGTCTTTTTTTTTTCCCTCCGAGATCCGACGTCTTTTTTTTTTCCCTCTGAGATCCGACGTCTTTTTTTTTCCCTCCGAGATCCAACGTCTTTTTTTTTTCCCTCCGAGATCCGACGTCTTTTTTTTTCCCTCCGAGATCCGACGTCTTTTTTTTTCCCTCCGAGATCCGACGTCTTTTTTTTTCCCTCCGAGATCCGACGTCTTTTTTTTTCCCTCCGAGATCCGACGTCTTTTTTTTTCCCTCCGAGATCCGACGTCTTTTTTTTTCCCTCCGAGATCCGACGTCTTTTTTTTCCCCTCCGAGATCCGACGTCTTTTTTTTCCCCTCCGAGATCCGACGTCTTTTTTTTCCCCTCCGAGATCCGACGTCTTTTTTTTCCCCTCCGAGATCCGACGTCTTTTTTTTTCCCTCCGAGATCCGACGTCTTTTTTTTTCCCTCCGAGATCCGACGTCTTTTTTTTTCCCTCCGAGATCCGACGTCTTTTTTTTTCCCTCCGAGATCCGACGTCTTTTTTTTTCCCTCCGAGATCCGACGTCTTCAACCCCACCTTTTCCCTCTGAAATTTGACATCTTTCCCCTATTTTCCCTCTGAAATTCAACATCTTCCTCTCCTCTAAAGCTCACCATCTACCCCGCTCTCCTCTGAAATTCAACACCCCTTTCCTCCTCAGAAATTCAACATCAGACCCTTCTCAAAATTCACCTTTCCTCATCCCCCTCAAACACATCATTGCTAGTTCACTATCTTTCCTCTTTCCAATCCCCACCCATGCCTCTTAACCTCCCTGTTTTTTATTCCACCTCCTTCCTCTCTTCCTATCTCTCACATTTTATATTCCCACCCCTCTTCTACTCACTGCCCCATCAGTCTCTTATTCTCCTCTCTTCCCATCCCTCCTGGGTCCCTTCTCTCAAAATTTTCTCTTTCTCTCTCTCTCTCTCTCTCCTTTCTCATCTCCACTCCCGCTGGTCTCCCCTTGCCATACCTTTCATTTCTTCTCTTATTTTCCCAGTCTTCCTCACCCCATCCGTTTCTCTGTATTAATTACAGATATGGTCAAGTTTAGACTTTTACAAAATTACACTTGAACATTTTAAACTTTGACTCCTGTTTTGCAAACAAATGTCATGTCATCCGATGTGTGATATAAATATCTCACCAACTCTTATATCCTGTGACATTGTACTTACAATTGTTGACTGTCTTTTGTCAAATTAGAGCAATTATGCATCTCTAATTGAGGTTAATTTCTGTTGGACAATTTCTCCTTATTTGAATTTCACCTTGTTGTCTTTTGTTAGAACGTGTGATTTTTAAGCCGATTCTTATTTTAGAATGAGTTTACTTAACCTTTTCTAAATTAAATACTTAACCTATGATAAACAAATTACAGTATTGTTGTTTGGAGAATAGAATGAAAGTAATTCAATTTTAATTAATTATAATCGTTTATAGAACAAACAGAAATCTGTTTTCATAACATGTTAAAGGTCAGTAAAATGTTTTTCTGTGTGTTGCAAACTCTGGCAATGCACCTTTTTGTGAGTGTTGCTCTAGTAATATCCCATTTTCTGTGCGTCGCTCTAGCAATATCTTTTTTTTTGTGGGCATCACTAATTATTCCAATGCCCCTTTTTTTAAGAGTACCACCAACTCTGGCAATGCCCTTTTTTTTTTTTCATTTTTTTTTTTTTTATAGGCGCCACTCTGGCGATCTCCCTTTGTGGGCACTGCTAACGCTGGTGATGCTCCTTCTTTGAGGGTACTGCTAACTCTGGTGATGCCCCTTTTATTATTGGGGCCACTACCTCTTACGATGCCCCTTTTATTATTGGGGCCACTACCTCTGACGATGCCCCTTTTATTATTGGGGCCACTACCTCTGACGATGCCCCTTTTATTATTGGGGCCACTACCTCTGGCGATGCCCCTTTTATTATTGGGGCCACTACCTCTGGCGATGCCCCTTGTATTATTGGGGCCACTACCTCTTACGATGCCCCTTTTATTATTGGGGCCACTACCTCTGGCGATGCCCCTTTTATTATTGGGGCCACTACCTCTGGCGATGCCCCTTGTATTATTGGGGCCACTACCTCTTACGATGCCCCTTTTATTATTGGGGCCACTACCTCTGGCGATGCCCCTTTTATTATTGGGGCCACTACCTCTGACGATGCCCCTTTTATTATTGGGGCCACTACCTCTTACGATGCCCCTTTTATTATTGGGGCCACTACCTCTGGCGATGCCCCTTTTATTATTGGGGCCACTACCTCTGACGATGCCCCTTTTATTATTGGGGCCACTACCTCTGACGATGCCCCTTTTATTATTGGGGCCACTACCTCTGGCGATGCCCCTTTATTATTGGGGCCACTACCTCTGGCGATACCCCTTTTATTGTTGGGGCCACTACCTCTGATGATGCCCCTTTTATTATTGGGGCCACTACCTCTGACGATGCCCCTTTTATTATTGGGGCCACTACCTCTGACGATGCCCCCTTTATTATTGGGGCCACTACCTCTGACGATGCCCCTTTTATTATTGGGGCCACTACCTCTTACGATGCCCCTTTTATTATTGGGGCCACTACCTCTGGCGATGCCCCTTTTATTATTGGGGCCACTACCTCTGACGATGCCCCTTTTATTGTTGGGGCCACTACCTCTGACGATGCCCCTTTTATTGTTGGGGCCACTACCTCTGACGATGCCCCTTTTATTGTTGGGGCCACTACCTCTGACGATGCCCCTTTTATTGTTGGGGCCACTACCTCTGACGATGCCCCTTTTATTATTGGGGCCACTACCTCTGACGATGCCCCTTTTATTGCTGATGATGTCCCTTTTTTTTCTTTTTTCTTGTGGGTGTTACTAACACTGGCTTTCGTGTCATTAACTCTGACAGTTTGCTCATGTTGTACTGTCTAAGAATTTGTGTGACTTGTAATCGCTTTTATTTTTAGATGATAAAGTGACTGGGACATCGTTTCTTTGTTCTTTCAGTTGATCCTATGCAATCCGTTCTGTCTTGTTGGATACACGATTGTCACGTGGCGTTTCTTCCGAGAACGGATTTACGAAGAAGAGATTTATTTGCTGAATTTTTTTGGTGAAGATTATTTTGAATACCAGAAAAAAGTTGGTACTGGACTGCCTTTCATTAATGGATACCGAGGAGAACTTTAACAACTTTTACAATTAGTTCTTTTTTTTTTGTTTTTTTTTTTTTTTCAATTAATTGGATTTTTTTTTTTTTTTTTTTTTTTTTTCAACGGGGATTTTATTTTTGTTATATATATATATATATATATTTTTTTTTTTATCATAAAAAAATAAATAATAAAAATGAAATTTAGGGAAGGGTGGGTTTTTTTTTATTTTTTACTTTTAATTGCAAAACAATGTTTTTTATATCTATATATAGAAAACAAAAAGCCATGAAAAAAATATGTTCCGATCCATTTGATCATTGCCAAAACAAACAAGACACTAATAAAAAAAAAATTATATATATATATATATATATATAATATTTTCTTTTATTTCTGTAACAAAAACATTTAATAATATGATATAAAAAAAGAGTGAAAAAAGTTTTAGAATACAATCAAAAATATTGAAAGGAAAAAAAAATTTTTTTTTAGATAGTTTAAAAAATTAGATGAAAAAAAATGTCTGTTCATCTGTTAATGTTAAAAAATAATTTTATTTTTCTCTTAATTTTTTCATTATCCTTTAAATAATATGCTTATTTTTATTTTCTTTCTTTTTTTTTTTTTTTTGACACTGTAAAAATATCTTCTGTTGACCAAAATTAAAAGGAAGAAACCAAAATCTTTTATGACAGCCTGTTTTACATCTTGTCTAACTTTTTTGCAATGGTAAATTCTCATAATATGATACTAAATATACTTGGATGAGTATCCAGATCTTGTTTGTTATTTAAAAAAAAAATTTTTTTTTTAGATGGTCCTATTAAGTAAAAAAAAAAAAATATATATCTTCAAATGCTGTCATTTGTTTCAACAGCTTATTTAAAAATATTCATCTTTATCAAAATGGGCAGCTGTCGTTATGCACTTATTTTAATCTATCACAATGCATATTCCTAGCACTCCCCATCTACATCTGGAATGTCCCAGTGTATGTGTTTACCAAAATGTGTTTAACGCTGCCCCAATGGTTGCGTCTGAATCTGCCTTGTATACAAATTTGTATGTCCAGAGTTGTATGGATCCATACATCTAGAACTATTGTGATGCACAAGTCAGAAGCTGTACATCAGTCTCAGTGCATACATCTGGAGCAGCCTCAATGCCTACTTCGGTATTAATGCATACCGTTGGAACCATGTGAAAATGCCTACATCGTCATCAAAGGCATTGGGTACATCTAGAGGCTTTCTCAATGCATATATCTGGAGCCGTCTCTGCCTACATCGATACTGATGCGTGCCTCTGGAGCCCTGTGAAAATGCCTACATCGATACTGATCTATGCCTCTGGAGCCATGTGAAAATGTCTACATAAGTACTGATGCGTGCCTCTGGATCCGTGTGAGAATGCCTACATCTGTACTGATTCATGCTTCTGGATCCGTGTGAGAATGCCTACATCGATACTGATGCGTGCCTCTGGAGCCATGTGAGAATGCCTACATCGATACTGATGTGTGTCTCTGGAGCTGTGTGAGAATGCCTACATCGATACTGATGTGTGCCTCTGGAGCGGTGTGAGAATGCCTACATCGATACTGATGCGTGCCTCTGGAGCCGTGTGAGAATGCCTACATCGATACTGATGCGTGCCTCTGGAGCCGTGTGAGAATGCCTACATCGATACTGATGTGTGCCTCTGGAGCTGTGTGAGAATGCCTACATCGATACTGATGCGTGCCTCTGGAGCCATCGCCATGTGTATGCTCACCTGTCCATGATCATCTCCTTCGTTGTGCCAGGCTTCTAGTTCGTGCTGTAATGAAAAGTCCTGATACCAAGCATGACCAGATTTTAAACAAATAAGTTTTTTATTTTTTAAGTATATAAATGGTATGTGTTTACTTTAGGTGAATGACAGATGTGCAGCACTGAATCTTTGCTTCACCAGACTAAGACCGACAAGCCCCATTAATGTAGTCCTTTACTGAGAGCCTCAAGGAGCTCAACCAGTCAGAGAGACACATTTGCCCAAACTGCCTCATAGCTCTCTCCAGAACCAATTCCCCTCAAACATTCAACTTCTGCTCTTCCTCAGCTATAATCACCTCTCTTTCTATTGTCCTGGGATCTGTCTTTCGTTGGTGGTTATTGTTCAACCGCTCAGAGGAGAGATTCACTGAAGATAAAATCCAACTGGTCTCTGGACATTGTTTCTCTCACCAAGCCAATCCTTACTTTTTTGAACAAAGAGAATATCTCTTGGGTGGTCTGACTGGCCAAGGATACTTTCAACTCTTTGTATCTTCCCCCTCTTTCTCTAGTCAAGCATCTATTATTGCAACGTCCGCAATTAACATGTATTAGCAAAATATGTGCTGTATAACACATTTACAGCTGTCTTGGTGCCTACACTGGTACCAATGCATACCTCTGGATCTGTTTCAATGCCTACATTAGATCCAATGGAATACATCTGGAGTTGTCCCAATGTATGAATGTTTGAAACTGCTTTGATATCTTATATTTTGCCGCAATGCAATTTTGGATGCTTTTGGGCTGTCCAAATACATATTTCAGGGACCACTTGAATATATGCATTGAAGGCTGTTTCCTCAGCATATACCGAGGTTTACATAAATTTGTGTCAGAGATTATTTGTATGTATATATATATTATTCCTTAATTGGAATTTTTTATTTTGAGATGAGCATTTTTATGTTAATTTTATTTTTATTTCGGACTATTAGTCTCATCTTTATTAGTTGTTGTTTGTTTGTTTTTATTGGTTCACAACGTTTCGGCCAACTTCCTCTGGCCTTCGTCAGGTGGTAACCGCGACGGATAGGAACTTCGAATCTCCTAACTGCATTCTCAGCCATCACTGCCATCCGTAGTTGTCGTCGTCTCACCACATTTTTGACCAATTACCTCTGGCACGCTTTGGGTGGGATTGAAACCGCTATCTTCAGACAATGTTCATCTGGAACCGTAGAGATTCAACGTCTCTATCAACTGCGCCACGGTTTACATAAATTTGTGTCAGAGATTATT
Source organism: Euprymna scolopes (assembly GCF_053919585.1). Taxonomy (NCBI): domain Eukaryota; kingdom Metazoa; phylum Mollusca; class Cephalopoda; order Sepiida; family Sepiolidae; genus Euprymna; species Euprymna scolopes. The sequence goes on from NC_136518.1 coordinate 52,178,632, forward strand.
TGTAAGTATTTGACTTTTCCTTAATTTCTATGTCTTAGCTGACCTAATCTGCCCATTAGAGGGCATGTCAATGTAATCGCTTTTACATTAAAAGAAAATTGTGTCCGGAAACATATCTGATTGTTAATACCGAATTGGAAAGAATTAGAAAATGTATGTTGGAATGTGTCATAATATATCCATTTTGGAACTGCTCTAGTATAGGTTAAGAGAACTACCTTGAGTATGTGACACTGTTGACCTGATACATACTTTAATAGCTATCCTAATATATATATATATATATATATATATGGCAAAGATTAGCCTAATATTCCCACTGGAGTCTGCCTTTATATATATATGTTGGAAATAAGACTAATAATTGTATTTGAAACCGCCTTAACCCTTCCAATCCTATACGGGCTGTATATTGGCTTTAGCAACATAACTAAAAAGACAGCGTGATCAATATTTCGAGCTAATAATGTTATCAAATTATTTTTTTTATCGCTTATCGTCTTCAAAATAGAAAAAAAAAGGTTCTTGTCTTCACACCAGGATCAAAGTGTAGTATCTGTTCGGATGCTGCTACTTTACTTTTTTGGTCTCTGTTAGTGGAGGAGAAATCCTTCATGACTGATACATTTTTTATTTTTGTTACTAACCAGAATGACCCTTTTTTCCCCCCCCCCTCACATTAAAAACCGATCTTGTGTCTAACCCTGCCCTCATGGGCAGACAAGTAAAGAAAAAAGAAAGAAATCGTCTTTTTGCCTAATTATTGCTGATTTGGGTCAGGGTCCAAAGGGTTCATACCTTCTGATCTGCTTGAGCAAAGTTCAGGAAGCTGCTACCAGGATGGTGCAAGAAGAGAGATGGTCAATTGAAGGCATGGCTCCCAGTGGTCAAAGCTGACTTGGAAGCTATGATCGACCCTTGTGTCTTCGGTGTGCAACGATCGAATTGTGAATGGCTGAAGTATGCTGAGAGGTCAGCAGCGGACAGTTCTGGATTGATTTTTGATGCATCAAATTCACTTGGAGCCCGCTCGACTCACCCCAGGTGAATGCCATCACAAGTATAAATAAATGAAGCTGCTGCTAATTCTTATATTCTGGTACATTTCCTTTAAGATTTAGGACAGTCTTTTCAGTCTCTATCTGTTCTGCCATGTGCAGTGAGACATGGATCCCAAGCCCTTCTGATCTGCAGCGGCTTCAGTGTAGTGACCATGCCATGATCTGGTGGACTTGTGGTAGCAAACTGGAAGAAAAGAATCCTGTCAACCGTGCTTCACTAGAAACTTTGTTTTGGTGAAATTATGGATGCCTTACACATTCCGTGCCTCAAGTGGTTCGACTATGTCCAGTATGTCACCTCATGTCAATTTCATAATGCACCTGGCTGTTCCAAGCACAAGGGAATATTGTAGACCGAGAAAGATCTGTTTTAAGTGCATCAAAATATATATCATTACATGCAATCTAACTTGGCCTTTTGGCCAAGATCAAAGTGTAGTATCTGTTCCGGCAGATGCTGCAAGCTATGACTAGCTATGACTAGCAAAGACCAGATGTGGGGGCAACCCCACATGCCTGACCATTAACCAGCTCCCATTTCCCATCTCTCGGGAGCTGGTCCCCTTTTTCCCTTCCCCCTCCCTTCACTCCTCACATTAAAAATCGGCCTTGTGCCTAATTTGCTCGGTGGGGGAGCAAATAAATACCATCTGTTCCGGCAGATACTGCACTTAAGATAATTTGTACCAGTCAATGGAGGGGAAACCCTCTATACTGGGACAATTATTATTTTTGGTAACCAGAGTGCCCCCTTTTTGCCTACTTTTAGGGGAGCTGGTTTTTACCTCACATTAAAAACGGCCTTGTGCCTAATTTGCTCAGTGGGGGAGCAAATAAACACCATCTGTTCCGGCAGATACTGCAAGCTATGACTAGCAAAGACCAGATGTGGGGGCAACCCCACATGCCTGACCTTTAACCAGCTCCCATTTCCCACCTCTTGGGAGCTGGTCCCCTTTTTCCCTTCCCCCTCCCTTCACTCCTCACATTAAAAATTGGTCTTGTGCCTAATTTGCTCGGTGGGGGAGCAAATAAATACCATCTGTTCCGGCAGATACTGCAAGCAAAGACCAGATGTGGGGGCAACCCCACATACCTGACCTTTAACCAGCTCCCATTTCCCACCTCTCGGGAGCTGGTCCCCCTTTTCCCTCCCCCCCCCTCCCCTTCACTCCTCACATTAAAAATTGGTCTTGTGCCTAATTTGCTCGGTGGGGGAGCAAATAAATACCATCTGTTCTTCAGATGCTGCACTTCCATTTCTTGTTCTCTTTCGGTGGAGGAGTAGTCCTTCACAACTGAGACAATTTTTTATTTTTGTACCTGTTCTCCACGTTAAAAAACGACCCTGGTGTCTAACTCTGTCCCGTGGAGAGGCATTGTAAATAGGTACATGCAATGTAACCAATATCAACCTCTTTGGATCAAACCAGATAGAGAGTAGTAGATGTTAACTGGCATTGCCCACTCTGCGCAGTGTTGGTGTACCTTAATAAGCCTGTTAGCAGACTGATATTTAAGAATCCAGTTTGATATCTGTTGCCAACCCAATAATCGGGGACAGTCACTGAATCCTAAATACTAAAATCAGATGATGATGATGATGATGATAAGAGCTGTCCTGAAATATGTGTAAGGGGTAATATTTGTATTTGGAGCTTTCCTAATATTCGAGCTGGCTCCAAGTGAATTCGATGCATCACAAATCAATCCAGATCTGTCCGCTGCTGACCTCTCAGCATATTTCAGCCATTCACAATTTGATCGTTGCACACCGAAGACACGAGGGTCAGTCATAGCTTCCAAGTTAGCTTTGACCACTGGGAACCATGCCTTCAATTGACCATCTCTCTTCTTATACCATCCTGGTTGCAGCTTTTAAGTTGCCCTGATATATGCTTTTAGCGTGTTAAACGTTCTCATATGTACAAGCAGCTGTACTTAATGTGTAGAAAGAAAAGTCGAGACACCTTAATAAGTGTGTTAAAAGACTGCCTTGATGTCTCAGAATCCAGCTTGATATCTGTTATACAAAGGGTAATTGTCTGTCTGTATGTCAAGCTAAAAGTAAAAAAAAAAAAACTACAGAACAAACGCCCACAAAGTTGGTATATTCTTAATCAACGTTGCTTTTTCATGGTCAACTATACCACAATTTCTTTTTTGGAGGTGGAGGTGTATGGGTCATTTTTAATGTTCATATGTACTAATTTGGATAGAAAGTGTCTACTCATTCCTCAATGAATTTATATGAAGGAGAGTTGTCTGTGTGTGTGTGTGTGTGTGTCCAGAAAGAGGAATGGGCTGGCCAGAGGAGAAAGATAGGGTTAGAGAGAGGGGGAAAGAGAAAGGTAGCAAGATAGAAGTTTTGACAGAAATGTTACCTTTTCTGCCGCGGGCAACGCCGGGTAGCCCTGCTAGTCTTAATTAAAGGCCATTCTGATATTTGAATCGTGGATAGCCCATGATTCAAATATGATGCGTTCAAAATCCGTGATCATCTTAACATAAGCTTTGAAATGTCTCTTAAAATGTCATCAACAATTCTGATGCTTGCGAGATGATTCATTAAATATGCTTTGCAAAACGGTCTTGTCCAGATGCAGAAGTGATGTGCATCAATATCGGCACATTTGTATGCATATGGACCATTAAAAAAAATATATTAAAAATTTGTATGCATTGGCATAAATCGGCAGTTGCCATCCTTTTCATATTACTATGGACCATTAAAAAAAATATATATTTTGGATGGACCACAAGTTCAAAGTTGCTGATGGTTTTGTGGATTGGTTTGATATTGAAGCACAAGGAGGAACACATGCTAGTGTAAATGGATTGAGGAAGTTCAGGGATTTTCTCCCATTATAACTAGCACTATGCTAATCAAAAGATTCTATTGGTTATGTGTATGCAGTGTGATGATTTAGAGCTAGGGCAACAGAATATTTTTATTGTTTTGACTCTCTAGTATATATGCGTTGATATCTTATATCTAGAAAAGGGAGAATGTGTGTGTGTGTGTGTGAGGACACTTCTCGACAAATTTTTGATTTACAGACTTGAAATTTAGTATCTAGGGTATTCAGACATATGGACAACTTTAATTGGTTTTCATCCGGAAAAAACGGCTGCTAAAGGGTCAAAATTAAAAAATTGGTATGTGGGGGTCATCAGATTTTTATCTGTTAATCAACTGTTTCATGAATGCGCATGCGTGAATTGTGTACATGACAGATTCCTTATGTTAAGAATAAGTAGGTTTGAAAAATCTTTTTAAAGGTCACATCAAGCTGGCCTAATGGTTATTGTACTTGACTCACTGTCTTTGGGTTTTAGTTTTGATCTCTCCATGAACTGTTTAGAAAAAACATAATACTTGCATGCATATGTGTCCGTTTCTTTTCATTTTTATTTTTTATTTTAAAGAATTTAACATTTGATTAATAGGAATGCTTATTGAGACGAATATTATTTATTCATTTTATTTATTGCGGACTATTATCCTCATCTTTTAGTTGTTTTATAATGTTATGGCCAAATATTCACCTGGCCTTCATCAGGTGGTAACCGCAATGAGATAGGAACTCTGAATCTCTTAACTGCATCCTCAGCAATTACTGCCTTCCATAGTTGTCGTCTCACTATGTTTTGGCTACCTAAGCTTCTGGCCAGCTTTGGGTAGGATTGAAACCGCTATCTTCAGACAATGCTCACCTGGAACCTGTGGCGTCTGTAAAGGTAACTCTTTATCACCCATGGTTATCGATGAGGTTCTCTTATTGTCCATGCCAGAAATCTATTCGCTGAGGTCAGAGAGCTGGGTTATTAGCTTATGCTGATAACTTGACTCTCCTCTCCAAGACACCAATGGGGGATGCCGAGGAAAATTAATCCAGTGGACAAAGCCTTGGACGCAGTAGGAATGGTACCCAACCCTCCGAAATTCCTTTTTGCTTACCATTAAGGCCTACAGGAAGCTTAGCACAAGTGAGGGTTCCATCAGAAAACCTTGTTTCTGGTGGCTCTTTGAGTATTTGGGTGTCAAGTACGATTGGAAGGACATCCTAGCCTTTCCTCCATCATCACATGATTCATGCCTGGATTGAGGAGCTTACGTCTGCTCTGCTGAAGCCACACAAATGAATAGAGGTGAGGAGCTATGTGATCCCACGACTGTTGCACATCCTTGTGCTTGGGAACGTCCACAGCAACACGTTAAAAGCCCTTAATGTTAACATCAGGGAAGAAGTACACTGATGACTAAGGCTCCCAAAAGATTGCCCAGTCAGCTTCTTTTACACTGCCATTTCAGATGGAGGGTTAGGTCTGGCAGTCTCGGTCCCTCTTATGAGGCAGCACAATAAGGAAGGCAGACTAAGGGCAACTGCCAGAATGGAGACTTTAGATGTCGAGGACGATGCAATCAAGTAAAGAGCTTGGGACACATCGAAATACACTGTGCAATAAGGCCAGATGTACACGCCAAAACAAAACAATGATTTCTGGCAAAGTCTCTTCAGCAGAAGGGCCTAATGGTTCAAGAAGAACCTAGGGCTTCCTTAAACCAAACCTTGTGGAAACCTCATCAAGCGACTTGGTACCGGATGTGACTGTCGTTGGTGATGACGGCCTTGGCCCAGCGTACAGTGGGGGAAAAAAGTACAACTTCCTCCAATTCAACGATACCCTTCGTTCCCAGGTGCTCAGAAAAAGCACCTCTTTTCCGGTGAAACCTGTTGTGCTCACGTACCCTAGTTTGTTCCACCCTACGAATGAATCCTCCCTCTGGTTTCTAGGTTTCTCCCTGCAGGATTTGGAAGACATAGCGTTCCTGTTAATAGTTGTGGACTCCTTTAAATATTACGAAACATATATGCGAGGTATGTGAATACCCAATCACTCCTGTTAGAAATAGGGTACTCGCTGGGGGAGTGTTCCCGCTATTTAAGACGTCCTACTCTCGGTCATCAGGTCGGTTGTCACGGGCTGGACACCTCCAGGTGTCTACTTCTGTGGATAGTCATAGTCATGCGCATGGTCAGCTGGCAGTCCCACCGTTGCCTGGAGGGTGCACACACCATTATGAGGAGGTGGTCAGTGCCCGGCTCATGTTCCTTGCCCTTGGGTGAACTTTCCAATCCCTACCGATTCCCTGTCTAGGTCAGTGGAGAGAAGGCAGACCAATGCCTGCTGACCAGCCACAAACAAACAAGTTACACTAGCAGGGTTAGTTGTCAAGAGGAAGTGATAAGGATGGACTTGAGGGAAAGAGGGATAAATAAAGGCCTGGCCAGAGGTAAGTTAGTATGGAAGTCAATTTCTAGAAGTTGTTCAACACCTGCCAGTATGTAAAATGAATGCTAAACCGAATATGATAATGATAGTTTCATTGGCTAAAAAGACATCTAATGTGTTCTCGAGATGAGAGCAGTTATCGGCAAACCTGCATCTCGCTGAATATTCTGTGTAGCAAGTTTAACTTCACAAGTAAAATAGCATTTATTGAAAAATGTCTTACGTTTTGTTCTTTTTTTTTTTTTTATAAAATCAATGGATAAAAAAAATTAATTTCAGAACTTTTCTATTGATTTTTATGTAATTTATTTTTACGTTAACTTTCGACTTAAAAGAACAAATGAAATTAGTTGTTAAATTGTAAAATAAGTCTAATTTCATATATTTAAGGATGAAGTGCTCGAACGGTGATTGGGTGGTTTGATCAGGAATTTTCTGAACTCTGGGCGAAAAGTTACGTATTTGTTGTAACAGCATTCACCCTGGTCGGCTTGCCTTCCTCTTGGTCTGCACTACAACTCGAGTCCTTCATGAGTGGTTGGATATGATGGCTAACTAATCGTAACTCCAACACTGAAGGCTGACTAATTGTGAACCTGAGAAGTCAGCCAAGTCCTCTTTGATGATCACTGTCCAGATGCTCAGCTGTCCATCGACATGCTTGCACCAATCAGATAGGAAAGATTAGATTATGAATTAGCTCTCTTTATCCAAGTGACGGGCTATGTGTCCAAACCATCAAAGTCGCTGCAACAGGATAGATCGCAGACCAGATTGAAATGTTGTTATTGTTCAGCAATGCAAAATGCAGGGGAGACAATGTCAAAAACTTCCACCTTCTACCGATCGGTCATATCTCGCAGCTGTAGAAGACGATCTACCGGTTGAGATTCAGCTCTTTGTTGATATTGATGTCTCAACATCCTCGTAAGGGCCACTGAAGGTGCATAAAAGGTGATATAGCTGACCCAACTCTACGATCGATCTCTGTTGCATCTTAAACAACGATAAACCCAAGGTACACAAATGACTTCATGTAGTTGAAGATAGTGGCATTTAGAGACTGATTCAGTCATTTGCTTTTTAGCAGAATCCTATTTAAAAGAATTTTTTATTGAAAAAAAGGTGAAATTATTTCATTTTTCTCTGAGAATTCAAAAAAGATATATATTATATATATATATATATATATATATATATATATATATATATATAATATCTTAAATTTATCTTTGAAGAGCCCATCTTTGAACATTTTTCATGAATTAATAAATATTGTAATTATTCAATTTTTATTTTCATCAATTTTTCTTATTTCTTTAAATGTTTATATATATATATATATATATATATATATACACACACATGCATAATATATATATGATTACTTCATTTAATCACAAATTAATATACGAAGATATAATTTTATGCATAAATTTTTCAGTATTTACTTCAACAGTGATCAATACATAGGTAGAGCTAGGTAGTAAGTTATGAAAATATATATGGCAATTAAACTACACAGAATATTCCACGTTTCATTTTCGTGAGAATTCAACAGTCTTAAGCCTATTATATATATATATATATATATATATATATATATATAATTTGGAAGTTATCTCCTGATTAATTTTAAGTTATTCCACTTACATACTTTAGATTTCTCAGGAGTACCTATCTGCCTATGCAGGGTGTTGTGTGTGTGTTTTTTTAAGAGGGGTGGAATATTCTAGTCGATTATAACTGAACAAATTGTAGAAAAAGAGAACTATTTTCTGCATTAATTTTATAAAATTAATTTAAATCATATTAAATCCTAACCTGAACCTTTCCACGTCTACAACTTTTCACGGCGTAATTTATTTGCTCACAGTTTTCGCAATCACAGTATATTTTTATTGAAATTCAAGCACTTGGGAGAGGCGGGTATCGGGGCTGACCTCTTGCATATTTTAAAAGGATCTCACTGATTTTATTTATCTGTTTGTTTGTTTTTTTTTTTTAAGCTTTTCTGCACATTTGAAAGTCGAACACGTCTAACAAAGGGATATTTCCTGAAATATAACACCTGAACATACTCACACAAGTAAGAATATATATATATAAGAACATATATATATATATATTGACATTTTGTCAAATTTTCATGCATGTATGATTTATCTCAAAAATTTAGTCTTCAGTTCATGTGCTAATTAGCAAAATTTATAAATTACATGAATTTCATTTTGCTAAATGAGGATATGAGCCATTCATTGAAACTCCATGGAATAAGGAAAAAAATTTATGTATTTTCGTGTTTTCTTTGTACTCTTTGACGAAAAATAAATTGTAAAATTTATTTTACAGAATTTAAATCCAATTGTTCTTATATATATATATATATATATATGTTATTTCTTTTTGTTTTTGCTATACATTTTGAATGAATTCAATTATTTACGAAAGTGCATTTGTACCTAAATGCGAGTTGGGAATAATTTTCCCTTTAACCAACTTTGTACCCCCACATGGGGAGTGGCATACATATTGTTTTTAAAATATAATTATCCACAGATATGCGTTTCGCCTAGCCACTCTGATGAGTCGTAGACGACGAAACGCGTGTCAGTGGATAATTATATAATGTATGTCTATTATGTTTCTGAATTTTTGAGATGAAGATTAGTTATTCGTATTTGGAATCTTTGGACTACTGTTCTCATCTTGAGTGTTGTTTTCACAACGTTTCAGTCAGTGTAACCTCAGACCTTCCTCAGGTATATCTTATCAAACTCGGGAATATTTCTGTTGGAGTTTGGGAATTCGGACGGAATTTCGAACGGAACCCTTTTAGTTCACGGGGGTAGCATGGTCTCATTTCGTCAGCCATGACTTGATAGAGGTAATATATTGTATTGATGAATCTTCATAGCTTATTCCACCTTAATTTAATTCAATTTGTGTCGATCCGTTATGTCTCTGCCTTGTATTGATTTCTATAAACCTAAATTTCTTTTATGTACATGTTAAACAATGCTTGAAGCAAACTACATTAAACTCTCGCTTATGTTTAAATCATACGAAGCAGACAGAAAACTCTGAAGATTTGAGCCAATTTTGCACATTAAATCCCCTCCCAGTATAAAATGAATACTTTTTAAGCCCCTAACTTCAGTTTTGTAATTAAAAAAAATTTTTTTTTTTTTAATCTTTTGGGGATCTGTTCACTAAGACTTCTGAAAGGTTCCAAGTGTTTCGTTATTAACTATCGTTGCAGTTAGTATTGTTTCAGCTATTTCGATACAATTCAGTTAACGGTAATCATTTTCGGAAGGCATTTTTACTAGTGTCAATGGTTCTTGTCCAGAATTCCTCGATATTAATAAAATAAAATAAAAACTGTATGATGTATGTACCTGTGACTGAATGAAAATGTCATATTCCAAAAATCATGTAAATTAATCAAGTAGTTAGATTCTTTTAATAAGAAAATCAGCTCTTATGAGTAAACTATCTTGAAACAAAGGGAGATAACTCAACAATAATTCAAACTTGGAAGATCAGTCTTGTAATGCCTACGATTTCCTGTTAAAAATAGTTTTCTTTATAAAAAATAAAACTGCTCGATTAATTTACGTGATTTTTGAAACATGATCTTTTCGTTTTGTTACAGGTATGTACATCATAAAGAGATAAGCATTTTAAGTTGTAAATATCAGTTTTGAGCAAAGTGGCACTATTTTATTTAGCCATTATGGACCTTGTTTCCTGTAGCTGAAGAAAATGGCTACTTTGCTCAGAACCCATATCTACGATAATTTTGAACGCTAATATCTCATCAAACAGGGTTTTTTTATGCAAATAGGTCACGAATGAGTAGATAAAAAAATTGTTTTTTTACTAATTTCCGGACTGTATTTCTTAAATAATGTGTGTCAGTAATAGTTATTATTATTCAAAATTATTATCTAAAAAAGCTGTACTTGTCTGGTTTTGTCCGGGATGCAGTGAAGTAATTTTAATTTGTATTTTTTTTTTTTTTTTTTTCCTGCGCAGGAGAAAAATAAAATTTACTTGTAAGAAGGTACTTGCTCATTTTTTAGTTATTAACTAAAAAAATCACTGCCGCATATATGGAAGCGATACTCCCCTCACCCCTGTAATTTTTTTTATTTTCGTCTAATTTTTTTTTTTTTTTCAGCAGATTATTTATCGAATGTTCACTAACCTACTAGATTATCAAAAAAAAAATTTTTTTTTTTAATAAATTCAATACTTAACAGTTTTTAAGGGGTGCTCCATTTCTAATATAATGTAAATCGATCTCCCATTTTGGAAGCATCGACTTTTTTCAGCTAAATTTTGTGAATTTAGCCTTTTTTTCTTCTTTTTTTTAAAAAGTAGTTTGGCCTTCAAAAAAAAAAAAAAAAGGTTTAAAAAAACTAAATTCGTGAAATTTAGCCGAAAAAAGTCAATGCTTCCAAAATAAATGGGGGTCGATTTACTAGAACATTGTATCAGAAACGGAGCACCCCTTAAAAATGTTGAATATTAATTTTTTTTTTTTTTTTTTTTTTTTGATAATCTGGTAGGTTAGTGACCATTCAAAATAATCTGATGAAAAAAAGACGAAAATAAAAAATGATATACATGCGCCAAATCTTTCATAACAGATTATTAGGCATCTCCAAACCGTTGTGTAGAATGTCATCATTTCGTGTGTTTACTATAGTCTGGATCAATTTCTATGAAAGATCATTTATGCAGAAATTTATGAATAAATAAAATGTACAATAAAAAAAATGGATAAACAATATAAGACTTACCTTTTATAAAACAAATAGATTTTTAATAACGAACTACACAGACGATAAAATTAATTTTAATCATTTCTGTTGATACATGTATCTAAAGATGCTGTTGCTTACAGGCGTCCATACTTTTTTGGAAAAAAGGTGCAAAATTTGATTATCACCCTCTGTCATTTTAAATAATTAAATCCAAACGAATTTTTATTATTAAGAGTCATATATTCTATTATATAAACATATTTTTTTTTATTATTTGTTATATAAAGAAATCTGTTTAAACTTCATATCGCGTGATATTTGAAAATAATATCATTTAAAGCTTTTTAAAAATAATTATTTTTTAGAATTTTTTTTTTCTTTTTGTGATTCAAACCGAGAAAAAAATTCTCAAGAATAAGTGTTTTTTTTTTAACAATAATATTGATTTTATATTCAATTTTATTTACAACTTTAACGTAAGCGAAAAAAAATAACAGGATTTTATATATATTTATATTAATTATTTGATCTTTTCAGCTTTAAAAAATGTTGAAATTTTTATCGAACTACATTTATTTTGTTTAATTTTCGGAACATGAAATATGGGGGTGGGTAGAACACCTTAAAAAAAAAAGATTTCCTCTAATATATTTAACGAGACCTACTTTTATTATGTAGTTTATTTAATAATGAATAAATACCGAAAATTTCAGGATAATATGGCAATTATTTGATATTTGCTAGATTTTTAAGACATGGGTGTGTCTACGGCTTAAAAAAACATCTCTACATAGGAACGTTGTTTTAAAGCGTCGATAATGTAAACACGACTTTTATCTCGCATTTACATTATTTTTGTATGCTGTAAAATTTTAGAAGCTTCTTTTGAATGGTAAAAAAGTTAGGATGATAATATTAAATTACACTTACATATGGGGTGGGGGGTTTAAACTGTGGCACGCGTTGGAGGTACTTATAGATTATGCCCCCCCCCCCCCAAATGAGCTATAATAATTATTACCAATAACACAGTACAAAAAATAACTGAAAATTAGCTAGTCAGAAACAAAGTCTGGTTTGACAGCTTAAATGACCGAGTTTAACTAACATGATTTTATGGATGTATATCAATTGGAAAGTTAAATATTTAAAATTTAATGATAGGAAACCAATATTTTCCTGTAGAATTAAGCGTTTATTTTGACTTAAATCCTAAAACATACCACTGGGCAGCATTTTAAATCAACTTACTGAATTATATTTAATGTTATTTTTTATTTTTTTTAAGACGGTAAGGTAAGACGTAATTTTTAATATTGTCAATTATAAAAAGTCAAACAGAAATTAAAGGGAAATAAATCTGTTTGTATTATTGTTATGTCACAGGGGAGATAATATCCGCCGTGTAACAATTTTTGGTGTTTGTCTAAAATCCAACCTGATTAAAAAAAAAAAAAAAAAAAAAAAAAAAACAACGATAATGTCATATTCCGAAAATTACGTGAATTAATTAGGTTGTTTTTTTTGTGTGTTTTTGCTTGTGCTTTTTTTTATTTCTTTTTTTTAACTAAGAAAATCAAACGAATCCGCTATGTGTTAGAAATCAAGGGAGACAACTCAATTCAACTATAATACCAAGATTTGTAATGGTTAAAAAATATTAATCGCTAAAAAGCTTAATTACGTGATTTTTTTGGAATTCTGCATTTTTCTGTTTTCTTTTTGTTTAATTAGGTTGAAGTTTGGATGTCTTCCCCTCCTTTTTATTTTATTCTTATTTTAACAAAATTGCAAAACATTTTCTTTATTTCCATTTTTATTCACAATGAGATGATCTCCTTTGTTCCGTCATACGAACATCTATTTACCTGCGTGAATTTGTTTTTATCGGCCATATTTAAAAAAAATTATGACTTTTTTTTTTTTTTTTTTTTTAAACGTTTACAATTCAACTTCATCAGAAATTAAAAACAGCAAAAGTGCAATATAGTTAACAACTGAAATACTAAAAAATAAGTAAAATATACACCAGAATAACTTTTACTAAGTACGGGCAAAATGAATGCCGATGTGCGCACCCCTCTCTTTACTTAAAAATTCACCCAAAAATCAGGAAATTAACCAAGTTTAATGAAATGTTCAGTATTTATAAAATAAGGATCACAAAATATAATATGAACCCATTATTTTTATTTAAATCTTAATGGAAATGTATTATTTTGTTTAAACAAAAAATACTTTTATTAAAGTTATAGCTTTCTTTAGTCAACAAAAAAAAAAAAATGAAAGAATTTATTTTTGCTTTTATGAAAATAAAGCATCCTAAATTATAACAATTTTTTAAAAAATTATTTAATTTTTACAGGAACATTACGAAAAAAGTCTGTATTAATTAATTCAACATAACTCGAAGAAAAATGAATTTCTCGACTTACCGATACTACTATTGAATTAAACATTGTTATTTAATATTTTCACAAAAAGAAATTATAATAGCAAAAAGATTTCTACTTTTTTTTTAAATTACAGATTTCGCATAATTTTTATATGCAACATTTTAATAATTTCCTTGCTTGCACGAATGTGAAACTTTCGGCGTAATATAATTTTATATAATCTCGAACAATAATTAATTTTTTTTTATTTAAAAACAGGGACATAAAAAATAATTAAATTAAAAAATGATAAAAATTGATACAAACGTAAAAGGAATGTACGGATGCACGTCTGGGGTGGGGGTGAAGAAATCTGACACCTCTACCTCCTTTTACTATCATGACTTCATTTTGAAATAGCGTTTCGATTGGCTAAAATTTTGGGTTTCTGAATAATTGTTTACAAACCTTTATTTGTTGCATTTTTTAGGAATGGCAGAATTACTTGCTTTTTGAAGGCTAATTAGCCCTCAAAAAGCAAGTAATTCTGCCATTCCCAAAATTCCTATTTTTTTGTACAAATAAGGTGGGTTTTTTTTTGGGGGGGGGTATTTAATTCAATATCTTAGGGCTTTACTTTGCTAATTATCTTTGAAATAGACCCCGAAAACTAATATTTATCTTCTAAAGGATTTTTACAATGAATTTATTTAACTTCAAAATTTAACTTAATTGGTTAGCTCGCCGTGAAAACATTTTCCATAACTTTTTTTTTTTTTTTTTTTCACGTGTACAAATATTTTTTCCCTTTAGGAAATCAACTTTAGTCTCTAATCTTTCAAATGCAATCAAAAAGTAGTCGAAAACCTACAAATAAATTATGATAAATCGGCTTTCAAAACTAGGTCCCTCTATCTTTATCTGCCTATATTTGCCTGTACCTAATTTTTACCATATAATTAAAAAAAAAACAACTTAATTTTCTATTGACCTGTATAGTTTTAAACTTCTAAAACTGTTTTGCCATTTTAAATTTTCATTTATTACTTTTACTTAGCCGAATTCATCAATTAAAATTAACGGATTAAAAAAAATGTTTTTAATTTCAGACTTAAATGATAGTTTGTTTTTTTTTAATTAAAAATAAGCCTACACTACCACTAACCTTAATGGTTTCGAATCGGATTTGGCTTGGTTTCTTTTTTTTATTATTATTATTATTTTTATGAAATTACCGATCACTTCAAAAAACAAAATAAATAAATAAAAAAAAATGTTAAAAAAAATTAATTAACGAATTTGACTAAATGAAAGTAACAAAACATTTTGAATAAAACTTTCAAAGGTTTTAAAAAAACTATGCAGGTCGGTAGAAATTATTATTTTTTTTTTTTTTTTGTAAAAAGTTATTTGTTGTATCTTTTTGCTTATTGTTTTATTCTTCGGCTGTTAACTATACTGCACTTTTATGAAGGAAACCCCCCCCCCCAAAAAAAAACCCATACAATTGCTTTTTATAATTCGAAATTTGTCTTATGTAGATGTAAAATTAATTGTTTGTAAAATGTATATAAAAAGAATAAAATTCTTGTAAAATATCCCAATGGCGTCAAGTATTTTTTTTTTTTATTATGAATATATTTTGTTTAAAAATTTGTTTTTATTAAAAAATATACACAGACGGCCTCTTTCGGGTTACTTGCTTTCTCTATAAAGAATATTGGAAGATCACTAATCATGATCTAAATTAATTTGCATTAATTTTAAAAAAATGCATGCATCAATTATTTACCAAAAATGTTTTTGTATCTTGATTATATGGACTACTGTTCTAATCTTGAGTTTCTTATAATGTTTTGGCCAAAGTAATCTTAAAATTTCTTCAGATGTATGAAGTGCCTTCAATAAGTTTCCATTTTTTTTTTTTTTTTTTTTTTTTCGTATAGGCACCACTTTTATTAATAGTAGTACACACATGAAATTTTAGAAGGATTTTATACAATCTTTTATTTGGAATTTCACTCAAGGACTTTGATATAATTCTTTATTCGGGAACTTTTCTCAAGGATGTGTAGCAGTCACAAATAAAAGTCTATCTCCCCCCCCCCCGCCCCCAGACAAAAGGTGGGTGGACCTGTAAATTCACCCTTGTCCGTTTGTCTGTCTGCACTTTTCTCAATAACTACGCCTTGGAATTTAAAAAAATTTTGCACAAACATTAAACATGATAATAGTAAAAAAGTAACAATGGATTTTCTGGGAATACTCTGGTTGCCCCCTAGGGGTGCCTTTCGGGTTAAAATGGCTAAAATTGACACTTTTGTGTTTATTAAAAATAATTGATGCCTTGGATTTTTATAACACTTTCTGAAAAGTTGTAACTAACTGATTTCTATATTATTTTGTTTGTCTATACTTCACAATAATTTTTGGGTGTACCCCAGGGGCTTTTTTATTTCTTTCCGGTTCTTTTGTTTGTTTTTTTGCCCGAATTATTTCATTTAATTTGTCTATTAAAAACTAGCAAGGGGATCCAATGTTTCCCAGGTGTTACAGGAAAAAGGGCTGTCCCCTTTTCCTTTAAGTAAGAACATTAGATAAGTGGAAAATGAAATTAGGATAAGCTGAGACTCGAACCTTGTAAGCAAGGTTCAGAGATAGATTCAGAAAATGGAATGTTAAATTTTCATATAAAATAGTTAAGATATTGTTTGTAAAAAAAAAAATTAATTGTTCATTCTTTTATGGAAATTGAATTAAAAAGGTCAGCTAAAAAAATAATAAACAATACAATTTAAAAATATATTGAAAAATAGGTTAGTGAGAATTCTTTGTCTGCAGAAGTGTGTTTTGGGAACATGTGCCTAGCCACGTGAGTCGATCATGTTTAGAGCCATACATATGGTGTGATAACAGAAAGGGAATTTCTCAACATAGGAGCTAGTCAGATCGAGAGTTGCAGTCAGGGAGATAGGTTCGAGTAGTCAGCAGAGTCGGTCGGAAAGAGCTGACATGGTCAGAGGAGGGTCCCCTCAGGGGCGAAGGGGTAGAAGTTTAACTATATAGAACCAACGTGGACTTCTGACAATCATCATTTCGACTGGTCAAATGGAATAAAGAACGTCATTGATTTTTGTAACTATTGTCTTCATGTCGTCATTCAAGAATTGAAGGTGATGTGTTAATCATCTTAATGAACTTTGTATAAAACTCATCCTAAGTAATGTGTCTATCATGAGTAATGATTCTTCCCCTCCTGTGTTAAAAGAACTGATCACCCTCCCTCCTCACTAATATATGTTATAAGAATTGACAGAACTGTAATATGTATAAATGTCTTCTCTCTCTCTCTCTCTCTCTCTCTCATCATTGTCAATCCTATATTACATGTTCCATCTCTCTTTAAAATGTACCACTATACGACACAGGATTAAGTAAGGACAAACGAATGTTCCGCTTCAAATAATTGTATTGTCATAAAAATAAGTGAAATCGCCCATTTTTCAATTAAATCAATTAATAACCTGCTCTAGTTGGAGACCCACCGCAATGCACCGGGAGGAAGTTTCACATGCCTCCCCACAGTGACTTAGTCGACAATACATTGTATTTTACATTGCACTGTAGAGAACCTACTGATTTTATAAAAAAAAAAAAATTTTTTTATATAATAGCCTGAATTGAAGTTTAAAATGCAAAAGTCAAGTATCATAGTTCAATTTTGCTCTAAACAGAAACATTCATTTAAAACATGTCCCTGTGACATCAAAGAATCTACTGTTTATAAGCAGGGCCTTTCTGCTTGTGTAGTAATAAAACTTCTCAAATGTACTTGCAATATTAGGCTGTATAACAGTTAACTTCTGTCAAGATCGGACTGTTCCTTCTTTAATTAGATTGTTTCAGTCATCGATACTTATGGGAGTAAACAAAGCCTATCTAAGAACACTCTCCGCAACATAAAATACATTTGTGTGAAAATTAAACAAAAAAATCGGTTCAACCATTTCAGAGTCCATAGGGAATGAACATGCACTCACAGACAAACCAGGTACCTTTTATACACAAGTAGAGATAGAGATATTCTTTTGGACATTAAATTAAGAGATACAGATTCTTTTACCAACAGCATTCTTTCGTATATTAAATTTCAAGAATGAGGTAAGAAAAAAGTATTTCCCAGTTGTCTCCCTTTATTAAATAATCAAATATCACCATCATCAACAGCAGCCCTGCCATTTAACAGCATTAGCAGAAAATTTAATACTTTAATAGCTTCTTTTGGAATTTCTTCCTTGCTTGGCCAAGCATCAAACATGCAAAAAATTAAATGTAATGTCAACAAACACCTTGCTGCCTAACTCCTCACTTAGGTCGTATCTTGCATTTTAAATATGGCCACTATTAAATAGCTTATGTTTCAGTGATAATATGACTTGTCTGTGGTGAATAGAAGAAAACGTGCCTCTAATCTGACGAGGGGATTCAGTGTCAATATTTACTTGACTCCTCATGAGAGCAGAGTTAGACACAAGTGTTTTTAATGTGGGGAAAATCGAGCTCTCCAAAAGAGGGTACTCTAAATTAGGACATAAATTAACAAAAAAAAAAAATAGTTGAGATTGTGTTCTCTGTGATATAAACATTGTTTAAAATGAAATACATATATTATACATTTGAAACCAAATTACAACGCAAAGATTTTGTAAAATAAACGTTTATTTATTTTTTTTTTTTTAAATTATTGATAATTTTGACATAATACGTCTTCAGAATATTTTTTTTTCTGTGTCATGTTATTATGATCTACGAACCCATCCTCAAATCCACAGTTCGAATCCTTGTAATGCAGAATCAACCCTCTTTTCCTTAGTAGAAAAAAAGAAGCATGTTTTCAATGCCTGAAGAAGCTTGCTGGTTGCAGCGACTGAAACGTTGTGCTAATAACACCCAAGATGAGAATAACAGTCCGATTAATCACAAGCAATATATATATTATTCCTTAATTGGAATTTTTTATTTTTAGATGAGCATTGTATGTTAATTTTATTTTATTTCGGACTATTAGTCTCATCTTATCTTTTTATTGGTGCACAACGTTTCGGCCAACTTCCTCTGGCCTTCGTCAGGTGGTAACCGCGACGGATAGGAACTTCGAATCTCCTAACTGCATTCTCAGCCATCACTGCCATCCGTAGTTGTTGTCGTATCACCACATTTTTGACCAATTACCTCTGGCACGCTTTGGGTGGGATTGAAACCGCTATCTTCAGACAATGTTCATCTGGAACCGTAGAGATTCAATGTCTCTATCAACTATCAGACAATGTTCATCTGGAACCGTAGCGCAGTTGATAGAGACGTTGAATCTCTACGGTTCCAGATGAACATTGTCTGAAGATAGCGGTTTCAATCCCACCCAAAGCGTGCCAGAGGTAATTGGTCAAAAATGTGGTGATATGACAACAACTACGGATGGCAGTGATGGCTGAGAATGCAGTTAGGAGATTCGAAGTTCCTATCCGTTGCGGTTACCACCTGACGAAGGCCAGAGGAAGTTGGCCGAAACGTTGTGCACCAATAAAAAGATAAGATGAGACTAATAGTCCGAAATAAAAATAAAATAAAATTAATCACAAGCAAATAAATGTTTGTTTATTTTACAAAACCTTTGCATCGAATTTAGCTTCAAATGTATTTTCATTAAAAAAAAAAAATTATTTTCATATAAAAAAAACTAAAAACTGCTTCAATGTAGAAATCTTTCTCCTTCATTGACTATTAAGAGAAAACATGAAGTGTAGTATCCAAACAGATACTACACTTTTATTCTAGCCAAAATTCAATGTCATAAAAAGAAAAAAAGAAATCCGTTTAAAATCGAAGTTTATTCACAGCCGTTTATATGTACATGTTATTTATAAAAGAGATTAGAACATCCCTGAGTAGATCGTCACACAGAGCACCTCGTGTTGGGTGGGGGAGAAAGGTGGGCGGGGGGTAAAATCCATATATTACAATTTGTCAACAAGTGCGTAAGTAGAAGAGGGGGCAGCAGGGAATAAGAAATACTGGATCTAAATAACAATGAGACGATGCTGAAAGATGGATGAAAAAAAAAACAAAATGGTAGAAAGTGTAATAAGAAGCAGCAGCGGATCAAGAAGATGAAGAAGGCAAAAATGGTCTTCCTCGAAACCTCTGCGTAGAATCACACATAAACGGGGACGGCGTCTTCTGGAAGATGCCAAACGCATTCATCAAACTGAAAAGAAATTCAAAGAAAAATAAAATTTTAACTGTAAATATTTTGTATTATTATTCATTCGACTACTGTTCTCATCTTGAGTGCGATTATCACAACGTTTGGGTCGATATAACCTCCAACCTTCTTTAGGTGTATCTTGTCGAACTTGGGAATTAGGAGGGAATTTCGAGTGGAACCCATTATTTACTTCATGGGGGTAGCGTGCTCTTGTTCTGTCAGCCATGACTGGATAGAGGTCCTAAGTATGTCATGGTTAACGGAACAAGAGCACGCTAACCCCGTGAAGTAAATAAAAGGTTCCGCTCAAAATTTTGTCCAAATTCCAGAGTTCGACAGAAACATTCCTGAGTTCAACAAGATACACCTGAAGAAGGTCGGAGGTTATATCAACCGAAACATTGTGAAAATCACACTCAAGATGAGAACAGTAGTCCGAGGAATCCAAATAATACAAATAACCAATCGTCATCTCAAAAATTCAGAAACGTCATATAAATCTTTTAAGTTTAATATTTTAGTACTGTTTTAACTATAAAAATTTATAATATAAAAATGAAGTCAGCTGGATTTTCAACTTCAGACTTAAATAACTTCCATCCTAACATATTAATATTTCAGTCTGAATAGTTATTTCCTTTTCTTTAACATTGATCCATGTTATTGAAATGAAAAATTGTAGTTCAATTTAATTTCTTTGCAAATGCAATTATTCCTGCTCAAATATTTTTCACGTGGAAGACATCTTTGTCTTTTCTGCAACAAATGTCAATTCCATTCTAGAGTATTTCATTCTGAATAGCCATTTCTTCTTCTTCATAGTTGATTGATGTTATTGAAAAGAAAAATTCATTTTAATTTCTTTGCAAATTAAATTATTCCAGCTCAAAATATTTCTTTCGGGAAAGACATCTTTCTTTTATGGTTCGTCCTTGTGCAACTTTCACTGTAAGAACTTGTCTTTCTTTCACCACTGTTAAAAACTGTCCTTGTGCCTGACATTAAATGGAATTTTCATGAACAGAATTTCTTTACAAGATTTCCTTGAAGACTACAACATGGTCATCTTCAAGTAATGTCATCAAATACAGGGTGACCCCCCCAAAAAAACGGGCCCAAACTCTAATTAGGCCCTGTTTCTTAGTGCTTTGTCCGAATGAAATGAAACTTTGGTCATAACTAGTTTATTATATTCAAAACATCACATCAAAACACTAGGGCCTTTTTTTTCTCCGTTGACTGTAAAATGCTCAGAAAAACAATTGAATGTCCTGTTTTTTTTTGGGTCGCCCTGTACTTTGCCATAGACCATTCCATTTATTATTTTCAATCCTCTCATAATATTCTTCATCATTCAACTGACAATCTATCCATCTTATTAATCCTTATGCTCAAGTGGCTTTTAGACAAGTGGTAACTTGTTAGTAAAAACAAAGGTTCTTGTCCAGAATTCAACCTAATTAAAAAACAAAAAATACAGAAAATCTGTGTGTGTCTATACCCATCACGGAATAAAAAATATCATATTCCAAAAACCATGTAAATTGATCAAGTAATTTCTTTTAAAAAAAAGAAAAAGAAAAAATCAAATCAAATTTTATGGGTAAGCGAAAAGGGACTGTCATGTGTCACCATCTTGAAAAAACAATGGCAGATTACTCTACATTTATTCAAACTTGTGAGATCAGCAATTTAATGATTTCACATTAATCACTTAAAAACGATTTTCTTTATAAAAAGGAAACATTCACAAAAAACACTCGTTTGGCTGAAAACACTATCAACAAATTTCCCCACTCTTTATCTGTGCCTAAACCTAAACGTAGATTCCATGAACAAAGATTCTTTCTTAGAACAGCACACCTGTGGAACTCTCTTCCATTTATCTGCTTTCCAGCTGACTACAATATGGCCGTCTTCAAGTCCAATGTAAACAAGTTCTTGATGACCTGTTCCCCTTAACTAATCCAATTTACCAAATTTACACTTCTAACGATTTCTATGATATTGTCCTTTTGACCAATGTACACTCTTTAATCCTTATCCTCGAGTGGCCTCTGGGCCTTGATAAGTGGGGATTCCTTTGTAAAACAAAAGAAAACTACTTTATTAGTGCAGACATCACAAAGATTTTTCTGTATTTTTGTTTCTTATATTTAGATTTAACTGTGGACTTGCACAAAAAAAAAAAAAAATGCTATAAAAACAACAAATCTCGATAAAATAAAATTATAAAATGTTTGATTTTTTTTTGTTTTTTTTTTAGCAGTGATTGCTAAATTTTTAAAGTTTAAGAACAAACTTTTTTAGCCCTAAAACCTGCAAGAAAATCTTACCTCATTGAATTCGTTTAAAGATCCGTTGCATGCATAGCTTTCTTCACTTTCTAAAGGGACATCAAAAAAGTCAGGAGGGACAAAATTTCTTAACGAGATCTACAAAGAAAAATAGAGAGAAATAAGTTAAATTCTATCAAGACATTCACATTTTGTAGACATACATTTTCTATCACTTTTGTAGGCATACATTTTCTATCCCTTCTGTAGGCATACATTTTCTATTTGTTTTGGGTTCAGTTTATAGAAATGTAGTTTAGTGCAACTGAATTTTTTTTATAGTACTTATAGACATTGGATACACAAGAAAACCAGTGGAATTACTGTTAGGTTAAGAAAGAATAAGAGTGGAACTTGTGCATTTGCAAGAATTCTCAGTTGCCATGCCAACAAGTTTGCGGTTGTTGAATAATGGGGATGGAAGGGGGGGGATTATTGATTACCCACTATTCACCACACAATTATAAATTTTCTAGAAATCAAGAATTCATAATTTCTGCAACTCAATACAGTTTCTGGGAGGCGACGGTTGTCTAGTGGTTAACCATATGAACTGATAACTTTGATGTTCCAAGTTCAAATCCAGTTCCTTTCAGTGAAATCAGTTAGGATGTTAGCAACCTTATTGTACCTATTTACTATGCCTCCCCACGGGACAGAGTTAGACACCAGGGTCGTTTTTTAACGTGGAGAAAAGGTACAAAAATAAAAATTGTCTCAGTCGTAAAGGATTTCTCCTCCACCGAAAGAGAACAAGAAAATGAAGTGCAGCATCTGAAGAACAGATACTACACTTTGATCTTGACCAAAAGGCCAAGCAAAGTCACTCTCGTAAGTACCTGTCTTTCTAGAAAGAATTCGGATTAGAAAATTATCGGGGAAACCAATGCTAACAATAGAATCTTCAAAATATGATGACGACTACATTTTTTGGTCATATCGGTATGCCTTATTCATTGCCTTTCATTTGTGTCTTCAAAGTATTATCCAGAAAGTTCTGTATGGCTTTTCCGGAACAGATGCTGTATTCTAATGATTTAGTACCGGTCTGTGAAACGTACTCATTAAGTTAAAGACTTGGAGGAATGCTATGGAAAGTAAAGGTTTTCAAGATAGTGTTACTAAGACATAAGTAATGATCAGTGGTTGTAATGTTGGAAAGCTACCGAAAAAAGGAAAGTTCCCTTGTTCAATTTGTAGAAAAAAAAAAAAACTTGGGTACAATTTTAATATTTTTGTTGTATCTGTAAGTATTGGGTACACAAGAATTACCGTGGAATTACGGGTAGGTTGAGAAAAAAAAAATCAAATTTGTGTGCAGGAAATGCAAAAGAATGGAGATTGATGAGAACTCAAAATTCAACGTGCTTCAGTAAGTTTCCAGAGTTTTTTTGTACAGGCAGGTTTCAAGTTCAAATGAACAGCTACAGCAGGAATCGGAATACACACTACTAAAGCCTGATTGTCACAGCTAGTGAATTTCAAAAATGCATTCTGGATGTGAGGATACTTTAGAAAAAGGATATAATTCTGTGTTAAACTTGGAAAAAATGCCACAGAAGCATACGGAATGCTAGACTTTTTATTTATATATATTTTTTAAGGTATTTTTCTTTCTTTCCTCAGTTTTTCAAAAAGTTTTGTTTTTGATAAAAATTTTTTTTTTTTTTGAGTCTGAACAAAAATTATTCTCAACTGATAAAAAAGTCTTTGAATTCTGGTGAAAGATTTTTTTTCCCTTTCTTTCCTTTTGAACCATCTTGCATGAATCGAGCATCAGTTTTTGATTAGCATAAGCGATTTAAGGAAGGCAGGAAGTCTGTGAGGGATGATGAGAGGTGTGGGAAGAGCAAGGAAGTCAGAACACCAGAGTTGATTGACCAAATAAAGAATTTCATGAATAAGGGCCGTCGTGTGTCTATAGAGACAATAAGTACATAGCTTGGTGTCAGTGTGGGAACTGTACACACAATGATTCGCGAGCAACTGAAGATGCGGAAGATTTGTGCAAAGTTTGTCTTAAAGATGCTCAGAGAAGATCAGAAAGAAAGACGTTGTCATAACAGCAGGAAGATGGTCAAGGATGCTCTGGTAACCTGTGATGAAAGCACGATTTACCGCTATGACCCAGAGACCAAGATAAAGAGTTCCCAGTGGAAGCATGCTGGCTCTCCCAGACCCAAGAAGGCCAAACAGAGTAAATCCACTCAGAAACTTATGATGATCCCTTTTTTTTAACAGCATGGGCATGGTCTACATGCACTGGGTTCCCACTGGACAAATAGTCAACAAGGAAAACTATGTTGAGGTTTTAAGGGAGTTCAGGAAGAAATTCCGTTGAAAGAGGACAGCACTCTTCAAATCGGATCAGTGGCATTTTTATCAGGACAATGCACCAGTTCACAACTCCATCCTTGTAACAGACTATTTGACCAAGATGGGCATCAAGGCAGTTCCTCACCCTCCCTATAGTCTAGACTTTGCTCCCTGTGACTTTTTATTATTCCCTAAGCTCAAGGAAAATCTTAGAGCCTGCTGTTATGAGACTATTGAAATTGGTATGCTCACACAGAAGGACTTCCATGGGGCTTTTCAGAAGTTGTTGGAACAGTGCAACAAGTGTATTACAGCCGGAGGAGATTACTTTGGAGACTAGAGTTTCGTGTGTGTATTATCAATAAAAGTGTCCATACGAAAAGTCTTATTGAAGGCACCTTATATATCTGAATTGCAGAACTTTTGAGAAGTCTAAGTACCTTGGAGTACAAAGTGCTTATAATTTTTATTTAACATGTAGATGGGATCCAGCAGATGCTACCATTCCAAGTCAAAGTGGACCTGCGAGTATTGGCAGCTAAAGCATGACCAAATTCTCCAGAGCTCCCAAATTTGGGCTTCAGCACTGAATTCACCTTATGGTCATGACAGAGTTTGAATAATTAATAGGGCTTAATCTCTTTCTCACAGAAGAGATGTTGCGAGTTTGCTTTATCGTTATTTTCATGGCAGGTGCTCGACTGAGCTTCAATCTATGGTCCACCCTCACCAAACTTTCACAATAAACACCCGTCTAGCTGAAAACACTATCACTAATTTCCCTCACTCTTTATCTGTGCCTAAACCTAAATGTAGATTCCATGAACAAAGCTTCTTTCTTAGAACTGCACGCCTATCGAATTCTCTTTCATTTTCCTGCTTTCCAGCTGACTACAATATGGTTGTCTACGTTTTCCTGCTTTCCAGCTGACTACAATATGGTTGTCTTCAAGTCTAATGTAAACAAGTTTTTGATGAGCCGTTCCATATAAGTTTACAAATTTGCCGAATTCCAATTACTAACGATTACTATATTGCCCAATTTCTACTGTACATTCTTTAACCCTTATCCTCAAGTGGCCTCTTGACCTTGATAAGTGGTGATGCCTATGAAAAAAAAAAAAAGGATAGAACTACGATCAAGAGGAACTAACACCTTTTCTGTTTCACACGGAGTTATTCCCCCCTTTTACCTTTTGTTCTCATTTCTTCAGTACTTTCTGTTGTTCATGTGCTACACACATATTCATCTTCGGGCACAATCTTCTGCAAAGCATTAATAGTTATGATATGTCAACGGTCCTATTCATAACAAAAGCATTGCTAATTAAAAACAAATTTGGGAGGCTGGTGAAGAATGTATTTCTTCTTACCTGTTTTTCTATTAATGCATTAAAATCAATGCCTTTAAAAAATGGAAGGTTCTGGAAGGAAAAAAGATCTGTAAGCCGTCGATTCGGGCATTTTGTTAACAACTGAAAAATAAAAATAAAATAATATTTAAAATAAAATCATATTCTATCAGTAATCTATATAATTATAATATTCTATTGACCTTGCTTGCTTTCTTGCATCTTGTCTTCGATGATCGGGCGATTCCAGCTTCTAAAAAAATGGGATGATAGTATATATATATATATATATATATATATATACGTAAATTGAATAAAATCACTACCGACATGAATCGAAATTCACTTATTTTGGCGTTAAGCTCTTACAGCTGTTTCGTGAAAGGATGGACAATTACCTCTCGTCCATAGAACTGTAAATCTTCCATCCAGTCACTCCTCAGAGACGCTTACAACTATTCCCAACAAGTTCTTCAATCCGTTGTGAACACGTTTATTTTTTCCCTCCATATTAAATGGAGCTCATATTTATACTTATTTTTTAGTTTCGTACAACCCTTACAGTCAAGAACATCTTCTTATAACTTAGTGGACTTTTAACATTTTATATATATATATATATAAAATGTTAAAAGTCCACGTACGCTTCTAGGATAGTGATTTAAAGGTTATGAGGGTTTTTTGAAGCATGAAAATAAGGTTACTTTGTGTATTTAATATATATTTTTTTTTATATTTCAAGCGGTCCTCTGCTCTTGATCACAAAAAAGTATCAAAATGAAAGACGTTTAAAAAAAATAAAAATTTGTAGTATGGAAAGCGTTCATTCCTAGCAGGTTTGTTGCTAGGAATGAGTATTGTCCATACTACAAATTTCCATTTTTTTCAACCTCTTTCATTTTGATAGTTTTTTGTGATCAAGCGTGGAGGACTGCTTGAAATATCAAAAAATAATAAAAAATAAAATTACTGCCTTCCATAGTTGTTTTTTCACCACGTTTTGAATAAAACAGCAAAAAGATGAGGATAAAAGTCCGCAATAAATAAATGAATAAATAATACTCATCTCAATAATGAATTCCAAGTAATTAAAATAATATATTGTCCGGAGCTATTTTTACAATAAAACAAAATATTCAATTTAGTGTGTTAAGATTAGCAGAGTCATTAAATTTAAATTTATTTGTTGCATCTTTAATGAAGTTCAATTTAATGCGTATGAGAATTGTGCAACAGAGTGTGTTAAACTAAAAATGATGAACCGAGTTCCAGTCTGTTTTTAACAGCAAGAAAAACAAACGATATGAGAATGATATGGACATGCGATTTCAACTTTAGTAACGAGCTTAGATCTGATGACCTCAGCAGAAAATTACATGTGGACAATACAGGGAGATGTGTGTGCAGAACAGGAGACTTTGTTGGTTTGGTCACATTGAAAAGTTCTTGAGTTAGTAGATGTCAAACAGCTGCGGTAGCGGGGTCAGCTGGCAAGGGAAGACAGCCCCCCCCCCAATAAAAAAGAGTTTTCAATCTAATAGATCCCACACTATCAACCAAACACAAACCTCTGTCCCATCACTGCAATGTTGCATCCCTGTATCTGTTTTACGAGTATTTTAATGGAATGTGCTCTGATGAACTCAGAGCAACACTTATGCCTCCTTGACATAATACCCCTAGACTAATCTGACAAGCAGCAAAATTCCACCCCTTCACTGTAGAGATTTTGCGATGCCTTCTACTCTAATAGTTTCTTACCTCGAACTGCTAGATTTTGGAATTCTCTCCTGTTCTCCTGCTTCCCTGAATGTGCTGACAAGCAGAAGTTCAAGTGTAATGTTAACAGACATCTCGCTGCTTAACTCCCTACATAGTGTCACTGTAGATATAGCTAAAATAGTAAACCTTTGTGTTGGTTGGTTGGTTGTTGGTTGTTTTACGGCATATCAACCCTTTTCGGGTTATTTAATGCCGAATCCAAAGATTCGGAAGAAAAATTTTTTTTTAATAGAATATATTTGTTTTCACGTCGATTTCTATTTAACCCAATAGTTGGGACCCTAACAGGTACTACCACTCCGGGTCAGAGTGGAACTGGGAGCAATGGTAATTAAAGGGTGGCTCCACACTCCCCAAAGCCTACAAGCTGGGGCCTCACCACTGAATATAGTTTAAGGTCATATCCAGGACCCCCATTGAGGGACTTTTACCCTCTGCAGGGGGGCAGTCGGCGTATTCTAATGCCCCACTGACAGGGCCCCTTTGTGTTTAAGTGGCACTGTACGTTGTTTGGGGTGAATAAGAATAAAAAAAAATCTTGTTGCTCAACTCCTTACATAGTGTCTTTGTAAATATAGTCTGAAATAGCAGACCTTTACATTCAAGGTACTGTGACTTGTTTGAGGTGAAAAAAAAAACAAAGAAGAAAAAAGAAAAAAAGCTAAAAAAAAAAAACCCAAAAGAAAGAAAAAAACAAAAGAAAAAAAGACAAAAGAAAAAACAAAAGAGAAAAACAGAACAAGAACAGAAACAGAAAAAGAACAGAAAGAAAAGAAAAAGAAAAAAAAGAAAGAATGAAAAAACAAAGGAAAACAATGATGAAAAGTTTTTTTTTGTTTAAAAAAAAAAAAAAAAAAATTACAAAAAATATTTTTTGAATGGAAGTTGTACTTACCCGACTGACTACATTTTCACATTTATCTGTAATATATGTTGGTAAATAGTATTCACACTCGGACACAAGGTTAGCCATTTCAAAATGATTTGCAGCTCCGTCAACTGGGTACTAAAAACAATGACAAAAATACAGTATAAGAATATAGTTAACGTGAAATGTTGATTTCCTTAAGGCTTTGTTCCTATATCCTTTAATAACACGAAATACATGCTAAAATATACTTTAGTTCTAGGATTGAGTTATGTTTGAAAAAAAATTCCATTTTAATGATTCTAATTTGCCATAATTTATAATTAACTGAACATATCACTCGTTTCTCTCTTAGCTATCTATGTATTTCTCTCGCTTCCCCACCTCTCATTCTATGCTGATTCAGTCTCTAATATTTCTTAATGTTTCTGTGAGCATTTAGAAAAAGAGTGACTCTCTCCGCATTCCATGTTTAAAAAGAATGTGTCCTCTATAGTATCAGACCTGACCGAATGGTTAAGTGTAGGTATAGACCGATTCATACCATCCAAAAAATTCCAGCAAAAGCCTTATAGCCAGCCAGGGTTCTTCCCAGAATGTGCTGCTGCCATCGCGCACAAAAATCACTTTTTCCATAGCTACCAACGTAATAGATGTACTGAGACTAAAGCTGCTTTCAGGACTGCCAGCAACCACTGTAAAAGAGTAATAAAAAATGCAAGACAGCTATATGCTTAGTTCGTTAAATCCAAAGTAGCTGAGCAGTGGCTTGGTTCCCACTAGTTTTGGCAAATAGTAAACAGGATCAACTATCATCAATTGACCTGAGGTCATCTCGTCAGCATCAGACAAAGCCAAACTATTTGCCAAGAACTTTGCAGCTAATTCTACCCTATGCGACCAAGGCCATCAACTCCCCATATTTCCTCCTATAACAAACAACATGCTATGCAACATATCTGTGCGTGATGTCACCAAGCTAATCAAGAACCTTGATTCCAGTAAAGTAACTGGCCCTGACGGCATTCCAATTATAGTGTTGAAAAAGTTTCAACCAGAACTTGCCCCCATACTTACAAAACTGTTTAAGTGTTGTCTTAAGGAAAATTGCTTCCTAACACCCTGGAAAACCTCATCAGTATGCCTTGTATTTAAGAATTCAGGTGATAGGTCATCTCCCTCTCAGTACAGACCAATAAATCTCCTGTGTGTCATGAGTAAGTTGCTGGAATCCATATTAAATAAAGAAGTAGTCAACCACCTCAGCAGAAACAACCTTCTTAATGACATGCTATATGGTTTCTGTTCTGCTAGATCTACAGCAGATGTGCTAATGGTTATATCTCATAAAATTTAATGAATCTCTCGACAAAGGCTTCCTTTCTAGAGCAATTGCTCTTGACATATCAAAGGCCTTCGATAAGATATGGCATAAAGGCCTACTTCACAAGATTTCTAGCTACGGTATAACTGGAAATGTTTTCTCAATTATTAAATTATTTCTCTCTCATAGGCTCATAAGAGTAGTGGTTGATGGGCAGAAATCAGAAGCCCACAGTATTAATGCTGGAGTCCCTCAGGGGTCCAACCTGGGCCCAACTCTCTTCCTGATCTACATTAATGATTTCCCAAAACACATACTTAAATCATTTGTTGACTATGCTGATGACATGACCATCTATGGCAACACATCAAAGGCAGTAAATGACAAAGTTCTCTGATTTTCTCTCATCTGATCTTGAGCGCATAGTACAATGGGGGAAGAGGTGGCTGGTTACTTTTGATGCATCTAAAACCAAGCTTCTATTTTTACATCATCAATGCTCTGATCCCCATCTGGCATCAACTGAAATGAATGGCTCTCGTCTTGGGGAGGCTCGATGTTTAGACAAGTTTCTGGGATTGACCTTTACTCCTAATCTGAAATGGAACATGTACATCAGATCTGTTGCCAAAGTTACTGGAAAAATGGTAGGATCCTTCTACCGCTTCAGTAGATATCTCACTACTGATGCAATTCTCTATCTATATAAAAGCCAAGTATGTCCAAGGATGGAGTACTGCTGCCACATCTGGGCAGGAGCTGCTAAAAACAGCTAATCCTGCCTTGACAGAGTACAAAATAGACTTTGTAGCTTAGTGGGGGATGCCCTTTTCTCTTCCCTGCAACCTCTCTCCCTCAGAAGAGACGTTGCGAGCCTGTCTTTGTTTTATCGTTATTTCCATGGCAAGTGCTCGTCTGAGCTCCAATCTCTTGTCCCCCCTTGCCAATCTTTCACAAGAAACACCCGTCTAGCTGAAACCACTGTCAATAATTTTCCCCACTCTTTATCTGTGCCTAAATTAAAATGTAGATTCCATGAACAAAGCTTCTTTCTTAGAAGTACACGCCTGTGGAACTCGCTTCCGTTTGCTTGTTTCCCACCTAACTACAACTTGGATGTCTTCAAGTCCAACATAGACAAGTTCCTGATAAACTGCCCCCTTAAGTAATCCACTTTATCTAATCTCCATTACTAACGATTACTACGATATTATTCACTTGATTACTGTACACACAATAACCCTTATCCCCGAGTGGCCTCCGGGCCTTGATAAGTGGTGACTACCATGTAAAAAAAAAAAAAAAAGTATCGGTACACAACACAAACATGTGAATTATATGGAAAAAATCAAGTTTCCATGTTTACATAATAATAATCTATATATCTATAAAAATGAAATTGTCTGTGTGTGTGTGTGTGTGTGTGCCTGTCTGTCTGTCTGTGTGTGTATATTTCCTACCAAAAAGAAATTTGACATAAGGGGTATTGAGATTTGGGAAAATCTTTTTAATCGGTTTTTGGCCAGAAATTTGGTTGCGAAGGGGTCAAAGTTCAATGATTTGAGCTTTGAAATCTCTATCAAATTCCTCCACTAATTTTGGGTCTAAACATTTGAAATTTTATATAATGGGTATCCAGACATGCAGGAAGTTTTTTTTAATCAGTTTTGGGGCGAAAATTTGGCTGTCAAGAGGTCAATGTTGAAAGAGTTGACCTTTGCAGACTCTACCAAACTCCTCCACCAATTTTGAGTCTAAACACTTAAAATTTTAGATGTAGGTTCCTGGACATGAGTCAAACTTTTTAATATATATATATATATATATATATATATATATATATATATATATATATATATATATATATACACACACACACACACACACACATATGCACATAAATTTATGTACAGTACATAGGGCTTGAGCAAAGCTGGGCTGAACTGCTAGTACTTCTATATAATAGTGGCTCACAAAGAAAAACTAAATAAGAAACATGAAGAAGTAAAACAAAAGAAGATTGAGACAATACAGAAACAAATCAGAGCAGTATAAGATTTTTGAAAACAGTGAAACCAGTTTTATCAAAATACTAGCAAGCTACCTGGCATTGCCCAGTCGTAAAATGTTTAATTATATTTTAATTCATGCAGATTTCGTATTTATTATTATAGCACCAATACTATATTGATTATTATAGTGTACCTAATACACAGTAGCGATTTCAAAAGTAAAAAAATGAATGACTTATGTGCCATCAGCTAGAAATGAAACCAAAACACAGCTCTCCGGCCTTATTTACCTAAACCCAAACGTATACAAAGCCTGCAAAAAATAATGTTGTTCAACCTATAACTTTTAAATTAGCGCATGCGCAGATAAAAATGGGTATCATCAAATTACACCAAGATCAATGTTCTTTTTTTTCAATTTTGATAACTTAGCAGCTATTTTACTGGCTAGAAACCAATTAGAAAGAGTACTACATGTCTAAATACCCTATATATCAAATTTCAAGTCTGTAGACCAAATATTAAGAGAGGAGTCTGGTAGAAAAGTCATATATACATATATATATACATATATATATATATATATATATATATATATATATATGCCTTGGAAGATTTTTAACCTTTAAAACTATATAAAAAACTTATTTAATTTTTATATTTTGTTATCTTTCGTTAGAAAACTATTTAGTCAGTAAGTCATTTAATCACCTGTAATCGCAGGAATTTAAAAAAACAGTATGACTCCCCAGTAGTGTTGATCAAACACCACTTTCCTTAATCACAAGAACAAAAAAAATTTTTGTTCCAGACATTGAATCTAGTTTCCTTCTCTAGATTAATTTAGCTAACCTGCATATTTCTGTGTGCTAGAATGTTTTCATCTTAAATTCTTTGCAATTATAAAGAATGTAGAAACTATGCATAAATAGAATTTAGCGTAATAATGAAATGAAACGAATCATTTAATAAGAAAGCATAAAAAAAATGAATAAATAATTAATTAATTAACACTTGTTTATCAAAGGAATATGCAAATTAGTTAATATTCATGTAGTCGCTTGCACGCCCACGATTGATTTCGTTTTAATAGTTTTTGAACAGAAAAATAGGCTTTTAATATCAATGTAAAAAAAAACTCAACTTGTGGAGAAAATACAAGGTCAGAACACCCATTCCCAACAGCATGAAAACATTTCTATGGCAAGATATTACGGAAGTAATAAGAACACAATAGAGATGCTGAATGGCTGAAAAACATGAATGTCTTCACAGCAAAACTACAAAATGAAGAAGCTCTCAAGGAAACTCAAAGAAAAATATCCAACCACATGGATCACGATAGAAGACTCTGATCCCCATCTGGCATCAATTGAAATGAATGGCTCTCGTCTTGGGGAGGCCTCATGTTTTGACAAGCTTCTGGGCTTGACCTTTACTCCTGATCTTAAATGGAACACATACATTAAATCCGTTGCCAAGGCCGCTGGAAAAATGGTCGGGTCCTTCTATCGATCCAGTAGATATCTCACTGCTGATGCAATTCTTTATCTATATAAAGGCCAGGTATGTCCAGGGATGGAGTACTGTTGCCACATCTGGGCAGGAGCTGCTAGAAAGGACTTATCCTGCCTTAATAGAGTTCAAAATAGATTTTGTAGCCTCGTAGGGGATGCCCTTTTCTCTTCCCTGCAACCTTTCTCACAGAAGAGATGTTACGAGTTTGTCTCTGCTTTATCGTTATTTTCAAGTGCTTGGCTGAGCTCCAATCTATGGTCCCCCCTCGCCAATCTTTCACGAGAAACACCCATCTAGCTGAAAACACTATCTCTAATTTCCCCCACTCTTTATCTGTGCCTAAACCTAAACGTAGATTCCATGAACAAAGCTTCTTTCTTAGAACTGCACGCCTGTGGAATTATCTTCCGTTTTTCTGCTTTCCAGCTGACTACAATATGATTGTCTTCAAGTCTAACGCAAACAAGTTTTTGATAAACCGTTCCATATAAGTTAAATTTACTGAATTTCCATTATTAACGATTACTATATTGTCCAATTTCTACTGTACACTCTTTAACCCTTATCCTCGAGTAGCCTCTTGGCTTTGATAAGTGGTGATGCCTATGTAAAAAAAAAAAAGAAAAGTACTGTTGTCATAGTTGGGCTAGTGAATCTGTGTCCCATTTGAAGGTTCTTGATAAATTTGTAATTTGACTGGCTTCAAACTTTCTTCTTCACTGCAACGTCTCGTTCACAGACGTGATGTTGCTAGTCTCATTTTTTTTTTATAAATACTATTATGACAAGTGTTCTTCAGAATTGTCTGATCTATTCCCTGCTTCCTTTGTTTCAGCTCGTTTGACTCATTGATTTAACAGTCTTCATCAATTTGTTGTTTTAATACTCCATTGTAATACAAATTTTTATTCCAGTAGCTCCTTTCTGCAAGATTGTGGAATTCTTTTCCTGCTCACTGTTTTCATTCTACCTTAGTCTTTTCAAGATTAAGGTCAATAGGCATCTCCAGTCTTTACAATAATCAGCTTTCATACTTGTTAGCTCCTTGCATCAAGTGGCTTCATACCTTGTGTAAAGCGATTTCCATTAAAAAAAAAAAAAAACAAGTGCATACTGATTTTAAAATTTCACAACCTTACATGAAAAGCTAATGCAAAACTTGAGATGTGTCCACAAAACAAAAATACGAAAAGACATTGATAAAGAACTACAGACCAATAACCTGTTTACTGACTATGTGGAAATTGTAGAGAACAGATTTATAACTCTCTTAAAAGTCATGGACTACTTCCAGAGGAACAGAAAAGATGCCAGAAAGAGAAAAAGAGAGATACATGACCCGTTATACATAGACTCAAAGATCATAAAGGAGGTAAATAGCAGAAAGAAACAAAAAACAAACATGGCATGGATCAACTACAAGAATGCCTAAACAGAAGCATGGACAATTGAATGCTTAAGGATGTACAAAATATACAAGAGTATTCATTTTATTTAAAAAAAAAAAAACTATAGAAAGCAATGGAAACCTGAAGACTGGAATTGCCAGCTGAAGGATAACACCTGACTGTGATTAAAAATACATATGGTGTTCTTTCAAGGAGACTATTACCATTTTTGTTTATTATAGCCATGATAGCACTGAACAACATACTCAGGAAATGTGATGCCAGATACAAATTTACAGACACAGAACAAACCACCTCATGTATATGGACAATTTGAACCTATTCAAACAAAAAAAAAAGGAACTTGAAAAGCAGATAAACATGAACAGAATTTTCGGCCAAGAGATTTAAATGAAATTCTGAAAAGAAAAATATGTAAGGGGGGGGGACTGAAAACAGCAAAAGGAATGGAACTGCTCAACCAAGAGAAGATAAGGGAATTTGGCGAATATGATATTTATAAATATTTGGGAATTCTAAAAGGAGACATCAGCAAATCAACAGAAATGAAAGACAAGATTGAAAAAATATATGTGAGAACAAGAGAATTCTTAGCAATCACACTATGTAATAATAATAAAAGGATATTCTGTACCATTGATATGCTAGACAAGAAAAGAAATTAGGCATTTCGATTAGGCATAGGAGACTAGGAAACTAATGACTATACACAATGCATTACACCTGAAAGATGATACTGATTGATTCTATATGAAAAGGAAAGAGGACTTGTAAGTACAGAAGACTGTGTGAATACTACAAAAAAAGAATTGGAAAAATACATAACTCAAAAAACACTAACGCTAGTCACCACGATAAGAGACAGTAACAAAATTAACAATTCAGGCAACAGCAAAACAAGAAACAAAAGGACAAGAAAAGAAAAGTTGGGAGACAAATCTGATGATTCACAAGAATGACAAGAAACTCTGGACATGGCTACGAAAAGGACAGAGAAACAGAATCGCTACTGACAGCTGCAGAGAACAACGTGATTAGAACTATATCAAAGCTAAAATAGACAAAATTAACCTATTTTGAACTCAGGTGATTGAACGCTGGTGGTTAGGTTTCTCTTAGTCTTGGTTTGACTTAAAGTGATTCTATTCTTCTCTCCCTTTTTTATCATTAGAATTAACTCCTTACAGCAAGCAGCTTCACACCTTGTCTGGAGTGATTTCCATAAAAGAAAAATCATCTGCACTGATAAAGATATGTGATGGATGCAAATGACGACACCACTGTAAAATTAAGATTTATGTAGAATTCTAAGAGGATAACAGAAACAAATGGGGTTGGATACTCTAAAATAAGAAGATTTCAAGATGGCCAGACTTCATCTTGACCAAGCTTTTGACCATGCGTGATAATAGATAAGAAAATGGTGATCAATATTTAAAACATAAAATGAATCTCATGTAATATTTATATTTGTGGTGTAATAAAAAAAAAAAAAAAAAAAAGAAAAGGTGTTTTTTTGGTATTAGAGAGAGATTCAAAAATCAAAATATTGAATTTCAAGTAAAATCAATGCTATCTACTTAATTGTCTTGTCGCAATAATGAACATATCCAAAAATTATGAAAAACAATAAGGTAGAAAATTAATTATCAATGAAAACAGTTTTTGAAGACAATTAGACTCAAGTTTCGCAAATTGTCTTCAAAAACTGTTTTCATTAATAATTAAATTTCTACCTTATTTTTCGTAATTTTTGAAATGTTCATTACTAAAACATGACAAGTAGATATCATTAGTTTTATTTGAAATTCAATTTTTCGATTTTCATTCTAATAACGATGAAATAAAAAATCAAAAAAAAAAAAAATCAGTGCTTGCAGTATAATCAGGTTTCAAAAAATGCATTCTAAGTTAAAACACTATTGCATATATTTTTGTGTTGAAATTAGTAAAAATTCAAAAAATATTGAATAGAAGATCTACTAGAACTATGTTTTACAAGAAAAGAAAAAAAAACATTTGCGGTCTGCCATTTTCTATTTTGAATTAGTGAATTACAATTATTTTGTCAAAACCATAGACTGCAGTTACCTCCCCTGGATTTAAAAAAAAGTCTTCAGCATTAACAAATACAATAAAATATTATATAATAATATAATTGGATAAATTTTATTTTCACTTGTAATTATCTTTTATTCTCATCATTTTTCATAGTTAAAAATTTTTTTTTTACTAATTTCGACAACACGCAAGTACGTAATAGTGTTTTTTTTATCTAAAATACATTTGTTTGAAATCCAATATTATTATACTGCATACTCATAGACTTATTACGCACATTATTATGCACAAGCATCCAAAAAAATATCAAACACTTACTTCTCCAGTAAGCATCGTGTACATAAGAACTCCGAGAGACCACCAATCTGCAGTGTGTCCGTATGGCATAACCGAGAGAACTTCAGGAGCTGCAATGGAATGCAATGGAAGGATCATAGTCACATTTGAAAAGAAGAATACAGAAAACAATTTAGATTTGTAGAGGATAAACTGGTTGCTATAATAAAGCAGTGGTTCCCATAGAATGATTATTGGTGTGCAGTGAAGAGGTTATATAGTTACAAGTTATTACAGGCATAAAAAGTTTTCATATCGTTATGTTTGTGTTAATAAATACTAACTCACACATTATTACTTTGTTTTTTTTTTCTTTTCCTTTATTAAGCCATGGTCATAAAACCATTAGCAATAGACAGAGGCTACTAAGCTAATTAGGGAATGCATAAAACTTAGGAATATCACGATAGACAATAAAGAACTCTGAAAATGTGACAGTGATACATGTTTATTCACCCAGTTCTGAGGCAGCAGGTTCAGGACTGCAGAACACAATGCAAAAAGAAATTGCCAATACATCTCTGAACAAACACCGGTATCATTATGCAAAGGGTCTAAGGTGAATGTATATCATTGCAGATTTGGTCTGTTCAGCCACAGCACAGGACGATATTTAAGCATTGCGGTGGGGCAAGAACCATGAAATAATCTGTAGACAACAGAAGCAACTGTTACATTCTGTCAAGTAGACAGCAGATATAATCAAAGCATATCATGTACTCCAGAGGGAACAGGGTCGCAGTAGGGAATATATAGTATATATCTGATGACACAATGTTATAGATGCTTAAAAGAATCAGAGAACACTTTGCCAACTCCAGCGAACACTAGGGACCCATATTCCAAGTGGGGACAAATCATTGCCTTGTAAAACCTAGTCAGCAAATGCCATTCACAAGGAATATGGCAGCTCAGGATATGCAACACTTACGTGATATTGATGCTTAAATGATAGAAATAAAATGTATATCCTTTGTTTGAATTGTTAGATATTTTCAATTTTCCAGAACAATAAACATTAGTAAATGTTGTTAAGCAATAAACATTAGTAAATGTTGTTTTACAATATTAATAGATTTAAAAAAAAAAAAAAATTTTAATTTCTTATTCGATGTTTATGTGTTAGGTGTTGTAAATTAATGTTTTAATTGAAGAAATAAAAAAAAATATGATTGAATATGATCAAAATTTCTTATTTGATATTTAGGTGTTTTAAATTAAGGTTTTAATTAAAAAAAAAAACAAAAAAAAAACATAAACAACATAAATGAATCTGAGAAAAATCTTCTTTGATTTATTATTTTATTCAATGTTACATTTAATTCATGTTTAATTTATGGACACATTTTCTAAAAAGAAAAGGTGATAATGACAATAATAATTCTATAACTTTATTAAAATAGCAAAAGTTGACCGATGCTATAGTGATGATTGCTTGAAATTTGGATTTCACTGGATTGGAGATGCACACATTCCTTCCCCACTGTGTTTGTGCAACCAAACGTTGTCTATTGAAACAATGGCTTCAAGTTAGATGAAAAGACACCTTACTACTAATCCTTTTAATCTCAACACTAAACTTTATTATTTTATTGCATAAAAAGGCTTTACGAGTAGAAAATATTGATTTTTTTTTTGTGATAAGTGTGCTGTGAGAATCTAAAGAGCTCAGTAGTGTGCCACCATGTAAAAAAATAAGTTTGGAAATCACTGCTATAAAAGGCTATGGGTAGGATTCTGATGCAATAGGCCCTCTTAAAAGGGGCATAACTTTGCTGATTATTAATATCCTCTTGATTAATTGACTGTCTAGGGAGGAGACTTCACCATCTTCTTTCATAATTATTTTCACATGGTGCACAGACTTT
Organism: Euprymna scolopes; assembly: GCF_053919585.1. Classification (NCBI taxonomy): domain Eukaryota; kingdom Metazoa; phylum Mollusca; class Cephalopoda; order Sepiida; family Sepiolidae; genus Euprymna; species Euprymna scolopes. The sequence continues at coordinate 52,217,588 of NC_136518.1, forward strand.
TTTCTCTGTATAGTCACATTCATCTATATATCTATAAAAGTGAAAGTGTCTGTCTTTGTGTGTGTGTGTGTGTCTGTGTATATTTCCCTACGCAATAACTCTGTCAATTTTCAGTCTACAGACTTGAAATTTGATATACAGGGTATTGAGATTTGGGAACATCTTTGTGATCCATTTTCGGCCAGAAATTTGGCTGCAAAGGGGTCAAAGTTCAACGATTTGACCTTGAGAACTCTATTAAATTCCTCCGCCAATTTTGGGTCTAAACACTTGAAATTTTAGATATCGGTTTTTTGGACATAGCTCTAACTTAATAACTTGATTTGAGCCTAAAACAATAAATGTTAAGGGGTCATAATAGGGATCAAAGTTTAAAAAAAAATTAACCGCTTTTGTCTCTACCAAATTACTCAGACAATTTCTGGTCTAAACATTTGAAATTTTATATAAAGAGTATTCAGAGATAGGGCAAGCTTTTTAATCGGTTTGGGTCGAAAATTTGAGTTACCAATATATAAATGTATGTATGTATGTTTGCATGTCTGCCTAAAACTTTTGACAGAGGCGATGGATTTTTACAAGATCAGTATAGTTTTGAAGTTCGACCTTTCAGACGACAAATATCGAAAAATTGGCTAAAAACATTAATGTCTTCACCTTCAACTGGGCATTTTTCTACCGGGGGGGGGGCGCTTTTTTTGCCGATATTTTCGAAAGTCATCCTCTCCTTTTGATTGCCTAGCCTTAATTAAAACCTACGTCACTTCCGGTTTGACGGTGGTCGTAACAGCAAAGACATCACGTTTTTTTCCTATTCTTTTCCTTCTTTGCGATTTGCGGTACAGGTTTGAGCTTGCCTGCCTTCCTACAACCATTTTTTTTTTTTGCTCAACATATACCTCCAAACACCCGGGCAACGCCAGGCTGAAATGCTAGTTCATGTATAAAGATTTGATTTTGATTTTTTTTTTTTTTTGATTTTTAAGTAACTGTTAAGGAGTTTGGCAAAAGAATACCTTTCTAAGTAAGATCATATTTATGCATGACATGAAAAGAAACTGAAATCTTTGAAAGATTTTCATCATTCCAGTAATTATAGGAACAACGAGACTCATTAAAAAGAACTTCAAAAACTACTTGGTAAGTATACCCAGTATACCAAGTGCAAGAGAGATCCAAAAAATTGCACTTAAAGGGACGGTTAGAATCTTAAAAAGATCTCTCAGTTGAAATGTATGAGAAAGTGGATGAATGTCTGACATCCGGTAGGATGCCTCATGAAATAAGAAAATTACAAAAACAAAACAAAAACAAAGTTAAATAAAAACATCTTTCTTCTTGGTATTTATATAGTTCTTGCTAAAATATAGTGTGGCACAAGGTTGGAAAGTGAGAGGAAAGTAAGCCAGTACCCCAGCAGATGGCAGGATAGCCTCTTAAAAATTACTTGAGCAGCTCGTTCGGCATTTCACAATGTGGGCGTCTCACATAGTTAGCTAACTCCTTCTCAAAGAGGGATGGTAAGGCCTGGAAGGGTAGACCATTTAGGAATACAGAGAAAAAAATATCATAGCCTGACCGATTAAAAATGGCCACTGAAATGACTCAGTTTACACCAGACTGATTGCAGAGAATGTATCCTCAATTGGTATTTTTAAGGAGATACGATTTTCGCTAGCTAAATCATTTTCTCTTATGGTACCTGACGAATGATAAACAGGACTAGAAATAAAATATTTCATAACACTTACCCATATACTGTAATGTACCGCACACAGTTCGAGTCCGTTCTCCAAAATTTAACCACTTTGCCAATCCAAAGTCTGTTATCTGGGTGTGGCCTGAAACAATAGAAAAATAAACTAGAATAGCACTTGATAGTGAGCATACCTCCACTAACAGTTTACTTTCATTTAGTCAATTCTTATCCAAAACCAAACTCAAAATTTTATCTATATACCTATAAAGTTGACTTTTTTTTTCTGGCTCTGACATTGAGATTAAAAGCTTGCTTTTTCTATGGGAAAAATTATTAAAACAAGCTTTTTAATATACTCAGTCATAGATATGTGAGCGACTACATGAAGGTTAACTAATTTTCATATTCCTTTGAAAAAAAAACCTTCTTTCATCAATTATTCAGTTTTTTATGTTTTCTTATTTTCTCTTTAATAATAAATATGAAATCTGCATGAATTAAAATATATTTAAGTGTATTTCATGACCGGGCAACATCAGGCAGCCTGCTAGTGTTTCTCAATTTTTAACAACAAATAAAACTAAACTATCAAAAATTCTAGTTCATTACTAAAATTTAAGTTTACTGGCTTTAATAATATGTAGCAGTACTGATAAATGTGGCCAAGCATAGTCTTATACAGGTTGGTGACTATAAAAATACTGGCTGTTGTTAGTTGATCTGCTACTTGTTACTGCTATTCTGCAGTTTGTGTTGTTATTTGTTGTGTAAACATGCACTAAGCAGTTGTATGTTTAATGTTGCACGTTTTTCGTTCATGCGAATAGCAGACTGTTTGGTTCATGTGAATAGCAGACTTATTTTTGGTTTATGCGAATAGCAGACTTTTTTTGGTTCATGCAAATAGCACTTTTTTTGGTTCATGCGAATAGCAGACTTTTTTTTAGTTCATGCGAATAGCAGACTTTTTTTGGTTCATGCGAATAGCAAACTGGTTTTTTGGTTCATGCAAATAGCAGACATTTTTGGTTCATGTGAGTAGCAGACTTAATTTAATCAATTCTTATCCAAAATCAAACTCAAAATTTATCTATATCTATAAAGTTGATTGAAATTATTATTCATCGGACTACTGTTCTCATCTTGAGTGTGATTTTCACAATGTTTCGGTCGATGTAACCTCCGACCTTCTTCAGATGTATCTTGTCGAACAGAAAACATTCCTGAGTTCGACAAGATACACCTAAAGAAGGTCGGAGGTTACATCGACTGAAATGTTGTAAAAATCACACTCAAGATGAAAACAGTAGTCCGATGAATAATACAAATAACCAATTCTCATCTCAAAAATTCAGAAACCTATAAAGTTGAGTTTTTTTCTTGCCCTGACATTGATGTTAAAAGCCTACTTTTTCTATTTAAAACTTATTAAAACAAACTTCTTAATATACTCAGTCATGGATATGTGAGCAATTACATGAAGATTAACTAATTTTCACATTCCTTTGAAAAATAAGCAGTAATATTAAATAAGAAAAGAATTGAAAATATCTAATTGTGATTTAGGCACATTCAAGAAATATGTCTTTATTTATTTGGTCGAATTAGGATAGCTGAGAAAGAACAAAATCTAAGAATTCTATCTGAAATACACATATCCCATGAGTAGGACAGGGCAATTAAAGCTGACCTTCTAGTCTTGAGGCAGACAGTTAAAGTTGGACGCGTGAGTGTTAATTAAATTTTTCTGCCTCTCTGAGAAAAGTTAACTTCTAAGCTCTAAACTAAGGAGATTGTGTTGTGGTTTCTTTAAGCTAAAAAATCTCATTTTGCAACCCTGCTGTTCACCCCCCCCAAAAAAAAAAATGAGCGTTATTTTAACCTCTAGGGGGGGGGGGACTCTCTAATAATTGCTTTTAAACTTGAGTGCACATCTCCCTTAGTCAGCTTCTGGGTGGTCAAATGGTGACCACTAACACAGGCTAGAATCTGAAATTTTTGGTCATGGAAAGAGTCCAAGAGACGGGAAGCATAGACAGTTAGAGCCACTTATGGACAGGACTCAGATAGTTGGATTTTTTTCCTGATGATTGGCAGTCAGTTGGATAGGCATGCCCCCCTGAGCAGCTCTTTGAGCAAGGTGGGTTCTTTGGAGTAAAAGATGTTGATTGGACTTATATATCCACTAGCATGGATATCCAGCGTTGCCAGGGTCAACATGAAGTTCGGTTTGGCGACACCTGCTATACTAAGAATATTGAGCAGTTTTTCATTATGTATGTCAACTCTATCGTTACCCCCAACAAAAATTTCAAAAATAAAAGAACGAATGAAAACACGAAAATGTAACCGCCCCCCCCCCTCCAAAGAAGATATTTCGGTAGAAGGGATACGAAGAGAAGCTATTCTCTGGATATTGAGCACCTTTTTATGACTATATTCCAGCTTAAGCGAATTTCTTTTATGCTACCTCAGTCTAGGAAGATTTGTCTTTATGGTCTGTTCCTTATGTTAAGAATAAGTAGGTTTGAAAATACTTTTAAAGATCATGTCAAGCTAAATATGCATGTATTTTTTCAAACATAAAAACACGTTTATGTGTGTATGGGGGGGGGATGATTTATAAATTTTAGTTTTACTAATAATAGTTATCGTACTTGACTCACTGTCTTGGTTTCAATCTCAGCTCTAGTATTTTTTATTTGACTCGCCTTGTGACACTCTGTGACCTTCTGACTCTCCGAGACAATTTGAAAAAAAAAATGGAGAAAGACAGACAGACATAGTGAGTTTTATAAATGAGATTAACAAAACAAAAAAATTCAACTCACCATCAAAATCAAATAAAATATTTTCCATCTAAAAAAAGAAGAAAAAAAAAATCATATAAATGTTAAATATTAAGGTGGGTATGTTGCTAGTAGATATAAGCCGAGATAGATTGGCAGTTATGTTGGGAAACGGGAAGTATTTTGGACATATGTCACTAGGATTATGACGCATCAAAATTGAGAGAAAAGAAAATCTATATTTATTAGTTTGGTTGTTTCGTTTTATGGTATATCAACCCTTTTCAAGTTATTAAATGCCGAATCCAGTAATTTTTTGAAAAAATTTTATTCTTCAAGTTCTTTATATCTTCAAATATCTATCCATGGTGTTTGTGTTGATTTTATTTTAGAAGTAAAATGTTTTGTTTTTTGACTTTATAATTGAATATAATTGAATTCTGCAAAGAGAAAGGAAAAAAACAATAAAATCAATGTTTGGCGCATTTTTGGTCAGGAATCCAATATCTTCAAATAGCCTGATTTGCTAGCATGAGACGCTCTAACAGGTATTACCACTTTGGACCAAAATGGACCCGAGAGCAATGATAACTAGGGCTATGACAACAGCATATTCTTTTCATTATTTTGACTCAAGTATATATCCGACACAGTTAATCAACCGAGAACCACATCACTCTATATAAAAGCATATAAGATATCAGATACACACTCAAGAGGTAAAACAATGAAAAGAATATGCTGTTGTCATAGCCCTAATGATAACTAAGGGCTAACTCTACATTTCCCACTACCCTCAAATGAGGTGTCACCATTGGATGTCTTTTAAGGTCATACTCAGGACCAAATCAATATTTTATTTAGAAAGCGAAATATTGATTCTTCTATAAATAGGACACTGGGTACATATGATATATTTTAGAAATTAAAAGACTATGCATTCAAGATAAAACTTATGCATTATGATAAAGAGTAAAACTCTTCACACAAAGAGTTACATTGCACTTTTGGTAATAAGTAAGTGGTCACTATTGCAAGACTCATTTATATAAGTTCACACATCATCAAACAAATAGAATTTTAGCAAATTTCACAAGAATTTTTAAGAAGGTTCCAACAGATTAATTTTATCCTTTCTTCAGAGTAATAATGCAGTAAGCAGTACTATTATGTATAATAGATTTTAAAAATAAATTATTTGGTGTCATATTTATAGGACAGTCTGACCTAATGGGTTAAACAAATACCAAAATTTTTCTCTTTAGAAAAGCATGATATCCATTGATTTTGGATTTTTCTTCCTGTTCCTTGTTTCCTTAACACTACCAACATGCAGAAATTTAAATGTAATGTGAACAAACACCTTGCTGCCCAACTCCCAACCCATATTGCTTCACTATAAATCTCCCTCCTATCACAGTAACCCCCTTATGCTTCATTAGCAATATACCATCGTCCGAGCTGAAGAAAAGTTGATAAAAATTTTTATTAAAACATATATTTTTCTTTTTACTTACTTTCATGTCTCTGTAAATAACTCCAGATTTATGTAGATAATCTAAAAAAAAAAAAAAAATAATATAATTTAATAAACATTCGTCTTTGAAATTGGAAATAGATTTCTTGTGACAATAAAAATGTAAATGGAACATAATCTTTCTCTCTCATATATATATATGTATATATGTATATATATTGTCATCCACATACAGTACTGTTTCGTTGTATCACAATTCATCAGTGCGGCTAGACAAACACCTTTCCCCAGCCGTGAATTGAACCTACAACCGTCGCATTGACAGTCGGCAGCTCTCACCATTCGGCTACGAATCAGTGCTGTAAATATTTCTCATATATATATATATATATATATATATATATATATATATATATATATATATATATATGTGTGTGTATGTATATACACACACACACACTAGTATAAAAATATACTTAAGGAAAACAAGGTACTCAGAAACGTCTGTGTCTTATTCTAGAGGGAAATCATCAGGCAATTAGCCAGATGATCTCTCCCAGGAATGAAACACAAACGTTTCTGTGCAGCTTATTTCCAATAATTATATTAAGCCTTACTCATACATTGCACACTGGTGAAGTAGTTAAGAAATAAAAAATACATGTGTAATATATTATTTTCTAATATATATATATATATATATATATATATATATATATATATATATATATATATATATATAAAATATATATTAGTGATGGGACTATTTCAATATTTTTCCCCTGATTCTGATACAATTACCAATTCCGATTCTTTATAAATCTCTAAATATTTAACTATAAAGTTATTATTTTTTTTTTTCGATTACCATAAAAACACATGTTAAATATGTATGTATTCTTTCAGACATAAAAACACATTTATGTGTGTGTGTATGGGGGGGATGATTTATAAATTTTAGTTTTACTAATAACTTAAAATCAATAAATATTTATTATTTTATGATTACTACCAACTATGGAAGATTTTGTTTTAAACCAAATCAAATAAAAAAAAAAAAGATAACTAAAAGAATCTTTTTTGGCGTCAGAAAGTAGATACAATTTTTCCAATTACAATACCTGCAAAAGTTCTGATTTTTCTGATCTCCGACTCTGATTAATCGTCCCAACACTAATATATACAGATGTATACATTCCTAATTTGTATAGTTATGAAAAAACAACCATTATATTCCTAAATAAACACCAATTTTGCTTGATAAAAAATCTTGTTTATGTCAGAAAATTTATAACTGCTCTGGCATCACATTAGTAACTTTGGAATATGTAAAATACATTAAGATTAACTACACACCAATATATATATATATATATATATATACATACATGTCTGTTTATTATACAAACATTATGTGCATACATGTTTCACAATGTGTGTGTGTGTGTGTACACACAGGGTGGAACGATAAAAATGTTGCCCTAGAAAAGGTGACATGATTCCATTTCCGTTTGATGAAAACCAGTTTTCTTTTCTTTTGTTGCAGACCATCTCCTAGTTGGCCAGTTGTGTACAAATCCCAAGAGTGATAGGAGCCTTCTATCATGGCTGAAAGCGACATAATGTTCAACGAACAAGATCGGAGATGCGCCCCTGTATAACTCATGCTCTCTGACGATTCAAGTTATAACAAGACCATTGCCAGCATCCTCAAAATGCATTGCTGGATTGCCATGATGTCCCCAGGGATGTTCCCAAGGTGATGAAAACAAAGTTTCCTTTAGGGTGAAAATTTTATAGTTCCACCCTGTTTGTATATATATATATATATATATATATATATATATATTCATGGATTTTAAATGTCTGAGAGAGTGGCACTTGTCTGACAAGACGTTGCAATCGTCATATATATATATATATATATACTTGTTTATTGTTATATAAACATGCTCACATCCCGCTGCTACAAATAGCCACTTGTTTCAATCAAACAACAGATATCATCAGGCAGCGACTTGACTATTCAGATTGAACTTCTGAATAGTCAAGTCGCTGCCTGATGATATCTGTTGTTTGATTGAAACAAGTGGCTATTTGTAGCAGCGGGATGTGAGCATGTTTATATAACAATAAACAAGTATTATCAGCTCTTTTTATTGAGCACTATCTAACAACCTCGTTGAATTCATTAGTCCATTACTTTTGAATATAAAAAAACCCGCGTATATATATATATATATATATATATATATATATATATATATTAGTGCAAAATTTTGTTGAAATTCAAAGACGTACATTTTTTCTTTTATATAACTCTTGTTTATTTCATCTTGGATCTCTTCATTACAGCCGTTTAATTAATGGGATGACAATTCGATGATTTTATATTTTCATAGAAATTTTCTTTCTCATCAACTCATCAGATGCGATTTCAATCTAATGTTAACAAAAAGTTAATTTTGTACATGATGTGTTCATTTGGAAAAAAGGAATTCCATCCTTACATTGGTACAGGTCGGTCATCTTGGGTACCATGCAAACCAAAATTCTTGTTTTAAACCTTATTTTCGTATTGTTTATTTTTTTTTTTAGTCCTAATTTCCATTTTTTTCTATTATTATTATTATTCTTTCCTATGTTTTTATAATTTTTATTACTATATCTATGTGTATTTATTCTAATATTCATTTTGTTTGGTTTCGAATTACTATTGATTTTTGCAGTGATGGGACAGAGGTTTGTGTGTGTGTATATATATATATACATATATATACACACACACACACAAGAGGAAAAATATCAACAACACAAAAATATATACTAGCACATATACATTTAATTATCAGTTCAATAACAAAGATACATCAATGGGAGTAGGGGTTATCAAAGCTATAAGATGGAAACCAGTGTGTTAAAGTGATTATGCTGTACATCCAACACATGCTGCATTTTTGTCATCCAGGAACCTCAACAGTGAAGGGGTGAGATTTTGCTGCTTGTGAGTATGTATATCAAGGGAGCATAAGTGCTATAAGTTTATCAGACCACGTTCCATTAAAGTACTTGTAAAAGAGGGGCAAGGATGCAACATTGCGGTGATGGGACAGAGGTTTGAGCTTAGCTGATAATGCGGGATCTCTTAGATTTGAGACTCTTTTTTTGATCCGTTTCTAACGAGTGAAAAAGAAGTAGAAAAAGAAAAGGATAAAAATGAATGTGCAGAAGATGATAGAACTTACTTATTACAACTCCTAGTTCAGCTATCTGGTACCTGACTAGAGTTTCCGGGAAATGTCCGTGATAACTCCACAATGTAAACATGTCACCATAGGGGACAAAGGTAAGTACTGTAAATATGAAAGTAAAAATAGAGATAGATAAAGATAAGAAATGTTGAAAAATTTGATATTCCAAGCAATATTTTTAATGTTATAAAATGCGAGTACCATGCAAAACAAAAAATAAAACAATATGGAATTTACATTTTAAAACAAGATAGAGAAGTGGGGTTAGGGTTAGGGTTAGGGTTAGTGGGGAATTTATATGGTACAGGTAGAGAGATACAAAAAAAACTTACATGATACAAGAAGTGAGAGACAGTGAAAAATATTATATAATATGGAATGGAAAAGGGAGAGAGAAGTTACGTCATACATTGAGAGTGAGAAAAAAGAGAGAATATTAAGTAGGAGAGAGAAAGAGGGGTTCAAAAGTTACATTGTACAAAGAGAAAGCAAAAAAAAAAAAGAAAGTTAAGCAGAAAAGAAAAAAAGAGAAGCAGGAAAGAAAAAGAGAAGCAGGAAAGAAAAAGAGAAGCAGGAAAGAAAAAAAGAAACAGGAAAGAAAAAAAGAAGCAGGAAAGAAAAAGAGAAAGAGGTTAAGCAGGAGAGAGAGAGAGGGGTTAAGCAGGAAAAAAAAGAGAGAGAGAATAAGCAGGAAAGAAAAAGAGAGAGAGGTTAAGCAGGAAATAAAGAGAGAGAGAGAGAGAGAGAGGTTAAGCAGGAAAGAAAAGAGAGAGAGGTTAAGCAGGAAAGAAAAAAGAGAGAGAGAGAGGTTAAGCAGGAAAGAAAAAGAGAGGTTAAGCAGGAAAGAAAAAGAGAAGCATGAAAGAAAGAGAGAGAAGTGAGAGAGAGAGAGAGAGAGAATGAAGTTAAGCAAGAAAGAAGAGAGAGAGAGAGAGACATTAGGTTGAACGAGAGAGCACGAAAAAGAAAAGGAAAGAAGTTAAAAGAGGAAAGAGATGGATGTTTTAAAAAGTTTAAAGAAAAAACTGTAAAAGTTTAAAGATACAATTAAAAAGTTCATTCTTTTACACACAATGTTTTCACATAACGAAAATGAAATAAACTTACCTATATACAAATGACTTCTAGATTGCCAGAATTCCAGAACTTTGACAATAAATGGATGATGACCCAACATGGACTAAAGAAAAGAATACAAAATAATTAAATTGTGTAGATCAAACATATAATATATATATATATATATATATATATATATATATATATATATATATATACACTAGACTACCCATGACCTGGTGGGTCAGTATATTATATTAGTTATGGAATTAATGTATGAGCGCAACACTTGTGACATAAAGAAAATAGTTTTTTGTGACATAACAGAAACATTTCTATGAAAGTATATTCAAATGAAAAATCACGGATAGATCACTCAATCATGAAAAAAAAAAAAATCCTCCCTATTCATGTAAAGTTACCTATTTTTCTGAATAATCGCTCAAAAATCGAAAATTAAACATGATTAAGTTATAGAAACTTAGAATCTAAAAATAAAATAATTAATAAAACCTGAAGCAAAAAAATAAAACCTAAATAAATAAAATAAAATAAAACTTATATTGAAACAGATTAGTAAATGTGTCAACAAATTCACCGTTCTCACACAACTATTTTGTATCAAGAAATGTAAACAGAAAATAAAAAAGAAGGAAGGAAGGAAAGAAAAGGGATGGATAGAGAGTAGTAGTAGTAGTCTTGGCTTTACTACAATTGTTCTTATGGTTGTCAACGGGTTAAATTTGTTTAGTTGTAAGAAAATAGAGACAGTATAAGTTGTAATAAAGAATAGTTGCAAAACACCCCCACTCTTCCCATGTTAAATAATAATTTCGAAATAATAACGTTAATATTTCAGTACGCAGGTCACAATCTGCAAAAGAAGCGATTTGTGCTTATTTGTTTACATTGTTATGGGTTAATGTTTATGGGCGCATGCACAACCGGATGTCGTAAACCAGAAAGTGGGTTACATCACTTGTTACAAGGTCATTTGAGTTTTATAATTTTCTATATATATATATATATATATATATATATATATATATATATATATATATATATATATATATATACACACACAGGGTGTACTGATAAAAATGTTGCCCTAAAGGAAACAACACTACAGTTTTATTTTAAAACCTTTATTGAAAAAAATCAATTTAGCTAACTTGATTATGTAGTAGAGCTGACATCTATTCAATGTAGCTGCCTTCAGCCTCAATCACCGCCTCAATACGGGTCTGGAACTGGGAGCATGCCTTTTCCACAAGCACGGGTTGGAGCTTGGCAAATACTTGACAGACGACAGCGATCAGGCTGGCTTTGGTCTTGTGGGAGGTCATGTTGGTGATGTTCTCAATGTATAACCAAACAAAGTAGTCCAACAGGTTAAGGTCGGGGGAGGAGGGGACCAGTGAGAGAAGTGTACAAAGTCGTAGCACTGCTTCTGAAGCCAAACCTAGGTCTCTTTGGACTTGTGAACTAATGCAGAGTCCTGCTGCCACACCCAGGGTCTGCCAGTGGCCACTTGATTGCACCAGCAGATCAGCACACTCTTTAGCATATCCAGGTACACTTTGGTGTTGCCTTTCAAGCCGACTACCTCTACCATGTGAGGTGGCATGATGTGGCCCTCACTTGAAACCACACTTAAGACCCAAAGGCCATAACCCTGGCTGGAAACTTTGTTTTCATCACCCTGGGCACGTCACTATTATTCGTGGCAATTCAGCAATGCATTTTGAGGGTGCTGGCAATGGTCCTGTTGTCATAACTTGGATCATCAGAGAATATGAGTGGTACAGCATCTCCAATCTCGCTCGTTGAACATTGTGTCACTCAGACATGATAGAAGGCTCCTATTGCTCTTGGGATTTGTACACAACTGGCCAACTAGAAGCTGGTCTGCAAAAAAAAACAGTTTTCAGCCAACTGGAAATTGAATCATGCCATCTTTCCTAGGGTGATAATTTTATCATTCCACCCTGTATATATGTATATGAGGTACCTTTAATAAGTTTCCAAACATTTTTTGTACATGCATTTAAAATTGTCGTAAACTCTTGAAAATTCACTATGTTATTGCTATACATCTTATGAGATGACTGACCAATTTTTATGATTTCAGGTTCAAACGGACAGTTAAAGCTGGAATTGGAATACACCCTACTAAAACTTGATTGTCACAGCTGGTGAATTTCAAAAATGCAATCTGGAGAGGAGGACAATTTAGAAGAAGGATATGCAATAAAATTCTGTTATTACACTTGGAAAAAAATGCCACAGAAATGTATGGAATACTTCACACTGCTTTTGGACTATCTTGCATGAATCAAGCATCAGTTTTTGAGTGGCATAAGAGATTCAAGGACGGCAAGGAGTCTGTGATGGATGATGAGAGGTGTGAGAGGAGTAAGGAAGTCAGAACACGAGAGTTGATTGGCCAAATAAAGAATTTCATGGATAAGGACCGTCGTGTGTCTATAGAGACAATAAGTGCACAGTTTGATGTCAGTGTGGGAAAAGTACACACAATTATTCGTGAGGAACTGAAGATGGGGAAGATTTGCGCAAAGTTTGTCCCAAGGGTTCCACATCCTTGTCAACGACTATTTGACCAAGATGGGTATCAAGACAGTTCCTTACCCTTCCTATAGTCTAGAACTTGCTCCTTGTGACTTTCGGTTATTTCCTAAGCTCAAGGAAAACCTTAGAGGCTGTCGTTATAAGATAATTGAGGAGATGAAAGAGGCTGTGACGAGGGTCATTGACATGCTCACACAAGAGGATTTCATCGAGGCCTTCCAGAAGTTGTTGGAATGGTACAACGAGTGCATTGCAGCTGGAGGAGCTTACTTTGGAGAGGACTAAAGTTTCCTTCTTAATAGAGATTTGTTGCCTTTCTCCTTCTCCTCTAACAGATAGTGTCTGACAAATATATTTAATATATTTACCCCCCTCCCATTCCCGGAAATCAGAAATGTTTATATATTTTTTCTAAGCTTATTTTTACCGGAAATTAGAGAAATATGGGAAATGGCACTAACCCTATTCAGATTTAACCAACTTCCTCCAAAGGAGAAAGTTTCATGGCAGTATGAAATTCACAAGCGGTCCCCAGTTGCATGTGTATCCCCATTAGGGGAGATGATGACATTATCTTATATACAGCGTCTGGTATTCTCAAATAGTCACCCATCTGGTACTGACTAGGCCCAACATTGCTTAACTTTGGTGATCTAATGAGAACCGGTGTGTCAACGTGGTTATGCCATACAGAAATTAGAGACAACCATTTTCTTTTTTATCTTCCTGAATTATTTATCTTGATCCGCACACTATTAACAGTTAATTATCATGGCATCACTTGTCTGTGGAGTACAATAGACTTATATTACTGGTTTTGATCGGACTATTGTTCTCATCTTGAGTGTTATTTGCGCAACGTTTCAGTCGGTGTAGCCTTCACCCTTCATCAGGCATGTTGGTCATTATCTTAGAAAAGAACAGAGAAAAGTTAATGGCTCCATAGATGGTTTTGTATTCTTGGAGTTGTTTTTGCTTTTTGGCCATGATTTCGTATGCGTGCTTTTTCAAGATAACGACCAATATGCTTGACGAAGGCCAAAGGCTACACCGACTGAAATGTTGCACAAATAACACTCAAGATGAGAATAATAGTCCGATCAAAACAAGTAATATAAGCAATCAACCCTCATCATAAAAATTCAGAACTTGTAAATTTTTTTAACGTTTTTCTTTAAATATTCTTTTACTGCCATTCATTTTCTAGCTAATCTCTCCCAGTGATCTTAGTTGGAGGAGGAGGAGATCTTTCTAACACCCCCCCCCTCTAGTTTTCTCTTCATTTTAATTTGCATGCAGATGTTGGAACCCTAGTAGATAGCGCTAGCCCAGTAAAGTCAAGATGGTCACAGCAGCATCAATCAAGACTCAACATTACCTGAATTGTAGCTTCATCTTTACATTGCTGCACCGCATTCTCAAGAATAATTTGGTTTTTCTCTAGCACCTGCAGGTGAAAAAATGGTAAACATAAAACAAAAAAAGCCAAAAAAAAAACAAAAAAAAAAAAAAACAGAAAAGGAGTTAACTCCCTTTGATCGTAGTTCTATCACAAACAGTAAAGCATAAATGTTGTAAATATTCTGAATAAAATGTTTGACAATTTGCATAAGTGAGTTTATTATAATTTATGTTGCTTTACTTAAGAGGAGAGGTTCTATATAAACTCTTACAAAAGAACTTTCAAAAGAAGGAACTCCCAAATATTAGAGGAAGTTAATTTTGATGGAAAAAAAAAAGAAAAAAAAAGAAGCGCACTTCACCTCTGCTAAACTGATTTTCTTAAACAAGGAAAACACCTTTTAGAACAGCCATTTTTTTTTTTTAAATCACACAAAAAACGACTAAGTATCTCAGATATTCCAACTGAGATCTTTTTAAAATTCTAACCATCACTTTAAGTGCAATTGTTCGAATCTCTCTTGCACTTGGTACATAGAGATCTTCCTAAGATTCCAGTTTCTTTTCATGTCATACATAAAACCTTGGTATTTTGTTATCTTTTCCCTATCAGCTCTGTTTAGCCCATCATCATTGGGAACCCTAACTTCTACCAAGGTTGCTTCTTTCTCCTTGTTCCATATCACTATGTCAGGTTTTAAGGTCCAGTTTTCTAGATACGTAGCTGTAGAAATTGCAGTCATAATGGATGGTGTATGACTTATTTCCAACTGTTCTTTCTGGTAAACATGTTATCAGATTTGCTGCTGCATTCAATATTCAATTTTTTACAGATTGTCCAGTGGAGATATTTACACACTCCATTGTGTTGGGTTGTATAGTAGCCATCTCCCAGCAAAACCTTACAGTTGAATGTTTAGTGGCTCACCATGAAACTTTCTATGTGATTTTTTTTTTTTTTATCAGATTTTAGAATTTTTCATATGTGCACCAATATAGCGCAAAAGAATGATGATGATATAGTACCACGTTTTTTTTTTTTCCATTCAATTTATTCAGACACTATGAAATACTTTTGAACTAAAAATGGTAAAATATTCTAATTTTGTTCACTCTCAGTGTCTATTCAAAGTTAGGTCTTTTTTACAAGACCTAACTATATTGAAAAAAAAGGAGGGGCAGTCATATTTTTAGGTGTTGGCAAGTGGAGCTAGTATCAGAGATGTAAGTTGAGTCTTTGGGAAAGTGTTGTGGTAGTGAAACCGTTGTAATAATTAGGTTTATTATTATTGTTGGAGGTATGTACATTATAATAAATATATATATATATATATATATATATATATATATATATATATATATATATATATATATATATATATATATTAGTGAAGGGACGATTCCAATATTTTTCCCAGATTCCGAGACAATTACCGATTCTGTACTAAATTACCAATTCCGATTTTTTATAAATCTCTAAATATTTTTACTATAAAAGTGTTATTTTGTCCCAATTACTGTAAAAACACATCTTAAATGTGCATCTATTTTCTCAAACGTAAAAACACACTTGTGAGGGTATAATCTAAAGATTTTAGTTTTACTGGATGTTTAAATCAATGCAATTTACTTTTTTATTATTGCTACAAGCAGTGGAAGATTTTTCTTAAACCAAAATCAAATAAAGATAATTAATGAAATCGGTTTTAACATCGGAAAATAGACTCAAATTTTTCCGATTCCAATACCCCCAAAAAGTTCTGATTCCGATTCATCATCCCAACACTAATATATATATATATATATATATATATATATATATATATATATATATATATATATATATATATATATATCTGTATATATATATATATATTAAAATTGTCATTTGGATATCAAATTACTGTCCATCAGATAATGTAATTATTTAATAAATGGCTGCCAGTATTAAATCACAAAAGTTAATTGATGACGACCTTAGTCAGTACTAAATTGTATTATGTTAACTTTGATCAAAATCGCTTGTTACTCCATTCATCGGATTATTTAAATTATCAATACTTAACGAAGACATTCCAACACAAAACCTATCTAAGAACACTGCCAGGCACATGAAGTACCTTTGTGTGAAATTTCATAAAAACCGACCCCCAGCCGTTTTTGAGTCCATATGGAGCGAACTCGCAGACATATAGTTCTTTTTATATAATAGTAGATTACCATCCATAGGACAATAATGCAAGAATCTAAAAACATTTTTAAAGCATTCAAATTCTCCGTCACCATTTACTACCTAAACTTTTCATATATCATTTGGCCTATCTTGCTTCCGTTAGGCCTCTTCATTTTCATTTTTTTCTTATAATTTCCTAAATTCTTTTTTTAAATTGTTTTTTCACTCCAAACAAGGCACAGTGCCACCAAGTCGTAAGGGGCTACTATTTGGGACCAAATTTGCAGGGATACTATGTAGGGAGTTGGGCAGCAAGATGTCTGTTCACATTAGATTTGAACTTTTGCATGTCAGTACAGTCAGGGAAGCAGGGGCATGGTAAGGAATTCCAAAGTTTAGGAGTTCAATGGAAGAAGCTATTTGAGTAGAAGGGTTTTTCGGCATCTGGAGATCTCTATAGTGTAGGGGTGGAATTTTGCTGCTTGTTGGATTTGAAACTTTAAATATATAAATGTAAACAACCCATTATGTTTTTTAATTTTTTTTTAGATTCGTGGCATAGTGGATAAAGTACTTGGTGAGATTCAGTTGTAAATTACACTCTTCTGGTGGTTGAAGCTTCAATCTTCAGTGTGGGCAACATTCAAAATACAACTACGAATTATTTAGGACTCCTAGCCAGTCATGACTGACAGAACGAGAGTATGCTACTTCTGTGGATTAGATAAAGGGTTCAGTTCGAAATTCCCTGCAGATTCCCAGAGTTTGACAAGAAACACCTATAGATGGCCAGAGGTTAGATTGACTGAAATGGTGTGAAAATAACACTCAAGATGGGAACAGTACTCTGAAGAATCCAAAATAATATAAATGACCTAAAGTACAATTTAAGAAAATGACCGTTAGCGTTTTAGCATTTCATTAAATTTTCACTTTCTACATTTTCTATATTGAGATACTAAAATCTGTGAGAGAATGCCACACAAAAAGCAGGAGAAATATCCTGTGGTATATGTGACTATAGTAATAATTAGAACTAGCAGGACCTGTGAAAATTCCACAGAAAATTCCTTCATATGTAATATATTGATGTTGGCATTCTGTAGATGTTCAGCGCTCTGATATTATTGTAGCTCTTTTGTTAAAACTGCAAGCCTGGTCGTAAAGAACACTTTAATATGATATTTTAATTCTTGCAGATTTTGTATATATTATTATAGAGTTAACGTTCAATTCATATATATATATTATAAAGTTGCGATAGCAAAAATATAAAAAAAATATATCCATATAACTTGGATGCATCAGCTTGAATCGAAACCAAAACTTATGAAAAAAAGTGTATATATATATATATATATATATATATATATAAATATATATATATATATATATATATATATATATATAATATAAAGCTGAACGTCTGTGTGTGTGTCTGGTCACGAATAGGCTCCTATATGGTTGACTATTATAGAAAACTGATTACATATAATGATAGAAGATGTATCGAGACACAGGAATGATCTGGCATAATGATGATTCATTAAAATTGGAGTCTGCATACGCGCCTGGTCCACAAAGTATGGAAATAACAAATTTAAAAATAAAAAAAAGTTTACAAGTGTTTTTGATATAGATGTACATGAGAATACTTTGATAAGTATGTTTTAATTTAAATAGGGATGGTATAATAAAATTGTGGGGTCTGCGTTCGTGCCTGGCCTCCATAGAATGGAAATAGGCACAAACTTTAATAAAGACTTTTCATATCTACCTGCGTAAGTATACTTTGATAATTATCTTTCAGCTTGAAGAAATATGGTATAATAAAATTATGGGGTGTTCGTTCGTGCCTGACCTCCATAGAATGGAAATATGTCACAAAGATTAACAAGGTTTTTTAATATAGATCCACAGAATATTGTGATAAGTGTTTCAGTGTGAACAGGTATGGTATAATAAATTATGGGGTTTATCTATTTTCTTTTTACTTTCATCATATTTTGCTTTGGTTTTGATACCCCCAAATTCGAAGCTATCTCTTTACAACTCTTCCTTTTCATAACCTATCATACTTTCATAAATCAGAGTCCATTTTCTGTAGGCTGTTTTTGAACCCAGTCAACGACGGGTACTTTTGCTAGTATATATATATATATATATATATATATATATATATATATATATATATAACACTTGAGTTCTTTCAGCTATAATCGAAACCAAAACCAAAATTAATGAAGAATTCTTGATAAAATTATTCATAAAAAAAAAAAATAGATTACTGAAGTGCCATCAACTGAAACCGAAACCAAAACTTATGAAGAATTCTTGGTAAAATTATTTATTATAAGAAATGGATGTCCATAATAATTAAACGACAGTTACTCGGATGTAAGCATGACACACAAAATGAATAACACACACGCTATCCTGTTAATATATAGATACCACTAATGGCAATAGGAAATAGCATCCAAAAACACTATTGCATCTAGTGATTATATTTTTTCTTTTTTTTTTTAATGGAAATCGCTCTAGGCAAGGCATGAAGCCACTTAATGTAAGGAGCCAACAAGAACAAAAGATAATTATAGCAAAAAACAGCAAATGCCGATTGACCTTAGTCTTGAAAAGACCAATGTTAAAAGTAGGGGGAAAACAGTCAGCAGGAAGAGAGTTCCACAAGCTTGTGGTTCTTGGAAAAAAATCTACTAGAATAGGAAGCTGTATTACAATGAAGTATGAAAATAGCAAATTGATGGAGACTACTAGACCAACAAGTTAATCGAGCTGGAACAAAAGAAGCAGAGAATAGATCAGACAATTCTGAACGCATACCATAATAGTATTCATAGAAAAGACTGAGACTAGCAACATCATGCTTGTGTGAGAGAGAGAGAGCGAAGTAGATAGAGTGAAGCAAATTGGGCAGAGATTCACCAACCCAAATATGGCAACAAAACTGATTGTAGACTTGTAAAAAGGGAATAGCCTCAGGTATGAGCAAGTGTTTTGAACAATATAGAGAACCCACTTTATGTGAAGCAGAAAGAGCAATGGATCTTATATATGGACCCAAAAAAATATTTGATAGGAAAGAAAGACCAAGAAGTTTCGGGGTCAATTTTTCCTCAAGAGCAGAGCTATTCATGAGAATCTCGGGAAGAAAAAGGGACACGCCTACAATTGAAAGGCACAAGCTGAGTTTAACTGGATTAAACGAAAGAAACCATTCCATACCATAGTCTACAACTGAACCCAATTTCAGCTGATCTAAGGGAGGTGAATGAGAAACAATGCCAGAATAGATAGTGGTATTGTCATGGTTAGGGTTAGGGTTAGGGTTAAAAAAAAAAAAAAAATACAGACCTAATGTGTCACAAGATCCAATTGGGGTGGAATCGGAGTCGTGCATCATCTTTTTTGGTCTATTTTTTTCAAATTAGTTCTAGTCACCACAATAACCAAATTCACACAACGGGGAATGCTACTTAATGTTATCCTTAGCTTTCAATGTTTAATTTTTTTTTTTTTTACAAAAAATATATGCACAATTTTCATTCCATCAGTTGGACAGTTGGGGGTGAGGGTTTATGCTAAGAAGAAAAGAAAAAAAAAAAAAAAACGAGCTGTATTCACTGTAAAACAGAATAAAACAGTACTGTTGGTTATTGGACTCCAGGGTGTCATTGTCACCTAACAAGGAGATTATTATTAATGTTATAGAAATGCAGATGTTTTGAACATGAAATATTCATGAGAGAAAAAATGTTATTGAAACAAAATATTTCAATAGGCGATTTGAATTCGAGAAAAATGGAATGTTAACTAAATATGTATACAGGAATTTTAATTTAGAAAAATAAAATTTAGTTAACAAAGATCAAACGACTTGGTTACATAAGTCTTTTGGTCAAGATCAAAGTGTAGTATCTGTTCTTCAGATGCTGCACTTCATTTTCTTGTTCTCTTTCGGTGGAGGAGAAATCCTTCACGACTGAGACAATTTTAATTTTTGTACCTTTTCTCCACGTTAAAAAACGACCCTGGTGTCTAACTCTGTCCCGTGGGGAGGCATAGTAAATAGGTACATAAGTATTGGGTGATATAATTACGTAGTTGGGTTTCAAGAGGAGTTGGGTCTTAACTAGAGACAAATTAGCATGAAAGAAGATTGTCTCCACATTCGGGAAGCTTTGAATAAATGCGATCTTAAGTTGTAGGGATCAAAAGAAGCCGCTGCAAACTCTAAAACCTAAGTATAGTTATATCAAATATATAACCTATTCTTGTTGGATTTCTTCAGAGGGAGATGAACTTGAATTATGTGACGAGACAAAGACACAACGGAGAAAGGTATGTTCTTTGCTTGTGCACTATACAGACTGAATGTTAATGAACTGCTTTATTATAGACTAGCCTGAGTGCCCGGCGTTGCCTGGGTGTTTGGAGGTGTGTGTTGAGCAAAAAAAAAAAAAAAAAGTGGTAGTAGACAGGCAAGCTCGAACCCGGTGACGTGAAGGCAGAAAAGAAAGTAAAAGAAAACCTGACTTCTTACCCGTACTCCATGATGTGACCGGAAGTTCGGGACGTTAAAATTAGGCAAAGTCAATCCAATCAATACGATGACTTGCAAAAATGGCTCGCAAAAAATCGACCCCCTCCTTGTAGAAAAGTGCCCAGTTGAGGGTAAAGGAATTGATGTTTTTGGCCAATTTTTTTGATATTTGTTGTCCCAGACGTTGAACTTCAAAATGATACCGATTTCGTGAAAATCCGTCACCTGTCAAAAGTTTTAGGCAGACATACAAGCATACATACATACACTTAAACAGACAGGTGAGATTTATATTATAGATTAAACCCACACACATACATACAACAATAAAAGAACATTTTAACCACTAGACATCACACACTGTATATATCGCAACGTTAAAGAATCAGCATAGAAGATATCGTCTCCGCATTTGAAAGCTGGGAGAAATGTGACCGTAGCTTAATGTATGAATTAAAAAAAAAAAAAACACAAGAAACGTTGCAAACTCTGAAACGCAAATAAAATTATATCAAATATATCGCCTATAGTTGTTGGTTTCCTTTGAAGTGAGATAAACTTGAATAATGCGAAGAGAAGATGACACAATGGAGAGAGGTATATTCTTTGCTTGTGCACTATACAGACAGATGTTAATCAACTGTTTTATTGTATGTGTTGCACACACCCACACACACATTGCATAAAAAAGACGCTTCCCACACACATTGACCATGATAGACGCTTCTGTTGATACACACATGTGAGGACACAATCCCACACATGGTGTATATAGCAGTATGCAACATATTGTGTTTTGGAATATATACACAAGTTGATACACAGTAATATATAGAAACGGATTATATAGGCCTATATATTAACTAGACTACCCGTGACCCGTTGGGTCAGTATGTTATATTAGTTATGGAATTAATGTATGAGCATGACACTCGTGACGTAAAGAAAATATTTTTTTTTTTGTGACATAACAGAAACATTTCTATGAAAGTATATTAAAATAAAAAAAGAATATAGATTTCTATGAGCCGTTCTGTTTATAATTGTTTATTTTTGAAAAAAAAACAAAAAAAAAACTTACAGCCATTGAATTATAAGTGGTTTGCCATACTTATAGGTAAATGTGCACTGAACAGATACCATGATACTTAAAGTTAAATTCAAATTTTGATATATCTTTTAATTTAAATGCAAAAAAAACAAAAACATTTTATTGATTAATTATTTGTAACGCAAATTTAAAAAAAAACATTTTCGGGGTTATTTATTTATGTTGGTAGTGTAGAAGAAAATGTATGAATGTTTTTAAGAAAGGTGTATTAAAAAATGGAGAATAAATTAAAAAAATAAAATGAAGGCGGTGGGTAAATTGCCGTTGTAAAATGCTCTTATAGTTGTCAATGAGTTAAAGTAGATTTATTTGTAAGAAAATTGCATTAAAATAACTTAAACGTAATACGGTAATGAACGATGTAAAAAATATGCAGAAAGTATTAACAATTGTTTATTTGGATAATTTAAACGCAAAAAAAAACAAACAATTGGGTCGCTGAAAACATACACAGTAAAACAATACATTTTATTGTCGCGTTGATTATTTGTTTATGTATGCATGCACAACCGAAGTCGTAAACCGGATGTTGAGTTACAACACCCGTTACAAGGTAATTTGAGTTTTATAATTATATAGATTAATTCCCTTTTAGTTTTTTCGGTTTTCTTATGGGGTGATCATATTTAGTTAACTATTATGTGTAATTATATTCATGCAGATATTCTACATGGTTTACATTTGCGCAATATTTGTCTAAGAAGTTTATAGTAAACACAAAATTCTTTCAATATATATTTATGCATATGTATATACTTTTGTTTAAAAAATTTTGCCTACCAAACTTCTAGAGTTTTTGGTTGACAGACATGAAACTTCATATATAAGGTATATAAAACTTTGTGAAACTTTATATTTGGGTTTTAGCCCGGGAAAATCGGTACAGAAGCGTGAAAATCAAACAAAAAATGAAATTTGCCAGGTGAAAGTTGAATGCCGGCATTACGAATATGTATGCATAACGTAATAGCTATTGGTTCATGTTCTAATTTTTAGCCTTGCAACAAACGTCTTCATAGCTCAGTCATTAATGATAGAAGCAAAAATAAATCGTAAACTAAACGTTTTGGTTTAAATTCTCAGTGTTAGTGCATTCTTTTTTTAAATCCTTTTAAATTATTACTATATATTGGGCCCAATATAATATAATAATAAATACCGAATCTGCATTAATGAAAATATCATATTTAAGCATATTTTACCAACAGGCAATGCACTTGAGGTTGAAATTATAAAAAACATACATATATTCACACACACACACACACACACACACACATTATATAATACATAGTATATTACATAATACGGTTTGTTCCTTTTTATTTTATATATATATATATATATATATATATATATATGTGCGTGTGTGAACAAATGATTAATAAAACATGTTAAAAAAACATCTTGAAAAAGAGTTAAAAACATATTTAATTTTAAAAAGGAAGCACAAGATCAGTGGATAGTCCTTAATCCGCGGAGTTTCGAAGAAATACTCTCCTTCTCATCAGAGGGCAGGAATTAGCAAAATGCGGGATCGGATTTTGCATGTAAAAGTATTTAATGAAACCACAAGTCAGTCACAGATCTTACTTGGTTAAAAAAAGGGTGAGGTAAGGGGAATAGGAGGTAAAAGAAAAATATATATATATAATATATATATATATATATATATATATATATATATATATATATATTTATATATATATATTAACCCTGTGTATTGCTATATTGCAGGTCCATAATTTTTGTAATTTTGAAACTGCTATGAAATGCAGAAAAGTGAAATTTGGTACACTGGAAGAGCATAACAAGGTGCCTTATTTCCCTGATTTTGGAGGAATTTGAACAAATATTTTGGGAGTTATGATAATTTTTCTTTTTTCTGATAATTTTAAGTGTGTATCACTTTATTGCAAGTGTCTAAAAATGTATACTACATTAACCAGATTACTTAGATAAATGCTTTTACAATTTTAACAAAAGGGTTACAGTAATATCGCGGTGATCTCCATTCATGTTGACTATCCACAGAATGCCCAGCAGCAGTATATTAGATATGAAAGATGCCGTTGTGGAATTTCCACAGGTCTCACTAGTAAATACAAAATCTGCATGAATTAAAATATAATATTTAAGCATATTTTACAACCGAGCAATGCCAGGCAACCTGCTAGTGCGTGTGTATATGTATATATATCATAATTTACTAGATAGAACAAATTGAGCAATTTTATTTAGCTGGGATAGTTTTATATAAAATATTACAGACAATAATATTTTGTAAGACCGATAATCACTGGATTTGCACACCAGTAGATTTATTGTATTTCATTATTCTGAATATTATATATATATATATATATATATATATATATATATATATATATATATTTATTTATTCCTGTGGAAATATTCTTTATTCACTTTTATCTCATTTTTATATATACTCATCCTTATTTAAAAAGCTCAATGTAATTACAGAGCAATATAATGAATGAATGACAAAAGTCTATATTCCAAATTTCATGATGTTGACCATCTTACAATTTATTCCTTTAATTCAGTTGACACTTACAAGTCTTGACAGTATCTGTTTCGTAGCACAAAATCAATCACTTAATATTTATATCAATCAGTGAATCTATTTTGCCCTTAACGCATCAGAAAAAATAGCAACCATCAATCCACAAAAAGGAAATTCTAAGTGTCAGCTGAATTAAAGGAATAAATTGTAAGATGGTCAACATCATGAAATTTGAAATATAGGTTTTTGTCATTCATTCTATTTACATATATATATATGCACTCCCCCCCCCCCCGACCTCATTCACTCTTTCACTCTTCCATCCCATAATAACGAACATTTCTGTAAAAGTCTGAGGAAGCTACAGACGGCTAAAAAAACGGCCGGGTAGCTGAAACAATAATGTAACTTAACAGAAAGATACAGTAATAAAAAATAAAACGCATATTTGCTCTTCAACAGTATTGAGCACTTTCTTCAGTTTTTATTAATTACCATTTCCACTAAATATATATATTTAAACTCCGCGGATTAAGGACTATCCACTTATCTTGTGCTCCTTTTCAAAATTAAATATGTTTTTAACTCTTTTTCAAGATGCCTTTTAACATGTTTTATTAATCATTTGTTCATATTATAAGCTCTATTTCCTTTTCGGTTTTATTGAGCTTTTACATCTGGTTGAGATTACTTTACTTGTAAATATTAACTCTTTAATATTTATAATATATTTTAAGTTTACCATTTTGATTACCTTGGTAAACTTATTGTAATTTTTATTTCTTTATATATATATATATATATATATATATATATATATATATATATATAAACACACAGTGAGTCATAGGAAACGGATGTTTTTAAGGAAAACAAAACTCTGCGAATATTTCAACAAAAATTTTATGATGTACATAAAAACATTTACTAAACTATGCCATTATGAAATATTTAAAAGCGACAAATTATGTCTGACAAATGATGGCCATTTTTCACGAGCACAAATGTGAAGCTGCTTTCTAAAGTTAGCCTCCACTTTCACTAATGTTTTTTCATCTATTTTTTCATGTATTGCAGTCTTCAGTTCTCCAAGTGTGCGAGGTTTCCCAGCATAGATTTAAAAAATCCCCACAGATAAAAATCGCATATGGAAAGATTGGGTGAGTGCGGAGGCCACAGGAGATCTCCAAAGTGTGAGATAGCATGATTAGGGAATGCAGCTCGAACAGCAGTATTGGATAAACAAGTGACAACAAACTAAATGGCATCTTAAGCAGGTTTAAAGATTACCTTCCTTACTCCCTATCCCTTACTCAAGGAGAGTAAGGGATGTTCTAAAAACATCCGTTTCCCGTGACTCACCCTGTATATGTGTATATATATCACCTTTTTCTTCACCCTATTCCCTCTGCTTCACTATTTGTTACCAAGTAAGATCTATGACTTACTTGCAGTTTCATCAAATACATGTGCAAGCAAAATCTGATCCCGCATTTTGCTAAATCCTACCCTCTGATGAGAAGGAAAGTATTTCTTCGAAACTCTGTGGATTAAGGACTATCCACTTATTTTGTGCTTCTTTTTTATAATTAAATATGTTTTTAACTCTTTTTCAAAGTGTTTTTTTAACATGATTTATTAACTACTTGTTCTTATATATTAGACTAACGTTTAAATATGATATTTTAATTTGTTCAGATTTGGTATATATTATTATAGAGTCGTGATTTCAAAAAAAAAGTATTTGGGTGCCATCAGCTAGAATCGAAATCGAAACTGTAGCATTCAAAGCTGGTGACATTACAACTGTACTAATGTGACACGCATATGAACTGATTAAAAATTAAAAATAAACTAAGATGAATGTAAAAAATGTATAACGATTTTCTTTTCAATTTTGACCCCCATTTTTGACCCCTTAAAAACTATTTTAACCGGCTACAGACCAATAAAAGAACGATCTGTAAAAAAAATCCAATCACTTGAGGGCCCTAGTGCTGCTCTGCGACTTTTAGTTTCAGAAGGGATAGAGTTTGAAAATATGGAGACAGATAGACAGATAGCCTTTTATATATTAGATTATTCTTAACACAGTTAATAACATAAATAGCCATGAAAGAATGTATATCTCGAAAAGTGGTTAGAGCACTGTAAAAGTGGTGGACAAATGTTTGTTTAAACAGACATTTGGCGAGATAATTTACGGGCACTGCTCCTGTGGGTCGATTGGTAGAACTGCTGACTGTCAACACAGTGTTTCTAGGTTCAATCCTCGGCTTGGGAGAGGTGCTAGTCTAGCGGCACTGATGAGTTGTGATACAATAAAACAGGACTGTATGTCGATGACTACAAATATATATATATATATATATATATATATATATATATATATTTATTAGACTAATGCTTAAATATGATATTTTAATTTGTCCAGATTTGGTATATGTTATTATAGAGTCGTGATTTCAAGAAAAAAAAAAGTATTTGGGTGCCATCAGCTAGAATCGAAATCGAAACCGAAACTTTAGCACTCAAAGCTGATGACGTTACTACTGTACTAATGTGACACACATATGAACTGATTAAAAATTAGAAAAAAAATAAGATGAATGCATAAAATGTATACCGATTTTTTTTTCAATTTTGACCTATTTTTGACCCCTTAAAAACTATTTTAACCAGCTAAAGAACAATAAAAGAACGGTCCATAAAAAATTGAATCATTTGAGGCCCCTAGCGCTGCTCTGCGACTTTTAGTTTCGGAGGAGATAGAGTTTGAAAATATGGAGACAGACAGACATTAAATATGGAGACAGACAGAGATAAAATATGGAGACGGACAGACATATATTAGATTATTCTTAACACAGTTAATAATGTAAATAGCCATGAAAGAATATTTTTTATGGTTTGAATTGGGAAGACAGTTTAAAAAGGAAAATCTCCAAAGAGGCTTAACAATCAAATAATATAAGAAAATTATGTTAAAACGCTGGAAATGTCTTTCATATGATAAAAATTGTTAATCAAAAGTCAATGTTGTGCTCCCCCCCCTCATCCTCAACTAATCCAAAAGGAATATTTTAGAGACTAATACCCTTTGTCCAATGTAGGAAAAAAAAATCAATATTCGTTTATTGTCTGAACACCTGTGCTTTTTTTTTTTTTTTTTTTTACAATCAAAAAAGATCAATATAATCGATCAACGATGAAATAGAGAAAAGGGGACCCACAGTTGTGTTTAAAGCAACGTGCCAAAATTTCTAAAGAATATGAACCAAGCCTATTTCCGATCTGGCCAACAATATCGAATTAAAATAAAGTACCCCTTTTGACGAACTCTTGAGTGATTGTCATTAATTCACACAAACAAAAGATGAAATATATTATTACGATGGAATTGGCATGCTCTGTTACTTAGTATGTTGAAAGAAGGCGATACTCAGTTGGTAGAATTTGAGTTCAATTCCCATAACAGCAGAGTTTCTTTGTCACCATATAATCCTTCATAATCATATTCTATTCTACATCTATTTCACATGTTGCCATGTGTTGGAACGCTTTAGAAATTGACTTCCAAACTAACCAACGTAAGAGGTCCACTCTCCTGGGCTTTGCCTTCTCTCTTTGAAAATGGGTTAGTTTATTGCTAATCGTCTGAGGCACCATTACTGAGGAATGCTGAATGCCAACGACACTGCCCAGGCACTTATTTTTCTAGGTTAGAGTGCCCTTCCTCGGGGGCGCTGACTTCTCAATTACACTTTTCAACCCTGGTGTCTAAGTTCTTGCAGTAGATTGGTTGGTTGTTTTTGTTTTACGGCATATCAACCCATTCCAAGTTATTTAATGCCGAGTTCAGTGATTTTGAAGAAAAAGTTTTTAGTAGAATATTTTTTTTTTCAAGTCATTTTTTTTATTTAACTTAACAGGTACTACCATTCCGGGTCAGAGTGGTCCTGGGAGCAATGGCAATTAAGAGGTGGCTCCACACTCCCAAAAGCCTGCAAGCTGGGGCCTCACCATCGGATATAGTTTAAGGTCATATCCAGGACCTCTTGTAGTGGAAGAGAACTAAAAAACCCAAAGAACCCTATTTCTGACCTGAATTATTAAATTAAAAATAAAAAGGTGCCCCTTTTGATAAACTCTTGAGCGATTGCCATTAATTCACACAGACGAAACTAGTAGGACATTATGGAAAGTGTTTGGAGGCTGTAAAGCAGAACAGAGGTTATGCAACTAAATATTAATAAATGTGTTAAATACTTCTGCATATGGATAATCAAATTTTTTGTTAATAAATGTTTGTCAACTAAGTATATCTTCGTATTATTTGGATTCAACGAACTACTGATCTCATCTTGAGTGTGATTTTCACAGCGTTTTGGTCGATGTAACCTCCAACCTTCTTCAGGTGTATCTTGTCGAACTCGAGAATGTTTCTGTAATATGGGAACCATTAATTATTAACAATAGATGATATATACAAGTAATAAATAAAAACATTTATATATATTTAGTTATACATTAATATATAGTAATAATTAGCAATAAATAGTGATATTTACAACTAGAAATAAAATAGGTTTAAGGCTCTTAAAATTCATACCAAAATTGTGTCCAAGGATCTGTGGCGCAGTGGTTAGAGTACTTGGAAAAATCAATTGTAAAAAGTGATATTCTCCTGAACGTTGAAGGATCAATACTTATTGCGGGCAACCGAAAAATACAATTGTGAATTACTTAAGAGCATGCTACCCTCGTGAAATAAATAAAGGGGTTTGCTCGAAATTCCATCCAAATTCCTGAGTTTGACAAGATACACCTGAAGAAGGTCGGCGGTTACATCAACCGAAACATTGTGAAACTCCCACTCAAGATGAGAACAGTAGTCCGATGAATCAAAACTCATTTCAAATATTTAGAAACATCCTAAGTATATCTTTATTTCTGTTTTGTTTTTTTCTGCTCAAAGATTGAGTGTAAATTTCATTCAAATTAACTTGATATTTCTTGTGAAATACGAAAAGAAACAATATACCAAATATGTGTATGTGTGTGTATATATATAACTACTTAATTTACTCACATAAAATTAACATACGAAAGTATAGATTTATGCGTAAACTTTAAGTATTTACTTCAAAAGTGCTCAATACGTAGGTAGAGCTAGTTAGTAAGTTATAAAATGTATATGGCGATTAAGCTACACTGAATATTCCACGTTTCATTCACTCTAGGATTCCTCAGGCTTAGGCGCATAAGCCTGAGGAATCCTAGAGTGAATGAAACGCGGAATATTCAGTGTAGCTTAATCGCCATATACATTTTATAACTTACTATATATATATATATATATATATATATATATATATATATATTATATATATAACTACTTCATTTACTCACATAAATTTATATACGAAAGTATAAATTTATGCGTAAACTTTTATGCGTAAACTTTTAACTGAATATTCCGCGTTTCATCCACTCTAGGACACAGTCCTAGAGTGGATGAAACGCGGAATATTCAGTGTAGCTTAATCGCCATATATATTTTATAACTAACTAACTAACTAACTAACTATATATATATATATATATATATATATATATATATATATATATATATATATATATATTGTAACACATCACTCAAGTTTTAGACTTTAATTTTAGACATTTTCACAAATCAAAATCATGTGATGGATTGTGTCTAAAATCGGAATAAAATTTCTAGACATAAGGTTTAGTAGCATTATATCTTAATTTTAATCTCTTTAAAGAAATATAAAAGCATTGCAAAACTTTTGTTTGGGAGATTAATTTTTTCCCATCTTGTGACGGGTATTTTTCTAGTTTATATATATAACAAGAGAGCATTATTTTTCTGTAACCAAAGCAACACGTATAGAACAGAGTAACAAATGGTCAAAATTGTATGAAATGCAGTTAATGTGTCACAGTTGTGATGGTGTCATTAAAAATGGTTGCCCTTGACTTTTCGTAAAGATCATTAAATCTCAAAGTCCTTTTTCACATGCAAAACGCTGCTATCTAAAAGGTTACAGTTCTTGCAGACTGAACAGATGCAAGCATTTGCAAATGCCATCCATTCCATTTGTTGAGTATATCTTATCTAAATAAGTAAAATGTGTCATCTGTATGTTTGTGTGTCTGTATGTATGCTCATAACTTGCTTAGCTACAGAGTTGGTATTTGTTTTGCAGATGGACTTAATGAGAGTAGAAAGCAGAGGGTTTTTTTTCTTATGGGAATCGCTCCAGACAAGGCATAAAACCACTTGATGTAAGGAGTTAAAAAAAAAAAAAGAAAAGAAAAAAGATTAACCCAGAAAACAGAAATTCTTCCCTCTTTGTCAGAAACATCGCTCTTGGAATGTGAGGACTAAAGAATAAAATAAGGGAATCGAGAGTTATGCAGCTGACAAAAGTAAACCCAAGATCAACTTTCTACTCTCCTTAAATTATAGTGTGGGCTCAAGTCAGTAAGAGTTGGAATTTGTTTTTAATGAAAGCAGAAAACAGACGTTTTGTATTTTTTTATGGAAATCCCTCCAGACAAGGCATGAAACTACTTGATGTAAAGAGCTTTTAAAAAAAAAAGAAAAAAGATTAACCCAGAAAACAGAAATTCTTCCCTCTTTGTCAGAAAGACTGCTCTTGGAATGCGAGGACTAAATGGAAAAATAAGGAATGTGAGAGTTATGTGACTGCTAAAAGTAAACTCAAGATCTACTTTCTAATCTCCTTAAATTATAGTGTGGGGTCAAGTTAGTAAGAAACCCTTGAGACTCAAAGCAAAAATAAATATTTGATCACATTTTTTCTGCTCTTCTGTTACATCATGGTCTTCCATTCCAGCCTCATTTTTTTTTTTTTAACTAAAAAAATCGATGCATTGCTCTAATTGATGAAAATATAATAACATTGTTATTTTCCTTTTTGATGTTTTGTTTAGTTATCCGTGACATTTTCAAAAAACAAGAGGTTAACTTTTCTAACTGAGAAACCTTTCGGCAACCTCGTAACTCCCGCATGTCTCGGACGTTACTTAATATGCAATATCTAACATGTTAAGTTATCTTGTTAGACTTTAAAAGTTGAACCTAAATAGCATTTTAGTTGACATATCAAACTTTGATTCTAACTAGTTAGTCTTCATTTTTTTTTTTTTTTTTGTAACATATTGAGGTATACCACATTAATATATAGATCAAACCTGGTTAAATATTTCATCTGATAGTTCCCAAAAATACCCAATTAATTCTTTTTAATTATTGTTATTTTGTGGTCCCCCGACAGAAGGAGGTTTGTCTCTCTGTCTGTCTGCACTTTTCTCAATAACTACGCCTTGGAATTTTTAAAAATTTTGCACAAACATTAAATATGATATGAGTAAAAAAGTAACATAACAGATTTTCCGGGAAAACTCCGGTTGCCTCCCTCCCCACCTAGGGGTGCCTTTCAGGTTAAAATGGCTAAAATTGACACTTTGTGCTTATTAAAAATATTGATGCCTTGGATTTTTATAAAACTTTCTGAAAAGTTGTAACTAACTGATTTCTATATAATTTTGTTTGTCTATACTTCGCGATAACTCTTGGGTGTGCACCAGGGGTTCTTTTAGTGCTAATAAAAACACTCCATTTTTGGGACTATTTTACTATATTTGTCCAAAATTTTCTGTGTATGTCTATTTAGCAGTTTTGCATGGTGCTGAACTCAAATTTAAATATGTTAAGGCCTTCGGGACTTTGGGGCTAAATGGGGAGCGGGAACAAATGATGGACATAGTCATTTCTTTTTTTGTATGGTGCAGAACTCAAATTTACATATGTTTAGGCCTAAAACTGCACCCTTTTTTCATTTTCACCAGGATTTGACATCCCCTTGAGGCTAATGGTCGGGGGGGGGGGGCAAATGCTGAACTTAATCATTTTTTTATGCCTTGTTCACTGTGTGTGGGGGGACCATGCATGCTTCACTTGTTAACATATAAAATTATCTTGTGAAAGTTTAAAAGTTGGACCTAAATAGCATTTAAGCTGACATATCAAACTTATATTCTAACTAGACAATCTACATTTGTTATTGTTGCCCATGTTATTTGCAATATAATAACATTTTTCTACAGTTTATCATCATTTAATTCTACCTAAGCAACTGGTAATGTGGAAATATTTTTTAATTATGACGAAAAATAATACAAAATTCACAAGGGGAATACTTCATATTTAAAATGTTATTTTATTTTGAATATAAAAGAGTTGGCTCCCTTGAAATTGCAATTATATTTCTTTGTCTGTGTAGCAAATGAGGTATACCATGTTAATATTGATCAAATCCACTCAAATATTTCATCTGATAGTTCCCAAAAATGCTGAATTAATTCTTTTCATTGCCATTATTTTAAACATATAAAATTATCTCGTGGAATTCTAAAAATTGCCCCTACATAACATTTAGGTAGGCATATCAAACTTTGATTCTGACGAAATACATTGCATAGGTTATTGAACTATGTAGCACAATATTACTTTCTGAGTATTTATTAGTACTTACTTTATTTCATTTGGGTTAGTTCTATACTTAAGATACAATGGACACTATTTTCATAGAAATGTTAGCCCATTAATGCCTAAATTGTTTTTAGGCAATTTGTTTGGTAATCAAGTTTATTTTTGCTTCAAAATATTAGATGAAATTATTATAAAATGAATTCTACCTATATTTAATATACACATAGATATTTAGTGTTAATTAAAAACTAACTGTTCAGTAAATATTAAACATTTTATGTGTGGTCCTTAAAAAAGGACCTTGGGCATTAACAGGTTAACACATATCAAAAACATATTTGTTGATTAAATATTTATTCATGGTATTTAGTTTAGTTGGGGTTTTTTTAAGAGAAAAATTGTAGTTTTTGCTTTTTGGCTTTGCAGAGCATGGTTGAGTTTTGCAAAGCGAAAGGAAAAAAAAACAATAATCTCGATGTTTGGTATATTTAAATCAGGAAACCGATATCTCCAGACAGCCTGATCTGCTGTCACCAGATTATTGATTTGAAGAATATTTAGCTGGCAATTATTTTTACAGTAAAGAGTTAGTAATTATTTGTTGTTTTAAAAAGAATTAAATTGCTAGAACTTTGAAGTAAGTAAACTAGGAACATATTTATTTTATTTATTTAAAGAATATTAAAAAAGAAAAAAAAAATATGGAAATAACTCCAGACAAGTCATTAAGCCACTTGATGTAAGGAGCTAACAAGAACAGAAGATTATTATCACAAATTATAGTCTTGAAAAAAAAAAAAAAAAAAAAGAAAACAATGTTGTAGGATAGGAGGAAAACAGTCAGCAGGAAGAGAGTTTCACTAGCTTGCAGTTCTTAGAAAGAAACTACTGGAATAAGAATTTGTATTGCAATAAGGTACCAAAAAGATGGAAACCACTAGACCAATGAATCAAATGAGCAGGAACAAAAGAAGCAAGGAATATAGCAGACAATTTTGAAGAACACATGCCGTAATAGTATTTATAGAAAAGATTGATACTAGCAACATCACATCTGTGAAACAGGATGGAGAGAAGAGGAAAAGGTGGAGCCAATCAAATTACAAATACGTCTATGCATGTTAGCAAGAACTTTTAAATGAAAGAGATTAACCAGCTCAAATATGACAACAATATTCGATATTTCAAACATATGCATAATAGACCAACGAAAATGAACAACAGACCGAACAATAAATCATCTTAGAGATGCTTGGACACATCTAAAATGAAGATGTGTTAATCCAATATGAATGTTTCACAAGATTACTTCAAACTGAAGCATGATAGCCCAATGAATATGATATTTCAAACTGAAGTATGACAGACCAACAAAAATGATATTTCAAACTGTAGCATGACAGACCAACAAAAATGTTATTTTAAACTGTAGCATGACAGACCAACAAAAATGTTATTTCAAACTGTAGCATGATAGACAATGAATATGATATTTCAAACTGTAGCATGATAGACCAACAAAAATGTTATTTTAAACTGAAGCATGATAGACAATGAATATGATATTTCAAACTGAAGTATGACAGACCAACAAAAATGTTATTCCAAACTGAAGCATGACAGACCAACAAAAATGTTATTTCAAACTGTAGCATGACAGACCAACAAAAATGTTATTTTAAACTGAAGCATGACAGACCAACAAAAATGCTATTTCAAACTGAAGCATGACAGACCAACAAATTGCTATTTCAAACTGAAACATGACAGACCAACAAAAATGATATTTCAAACTGAAGTATGACAGACTAATGAAAATGATATTTCAGACTTTAGCATGATAGACCAACAAAAATGATATTTCAAACTGTAGCATAACAGACTAATGTACATGATATTTTAAACTGAAGCATGATAGGCCAATAAAAATTTTATTTTAAATTGAAGCATGACAGACCAACAAAAATGACATTTCAAACTGAAGCATGATAGACCAACGAAAATGCTATTTCAAACTGAAGCATGATAGACCAACGAAAATGCTATTTCAAACTGAAGCATGATAGACCAACGAAAATGCTATTTCAAACTGAAGCATGATAGACCAACAAAAATGATATTTCAAACTGAAGCATGACTAATGTACATGATATTTTGAACTGATGCATGACAGACCAATGAAAATGATATCTTGGTTGATAATGGTAATTATTTTTATGAAAAAAAAAAATAGTTATTTCTTCTCAACAGTATTGACTTTTGACGGAAATTTATTATTTCAAAAACAATATTACTTTTAACAGTAAATTATACAGATCGATGTAGAAAGCACTGTGGAATTTTCCACAAGTTATTATAATTACCTTTACGGCATAAAATTGTTCCTCTTCAGCTCTGTGAACTTTCAAGACATTTCCGTAAGCACCTTTGGCAATAACTGACATCACCTAAGGAAAAGAAAGACAAAAACAAAACTAGAAAATCATGTGAGGGATCAAGTTTGAGTCACATCTTTTTAATAATACTCTAAGGCAATTTCATGTTCAGACATACGTTATCACCCT
Source organism: Euprymna scolopes (assembly GCF_053919585.1). Taxonomy (NCBI): domain Eukaryota; kingdom Metazoa; phylum Mollusca; class Cephalopoda; order Sepiida; family Sepiolidae; genus Euprymna; species Euprymna scolopes. The sequence continues at coordinate 52,253,337 of NC_136518.1, forward strand.
TCACCCCTTTTTTTAAAAGATGGGGGTCACCAAAGGTGCAATACAAAAAAAGTATTTATTTTTTTAAATTTTCATCTGGTGTTATTGTTGTTGTTGTGTCAAGCATGAACCTAGAACTAAAATACACTTTCTTGGTTTTTAAACTAAGCTAGGGATGTGTCGAGGTGATGGCTCATATTGATCAAAAGCATCTCCGACATAATTCATAAATATCGAACTGCTGTGGAAGAGAGGAAGAGATGAATGGTGTTTCTTGTGATCCAGGTTGTAGTGCAAATGGTGGTGCGGACGTCACATCTGAGAGATAACCAAGGGGATTACATCTTATGTTGATCAGGATCTGATAGTGTTCTTCAAGCACCACTGGAAGGTCAAGATTAGATGTGATAGAAAGAGATTACGTTTCTGTTTTTGAAAAAAAAACAAAAAGGTGGATACAGGTAGCGAGCTTGTATGTACAAAGAGGAGTCAAGTATGAGTACATGTTCTCTGCCTGAGCATGGCGTATGTGGTTCCTGGTCCTGTCAAACCCCAACTCATCAGGTAAATTTCTATCCTCTGAGCTGGTTAAATGAATGAACCCCCCCCCCTCCCATCCCCCGCCAATAGAAAGTCTCTAATATGCTAGTTCCCCCTTTTGAATTTATTCGCCCCCTCAGTCTCTTCTAAATTGCATTTATGCTGGAAAGAGCACTCTATCAATTTATTACCCTTTGGCCAAATTTTCAAAAAATATTCAACTATTTACAATTACTATATGCGATTTCCCCACTCTCTAAACTTTTTTTTGTTTTTTACATTTTCACCCCGAACAAGGCACAGTGCCACTTTGGTGTAGGGGGCTACTATCAAGGACATAAATTGTAGGGATGCTATGTAGGGAGTTGAGCTGCAACATATCTGTTCACATTACACTTGAACTTATGGATGCTAGTACAGTTAGGGAAGTAGGAACCCGGAAGGGAATTCCAGAGTTTAGCAGTTCTGGGGAAGAAACTATTAAAGTAGAAGGCTTTCTTACATCTAGGGATCTCTACTATGTAGGGGTGGGATTTTGCTGCTTGTCGGGTTTGACGGAGATATTTACGTTGAGGGGGCACAAGAGATTGTAGTTCGTTGGAGCATCCACCATTAATATACTTGTAAAACAGGCAGAGGGATAGGACAGAGGCTGAAGCTTAGATGACAGTTCAGAACACAGATTCCATGAACAAAACTTCTTTCCCAGAACTGCCCACCTATGGAACACTGTTCTGCTGGCCTGCTTCCCAGTTGAATACAAAATGGTAGCCTTCAAATCCAACGTCAACAAGTTTTTCTTGGTCTGTCCTCATAAATAATCAGATCCTACCTAATTTATACCATTAACGATTATTACACTACCACCTTACACTCATTAACCTTTATCCTCGAGTGGCCTTTGAGCCTTGACGTGACTCCCAAGTAAAACAAACATCACCCATTATCCAAACTCCAACTCCCACTATTTTTTTTCTCTCCCATTTAGATCTCACCACTACTTAGAGATTGGCCTGCTTGGTTTTGGTTCAAAACAAACTGAAAACGAGTGTGTGGTCTATTTTTTTAGAAAAGGTTGGGAGTCTTACTAACCAAACTCTTTATTCTTTGCTTTTTTTCCCACTCTACGATTCTCTCCAATGAAACTATATAGAACTAGCAGGACCCGTACAAATTCTACGGAATAAGAGAAATATATTTAATCAACAAATGTTTAAATAAAGGTGATATTTTTCATTTCTTTTTTTTATAGTGCAAAAAATTAGTTTTTTTGAACAGAAAAACCAATAACAAGCAGCAAATATGAGTTTATTAACATTTCTATGAAAATAGTGTCCATTGTATTTTTATTCATCGGACTGCTGTTCTCATCTGGAGTGTGATTTTCAAAATGTTTCGGTCGATGTAACCGCCAACCTTCTTCAGGTGTATCTTGTCGAACTTGAGAAGGTTTCTGTCAAATTCGGGAATTTGGACGGAATTTTGAGCGGAACCTTTTATTTACTTCACAGGGGTAGTGTGCTATCCATGACTGGATAGAGGTCCTAAGTAATTCGCAAATGTATTTTTTCGGTCGCCACATTGTGGATTGAACCTTCAACCTTCTGGAGAATATCACTTTTACAATTGATTTTTCCAAGTACTCTAACCACTACGCCACGGGTCCTTGCAGACAATTCTAGTACGAATTTTAGGAGCCTTAAACCTTTTTATTTTTATTTCTAGGTGTAAATATCACTATTTATTACTAGATATTAATGTATATCTTTCTCTACATATATATTGATGTTTTTACTTATTACTTGTATATATTAGCTAAATTCTTTACTAGGTCTACTTAGTAGTTGGTTATTCCCCAGCATATGTGCTGCTTCTTTCAATCATCTTACTCTACACCGTTCCTCTCTGTCTATAATTTTTATTTTGTCCCGTAATAGTAGATGGTTTCCCGTTTCCTTCCAGATATGGTCAGCTATACCTGACTTTCCAGTCTCTCCATATACATCAATCGAAACGTTGTGAAAATCACACTTAAGATGAGAACAGTAGTTCAATGAATAATAATACGAATAACCAATCCTCATCTCAAAAATTCAGAAACGTCAGTGTCCATTGTATTTTAAATATAGAACAATGGCCTCCACATTTTGGCCAAGTTTCAGAAAAATCTAGTGGATGGATAAAAATTTATGGGGCAAAAGAGTCATTTTGGGCCATTTTTGACTTCTGAGCCCCTGTGGACACAACGAGAATTTTTGCAAAAAAAAATTTTTTACTATGCACATCTATTTAATGGAATAAAATTTGTGGCAAAATTTCAGGAAAAACTAACGGACGGTTATCTGGCAATCGTCCGGACGCCACTGAAAACTCTCCGATAAATTAGGGGGACCAATATTACAATAAAATATTGTGGGGTCTATGTTTGTGGCAAACACCTATCATATCAGCAATCAGTATATTTGGTTTAATGTTATGCTGGCATGTGTTGGACAGCTTTATAGAAATCAACTTCCAAACTAACTTATCTCTGGCTAGGTTTTTATTTATCCCTCTTTCTCTCAAGTCAATCTTTATCAATTCTTCCGATATTTTCCTTGTGAACCGACCCTGCTACCACAATTATTTTACACTTGGTGAGGGTTGAGGACATATGTTGCATGGAGAGAAATGACATTAGAATCATAGGATGGATGTCTAATGTGAGTTTTAAACACAGGATTAAGGTCAGAATCTGACGAATTCTAGGGGGATTAAAACTGGACAGTATAGGGAGATGTGTGTAGAATAGATTTCAATGTTATGAGGTTGCTGAAAGTAAACTATGTTCACTTCTATGCAGTGGGATGATCCATGCATATCACGAGTCATAAAAGATAGGCTTAGATTTGATGATTAAATCTGGACAGTATAGGGAGATGTGTGCAGAACATAAGACTTTGATGGAATGGCCATCTTGAAAGAATGGACGAGAGTTCTTGGGTTAGTAGATATAAAATGATTGAAGTCTCAGGGTCAGTTGCCAGGATGATGCCAAGGAAACTATGGTAAAAAGTGATAAGAACGGACTTAAATAAATACCTGGCCAGAGATAGGTTAGTTTGGAAATCAATTTCTAAAAGCTGTCCATCACATGTCAGCATGTTATGATACTATGGTCGAGCTGCGGCCATTGAGGAAGGAACTAGGAAGACAAATAAAGTAGGAAATAGATTTATCAACAGACAATGGACAGATATTTGTTCTTATCATAGACAAAGAGAGGTAAGGGTAGATGTAAATTCAGGGTGTGATGAGTGATCAAATGACCGATAGCTAGAGAACAATGGATTAAAGATTAAACAATGTGAATGTAGGCACTTTGAGAGGAGGGTTACTGTGAATCAGGGGAATGATAAGAACGACACTTAATGGTTGGGGGGGGGTGCAGTTGGACACTTAGTTGAGGCGAACTCCGAGGTGGAAAGTTTGACTGACTACAATTGGAGATAGATTGTGGCTTGTACCATGTCAGAAAAGCTTTGGGAAATCAAGATGGACTGACAGCAGCAGATTAACCCAGCCTCGACAGGACGTAGATGAGAACTGTAACATGTAGAAACACACCTAGACTTCAATTAACATAAGTGAAGCATCAGAGTCTGTGCTTTTCTTGTGTGGCATTTTGTATTATTTTTTTTACTTGTAGACCCATGCGTCCCTATCGACAGTCACCAATGTAAAAAGACGATGACGACATGGCCAGAACAAGAATGATGAAAAATATAGAACAAAGCCACAGCAGACAACATCTGGGGTCGGTTAATTGTCAGTGGGGCCATGTGGTAGCACAATGTAAAAGGATGTTAAATCAAATATGATGAGGTTGATTTGAAAGAATATGATTATAAAAGAAGGAACCAGTTTAACCTCTCTTGAGCATACATAGATGGTACTTATTCGAGATGCCATAAAAAGCAACCGGATCAACTGTTCTTGAAATAGGGTTAGCCAACACAAGTACAAATAGATATATAATCATACCTCAAAATCCTGTGTATCAAGATCCCCTCGAACTGGAAACTCTGGAAGAAATAAGGCCTCTGCAAGAGGAATTGTTGTTTGTGGTTCAGAATTCTTTGACCCTACATCTGAAATACTGCCATTGGATGCCAAGCGTGTAAGACGAGCAGAACTTCGAGACTTCCCTCGAACGAGCAGTGGATCAAGAACAAAACTCTGCAAAAACCAAAGAAAAGACAAAAAAAGTCAGTAAAACATAAAATAGGATACCAAAGTTGATTCAAGTTATGAAAGCCCTATTTTGAAATAATGAAAAGCTTGTTTCAGGCGACTTGTATCTATATATTAATACGATAGCCTGCGTGTTATTTTCTGTGTCATGTTTACATCCGGGTCTTTTAATTGTTATGTACTTCATTTTCTTGTCATAAATAATTTTACCAAGAATTCTTCGTAAGTTTTGGTTTCGATTATAGCTGATGGCACTTAAGTCATCTATTTTTTTATAAATAATTTTATCAAAAATTCTTCATAAGTTTTGGTTTCAATTTCGATTATGCCTGAAGGAACTCAAGTTATATATATATTTTTTTTTTTTGTTTTTCATAAGTTTTTATTTCAGTTTTGATTCAAGCTAATGCATGCAAGTTATCTGGAAACTTTTTTTATTTTTGAAATCACAACTTTATAATATATAAAAATCGATAGAACATTAACTCTATAATAATATATATGAAATCTGCAAGAATCAAAATATCATATTTAAGCATATTTTACGACCGGGCTTTGCCGGGTGTTAGTGCTAGCTTAGATAAATACTTTTGCAGTTTTAACAAAAAAAGCTACAATAATATCAGAGCGTCACCATTTACACTGAACATCTATAGAATGTCAACATCAGTATATTACATATGAAGGAATCCCCTGTGGAATTTCCACAGATCTCACTAGTTCTATATTATTATTTTTTATATTATTTAATTAGAATTCATTATTGAGATGAGTATTATTTATTGCGGACTATTATCCTCATCTTTTCTTAGTTGTTTCACGACGTTTCGTCCAACTATTCCTCTGGCCTTCATCAGGTGGTAACCGCGACGGATAGGAACTCTGAATCTCCTGACTGAATTCACTGCAATCACTGCCTTCCATAGTTGTTGTCATCTCACCACGTGTTTGGCCAAGTGAGCCTCTGGCCGGCTTTGGGTAGGATTGAAACCGCTATCTTCAGACAATTCTCACCTAGAACTGTAGAGATTCAATGTCCCTATCAACTGTGCCACAGGAGATTCAGAGTTCCTATCCCGTCGTGGTTACCACCTGAAGAAGGCCAGAGGAATAGTTGGCCGAAACGAAAACTTATTATTATTTTTTACTTTTTAAAATTCAGATCATTAATACACATGACTAATGTTCTCATCCTGCACAGAATTTTGATTAAACCTTTGATTTAATCCGGGGTGGGGGGGGGCTATCTTGCTTTCGTTTTATCAGCCATCATTGGGTAGAAGTCCTAAGTAAATCGAAATTGTATTTTAAGTCTCGCCCGCGCTGAAGATTGAACCTTCAAGCTCCAGAGGAGTGTAACTTCCAACTGAATTTTACCAACTACTTTATTTCTTATACCATGGATCGCCCCCCCTCCCCCTCCATGGATTATATCAAAGATTTTGTTTGAAATTCTGTACAGATTCAACAGTTTGTGAAGAAGGCTGGTGGTTATGCCAACCAAAACAAAACACTCAAGATGAGAACAGTAGCTTGATAATCCAAATAATACAATTTATTAATCCTCATCAAAATAATTCAGAAACAAAGTATTTTTTTTATTCGGCTTTAACAACCTGTTTATGTTTTTATTTATTTCTACTAGTTTGTTGTTGATCCACTATTCCATGGATTAAATATTAAGTACATATTCTAAGTACTTTATCCACTACACCACAGGTTCTTATCATTGCGATCGACATGGAAAGAGGGTTGAAGACTGCCTCAATTTCATAATTGTTACTATTCTAGACCATTTAATGCCAATATCAGTCATTTTAGTAAAATAAAGAAAACATTAATCAAGATCCCAAAATGACTAAGTTACAAGGTGCCTTAAATAAGTTTCCAGACCTTTTTTCGTATGGCCACTTCACACATGAAACTCTAGGCCCCTTTGAAGTAATCTCCTCCGACTGCAATGCACTTGTACAGTTTAAATAACTTCTGGAAGGCCCCATGGAATCCTCTTATGTTAGTGTGTCAATGACTCTCGTCACAGCTTCCTTCATCTCCTCAATTGTCTCATAATAACAGCCTCTAAGGTTTTCCTTGAGCTTAGGGAATAACCAAAAGTCACAGGGAGCAAGGTCTGGACTATAGGGAGGGTGAGGAACTGTTTTGATGCCCATCTTGGTCAAATAGTCTGTGACAAGGATGGAGTTGTGGGCTGAACCAATTTGAAGAGTGTATGCCTCTTCTGACAGAGTCTCTTCCTGAACTACCTTAAAATCTCAACATAGTATTTCTTATCGAGTGTCCAGTGGGAACCCAGTGATGTAGATCATGCCCGTGCTATTAAAAAAGGGATCATCATAAGTTTCTGGGTGGATTTGTTCTGTCTGGTCTTCTTGGGTCTGGGAGAGCCAGCATGCTTTCACTGGGAACTCTGTCTTTTGGTCTCTGGGTCATAGCAGTAGATCCAGCTTTCATCGCAAGTCACCAGAGCATCAATAACTGCAGCATCTAAATTGCTCAGCTCAACCATCTCTCTGCTATCGTATTTCTTCCTCATCTTCTAAGCACCCTTCGGACAAACTTTTTTTCTTATACAATAAATGTAAATCGAGATTGCTAGGCGTATGACTTGCAAAAATGTTGACGGAAAAAGTGACCCCCTCCTCTTTGCAAAAAACGGCTTAGTTGACCAGCACAGAATTAATCTTTTTGGGACAATTTTTACATATTTCTCGTCCAAGACATTGATCTTTCTAATGATACCCAATGTGTCGGTCAAAAGTTTTTGGTCGACATACAAACACACACATATTAACTTACAAACACATACACATACTAAGTTACACGTTTCCCCTTTTATATAATAGATGAAAATATATGTTTTTTAAATGTTTACTTTAAATTCTACTGATTGTTGAAAACTATTGAATTTAAATCATTTACATCCTTAAAAAAAATAATAATTTTTTTCTTTGCAATTCAACTAATTATATTAGAACCAAGAAATAACGTTATTTTTTTTTTTACAAAACATAAAATCGAATTCATTTTCTATTTACAAATTCAAGTTTAAAAAAAAAGTATGACGTTTACACATAATGAATATTTACATTTTGTAAAAAAAAACTCTTCAGCTTTATTAAATACTAGCAGTTCAGCCCAGCTTTGCTCGGGCCCTATGTACTGTTCATAACTTGCCCTACATGTGAATACCCTTTATGTAAGATTTCAAATGTTTAGACCAAAATAGGTCTTGAGTAATATCGTAGAGACTGCAGAGGTTAATTTCTTTTAACTTTGACCCCAATTTTGACCCCTTAACATTTATTATTTTGGTCTCAAATCAAAATACAAAGTTTTATCCATGTCCAAGTTACCTACATCTAAAATTTCAAGTCTTTAAACCCAAAATTGGCAGAGGAATTTGGTAGAATCTGCAAAGGTCAACTCTTTTAATTTTGACCTTTTAAAATGGCCACTATATAGGAACATTGTTTTAAGGTGCTGATAATGTTAAAAAACAAAAAGAAAAAACCCACAATTTTAATCTTGCATTTTCATTATTTTCGTATGTTGAATTTTTTTTTTTTTTTTTTTAATTAATATTAGTTTATTTTAGGCTCCTTTTAAAAATGATACAAAAGTTATAATTTTAACTTATATTAAAGTTGCATCATGTTATATATAGGGGGAGGTAATTCTATGATGCACTTTGGAGGTACCTACGTATCTACAATTAGTTACCACACTTAAAAATTATACAGGTCACTAGAGGATTAAATTTTAATGCGTTTGGCAAAAGTTATTTGTTATATATTTTGATTTGTTTTTCAATTTCTCAGCTGTTAATTATATTGCAATTTTACTTTTAAAATCTGTAGCATTAACTCCCTTTTCAAAACAATTACATTTGGCGCCACTATGTGGCACCAAATTCGATTTATCTCCCCTTGTTATGATGCCCGGAGGGGTCCTGACTTGCCTTATAAAAAGAGATACACAAACTTGTTCTCTCTCTTACTATCTTACTATCTGTTATACATAGCATCAGTCAGACTCCCTTTTTCTCTTTCCCTTATTTGGACTGACAGCTGCTATCACCATGTGCTCAAACACACAAACACACATGCATACAGACACATATATAAGAACTTTTTTCCACTCACATATACACAATACCCAGACTTTCTACTATAGGCAATAGTGTTGGGACGATTAATCGAGAATCGGAAAAATCAGAGCTTTTTGGGGTATCGGAATCGGTATCAGAATTGGGAAATTTGAAGCCTATTTTCCGATGCTAAAACCGATTCCTTTAATTATCTATTTTATTTTATTTTGTTTTTATAAAACGTCTTCCATAGTTTGCAGTAAAAAAAAATAAAAATTTATTAATTTATACCTCCAGTAAGACTAAAATCTCTAGATCACACTCTCACAAGTGTTTTTACATTTGAGATAATACATGCACATGAAAAATGTGTTTTTACAGTAATCAGGACAAAATAACTTTATAGTAAAACATTTAGAGATTTATAAAGAATCAGTATTGGAATCAGTAATTGTATCGAAATCAAGAAAAATATTGGAATCGTCCCATCACTAATAGCCAATCCCAAGACAGTTCGTTTCAACATACACACACATACATACATACATACATCATTCCACTTACACTTTCTTTGTATGTTTTGATTAACACTATTTCATAGTCAGTTCCGCATATCATAAATATTTTATTGAATTATATTTTCTTTGACCTTTTACTTTGCTTTCATCAATACGTGCTTGTAGTTAGTAGTGTGGGATATAGGGGGCTCTGGAAGAGGTAGCACCTTTGTAGCTCGGCTGCTGCACCCTCCAGGGAGGGGGGGGGGAGACGAGTGTCACTGGTTCTTAACCATCTCCTAATTTCTCACATGTGGCTGCACATTGCCATACCCCGGTTCCTTGCTTCAGCAGGCAAGCGAAACCATGTGAGGGGTGCCACTGCCTTGTGGTTAGCTATTGGCTCAGAAAAGCCAGGGGAAACAATCCCTATAGAAAATTTGGAGCAGAGCTCCGCAGGCAAGTCAGTGTGGTACTTCCCACTGTCTCTGACAGCTACAGCGGTTGAGCTGGCCCCAGACGTACTAGTCCCACCATTCCTCCGGAGTACACCAGTGAGATCAGAGAGAGGAATATTGATGCTTGGTCAACTCAACTTCTCCATACCAATGTCCAGGCTTTCACCCTGGAGAGACAACTTCAGCTACACATTGTAGAACCAATCAGAGGAATGACAGCGGTTATAAGCCCAAAGTTAGATTGACATACAACTAGGTGGGAGGGGCCATTCCTGACAGTGGGAAGGGTTGTTATTCAACCCATCGGACAGCTACCGCCCTCCATGCTTGTATTGTGTACACAACTCTATATTATATTTCTCTTTGTCTCTGAAACTATAGAGGCGATCGGGTTGAAATTTTGTATGGACCTTTCTCATAAGGTGCAGCAAACTAAGTATAATGGTATCCGTTCGATGCACAGTTAGGGATTAATAATAGAGATTAGCATTTAATCCACAAATTTAACCATATTCTGCCATCAATTTGGCATAAAGCACTCAATGGGCTATAAATTTTGCCTGTTTTTAACGGACCAAAAAGTGTATAATAATAATAATAATGCATAATATAAATCTCACCTGTCTGTTTAAATGTATGTATGTATGTTTGTATATCTGCCTAAAACTTTTGACAGATGTGAAGGAATTTCCCGCGATTGGTATCGTTTTGAAGCGTGACCCTTCAGACGACAAATATTAAAAAATTGGCTAAAAATATTAATTCCTTCACCCCCAACTGGGCACTTTTCTACAGGGAGGGGTCGCTTTTTTCGCTGATATTTTCGAAAGTCACCCCCTCTTTTCGATTGATTAGCCTTAATTTAAACTTTTGTTACTTCCGGTCTGGTGATGGGCGCAACAGCAAAGGCGTCACGTTTTTTTTTTCATGTTCTTTTCCTCCTTCATGTTACAGGTTTGAGCCTGCCTACTACCACTTTTTTTTTTCTCAACACACACCTCCAAACACCCGGGCACCCAGGTTAGTATATAAGTATGTAATATATTACAAGGGATTCACTACTTATCAAGGCCTAGAGACCACTCGAGGATAAGCGTTACTAAATGTAAGGTAGTTAGTGAAATAATAGTGTAATTATCGGCAGTGGCTAAAATTGAGTAAAATTTTATTATTTAAAGTGACTGCTCAACAAGAACTTATTTGCATTAGACTTGAAGACAAGGATGTTGTAGTCAGCTGGAAAGTAGGCCCACGGCACAGAGTCCCACAGGTGGACAGTTCTAGGAAAGAAACTTTGTCCATGGAATTTGCATTCAGATTCTGGCACAAACAAGGAGTGGGGGAGTACATGGCATCGAGCTAGTGTTTATCTGGAATCCCTCCAAAAAATGTTAATATTAAAAAAATATTAAAAAAATAAAAATAAAAAAAGAGTTTTCAACGTAATCATTCAAGGTTGCTAATGTCAATTACAACAGTCACAACAAAAGCTATTCGGCAATGGTTGTGGAAAAGGAAACAATAAATCCCTTTCTCTGACACAAGTAATGACCGGTTACTGCTTTACTTAATAACACACTCAAGAAGTCTAAACGATTTCACTCGGAAATAATAGTAGTAGTATTGATAATAATAATAATAATATTACCAAAGGGAGGAAGTGTACATGGGCGGCAATGGGTTGTAAATAAAGGAAGTGAGCGTAATAGAGAATGAATGGATTGCAATTGTTGCAATGGTTGAGGTATGGGCGAACCAGCAGTGTATGGCTCCACATTAAACGAGGGCGTGAGAATCTAGCAAGTCTAGGCCTTTTTGGCCAACTACTTTTTTTTTTAAGCGCGGGGAGGGGGGGTGCAATACATGAGATTAGTAAAAATTAAAATCTTATTCATTATTCTAAGCCAAAAGACAATACCGTTGGGATTATTAGTCAAAAACAATTTAGGTCTATGTAGAATTCAACCTAAGGAAAAATCTTTATGATTTGAAACTGTCACATTCCAAAAAATTGACCATTCAAATAGATTTATTTTTATAAAGAAAATCATTTTTATAAGATTTTAAATGATTAATGTGAAATCGTTAGCATTACACGGCTGATCTCGCAAGTTAGAATTATTGTGAACTTATCTGCCATTGTTTTTTCAAGATGGCGACGTGAAACAGTCTCTTTTTGTTTACTTATAAATTTGAATTTCTTGGTTAAATTACATGATTTTTAGAATATGACATCTTCGTTCTGTGACGGATCTGTACATCTTAAAGATTTTCCCTTATTAGGTTGAATTCTACATAGACCTTATCGCATGTTATCTGTAAGAATTGTGGGATATTATGTACTACAATCTTCCAGAAACTGTGATTTTATACAGGAAATCAGGTACTTAAAACTATTTTCGAAATCAGAAGCAGAACATGGATTAAGTGACCTTGTATAAGTGCGCACCGGCTTGTTGATATCAGATATCGTGCTATGCTTCAGCTCACACACGAGGAAGGAGGAGACATGTTGCTAGGCTAGCTGACTGCTTCTTGTGATCATTCCAGGAATGAATCATATAACGGAGACTCTATTCAAGTAAAATCGACTTCCTTCCACAACTACAAATAGCTTTCCTTTCTTCTTCCATTTGCTTAGCATGAATTAGAATTCCCACGGAAAGAGTTTCTTTCCAAGAACTTTCCATCTGTCGAATACATTTCCCTGCAGACTGCAATATGGTCGTCCAATGTAAACAACTAATTGTCATAATGCGTCTTCGTAGGTGTTCAATTTTTGTTCACTCAGGTCATCATTTCATAATATTCATCATTCAACTGACAATCTATCTATCTCATTAACCAAAAGCCACTACAGAAAAAAATGGGGACATTATATATATTATATATTCCCTAAAACCTCTGGCTTTGATGGAGGGGAGATTAAAACTTATGAATATCTCCAGTATCAAATAATCCTTATACACTGTGAAATTTACTTATGTATGAAAACCAAAAAGGGGAGATATAACATATGAGAAATATTTGGAATCAAGTCTCCCCTTACTGTTATTTCAGATCATTTGAAACCATAATAACAAGTTTTAGTCTCCTCTCCATTATGGCCAGAGGTTTTGGGGAAGTATCAGATATTTTGTAATTCATATGCAAAACTAGGAAAACAAATCACTATGGTTGAAACATTTTATGGCTGTAAAAAAGTGCCAAAAATAGGCTCTGAATGATGAATGATCCCCTTAATGTGTAACCTTAAGTTCAAATGTCACATAGCACATTACACAATTCAGGTGATTACCTTTCCAACGAGACTTCATCTGTTAAATTCTGATCAATAGTCGCTGAGATTTGGAACTTATAAAATTGCCAAAAAGATGGTATATATATATATATATATATATATATATATATATATATATATATATATATATATATATATATATATACGAGCAAAGAGTTCATAAAACATGTTAAAAAACACTTTGAAATGAGTTAAAAATATATTTAATCTGAAAAGGAAACACTAGATAAGTGGATAGTCCTTAATCCGCGGAGTTTCGAAGAAATACTTTCCTTCTCATCAGAGGGTAGGAATTAGCAAAATGCGGGATCGGATTTTGCATGCAAAAGTAATTGATGAAACAACAAGTAAGTTAAAGATCTTACTTGATAACAAAAAAAGTGAAGCAGAGGGAATATGGTGAAGAAATCTTATATATATATATATATATATATATATATATATATATATATATATATATATATACACTTGTACCTATTTACAATGCTTCTCCACGGGACAGAGTTAAACACCAGGGTCGTTTTTTAATGTGGAGAAAAGATACAAAAATAAAAAATTGTCTCAGTTGTGAAGGACTACTCCTCCACCGAAAGAGAACAAGAAATGGAAGTGCAGCATCTGAAGAACAGATACTACACTTTCTATACTTGTAGCCAAATTGAATATTGAAATGTTTGGTTCTATGAGACGAAACTAAATGAAAATATGCAGGCTTTTTGAAGATTAGAATGGTTAAAATTGGTAAAAAAGAACCTATATTTTAAAACCAATAACATTTTGCCTACATTTGTTTATATAATGTCCTAGCAGGCAGCTTCAATTTTGTTGCTTCGGTTGTCTCCCTTGTGGCCTTGCCAGGTCACTAATATATATAAATTAGTTCAAATTACAACAAAATGTGGCACAAGACTGGAAAGGCAGGACAAATTAGATACCACTAGCCCTCCTCAAAAAAGAGGTTCTCTGTTTGGATATAAAAATAGCTGAAACCAGACCTATCAGCATTCCTCATTAGGGGTGGCTGGGTGACCGGAAATAATGAATCTACTCTCCAGCCCCTCCTCCTAAAGAAGGAGGTAATACCTTGGATGGTGCACCATTTAGGATGGAGCCGAACCATACTTCATTCCAACAAAGGTCATGATTGGCTCGAGTTCCCTTCAGTCGCATATTTTTGCTAGCTTGGAAATATGGTATGATGAATGAACATATGCTACACTACCTTCCAAAGGGGAAGTCAATGCCTGGGAGGATAATATCCTGACAAATTAACATATATTATACAGGTTTCTCCACCCCCAACTTGAGGAGGTAAAAGCCTGAGAGGATAGTTTCTTGACCGCAGAACAGATATGCATTACAATTTTTTAAACACATTTGAAGATAGATTGAAGAAAGATTTTGTTTTAAATTTTTTTTTTTTTTCCGTGCACTCTTTTAAATTTTTGTAACGGGTGGGGGAGTTTGTTATTTTTCTTAGAAATCGCAAATTAGATGTAAGAAAGTAAATAATCCATTCCACTTTGAATTCTTTTCCTTCCGCGCACCTGCGTTCCCATAGATCTGATTGATCTCCTGACTTTATGAGTAATGATCAAAATAACAATTAAAAAATTGTGTCATATCTCTCAGTCGTTTTTATAAATAGAATTTTATATATTTGGATGTCAAAGTAAAAAAAAAAAAAAAAAAAAAAAAAAAAAAAAATATTATAATAGCAAGTGAAGTTAATTAACGGTTAGTATAGGTTATATTTGACTTTTATTTAATTCTGTTTTTTACCCTTATTATAAAATTTAATAGATTTTTTTCATAAGGCTTGGAACGGATTATACGATTTACGTGTAAAACGCCTTTCAGGATACAAAAACTTTCAAGATACGAAAATCAAGCCGAAGCCAATTAATTCCGTATCTAAAGATTTCGCTGTACTACAGTATAACCCCGGGATACGGTGGCACTAGGATATGTTCCCCCGGTTACGTTTTTTTTTTGGTCTCTGGTTACGGTATTCACCCCGCCTTACGGTGTTATTTATGATGTTATTTGATTATATATATGTGTACTGTATTTTGTTATTAATTTTTAGTGCCGTATCCCGGGGTTCTACTGTATTAATATATTTTATACATAAGTGTTTGTTGTGTTTGCAAGCACAACAGAAATATACAACAAGATAAACAAAGCGTTTTATTGTTCCGGTAATGAATGGTGTTAAAAAGAAAAGAAAAGAAAAAAAACGCTGGCTAGATTGGACTGAAGTCGTGACCTTATGTGTAACGATTAAGATAATGATTAAAAATTTATGTCATACCTCTCAGTCATTCTTTATTAAATAGAATTTTATATTTGGATTAGCCCAGGTGCCCGGCGGTGCCCGAGTGTTTGGAGGTGTGTGTTGAGCAAAAAAAAAAAAAAAAAAGTGGTAGTAGGTAGGCAGGCAGGCTCGAACCCATATGTTGAAGGAGGAAAAGAATGTGACCCCCCCCCCCAAAAAAAAAACTGCCGTCTTTGCTGTTGTGTCCATCACCAAACCGGAAGTGATGTAGGTTTAAATTAAGGCTAGACAATCGAAAAGAAGGGATGACTTTCAAAAATATTGGCGAAAAAGGCAACCTCTCCTTGTAGAAAAGTGCCTAGTTGAGGGTGAAGGAATTAATGGTTTTAGCCAATTTTTCGATATTTGTTGTCTGACAAAGACTTAGGATATTGCAAACGGATGAAAGAATTGTGGGACATGTCCAGTGACTAGCATACATCAAACAAAGAATTGCAGACCAAGCAAAACTTATTCTCAATAGAGGTTAGCTTTCAAAACTAAAACTGAATGAAATACAACGAAAGGCAAATGATAGAACAGACAAGAAATGCCCCTTGTTGGAACCCCAAACATAGAAACTCAAGCTGTAGAAGACCTGCAAACTTGGACACAAGAAACATAGGGACAGAGATCTTAACGAAAATGAATTAGCTGAAGTAGAAAATATCAGGCAACTTATGAACGAGGAAAAAAAAGCCCAAAGCTTCCATCCTTAAGGAACCAAGAGTGGAAGAAAGTAAAAGCTGAAAGAAAGAGATGAACAAACTCCTCCCATACGTCCTAACAGATACCATTACAGACCTAAACAATTTAATTTATGCAGGTGCAAAGGCAGTGAGTATGAAGTTTAGAGTAGAAAAAAAAGACGGAGAAAGAAAAATGGACCAACAAAACTTAGATAAGAATTGAGACTGAAACCCCAGATCAACAAACTTAAAAAAGAAGTCAAAGCAAAAACAAGATGAAAGCAACTAGAAGAGGATGGAAAAGTATAAATGTGACCAGCGGGGAGAGGCTCAACAAGAAACAGGAAGAATTGAAGCAAAAATAACAACAAAAGTATGGAGATTAAGAGGATACCAAGTCTGAACAATGCAAGCAAAACATGACCTTTGAAAATGATGAAAGCCAGTTCTATCAGAATGTGAATGGAGGCAAAACACAAATAGAACAACTGGACCCAACAGAAACAAAACGCTACTGGAGCCAGATATGGGAAAAGCGACAGGATAATAATAGAGATGCTGGATGGCTGAAAGACACAAAGGAAATGTCACAACAAATCAAAAAAAGGCACAGAGAAAGAAATCAGCAAGGAAACACTCAAGAAAACCCTCCGAAAAATGACAAATTGTAGCGCACTAAGCCATGACGGAATACACACATACTGGTTTAAGAAATTCACAACACTACATGAAAGATTAATTCAGAACCTGAAAAAATGCACTCATGAAGCAGACGTACCAGAATGGATGACCAAAGGTAGAACCACACTGGTGCAAAAGGATACGGAAAAAGGAAACATCCCCAATAATTACCGGCCAATAACATGTTTACCTACAATGTGGAAAATACTTACAGCACAACTGAGGAAACAAATTTATCATTTTCTTCATAACCGCAGACTAGTCCCAGAGGAACAAAAAGGATGCCAGAAAGGAAAAAGCATGGATAATAGAATGCCTGAAAATGTACAAAATACCAGCTAAGATAATCCATTTAATAGAAAATGCAATGAGAACATGGAAACTTGAACTGGCACCTGATGGGCAATACATAACTGAAATCAAAATACAAAAAGGGATCTTCAAAGGTGATTCCCTATTACCATTACTGTTCATTATAGCCATGATGCTCCTGAACAATGTACTAAGAAAATGCCATGCTGGATACAAGTTGACTAATACAAAAGAAAGAATGAACCACCTAATGCACATGGATGACCTGAAACTGTAAAAAAAAAAAAAAAATAGAGGCGCTAACACAACCAGAACCTTTAGCCAGGATATCCGAATGGAATTTAGTATAAAAAAGTGCGCACTGCTAAACATGAGGATGGGTAAAACTGGAAGCAACATAAGGTATAGTACTACCCAATCAAATAGAGATGAGGGCACTAGGTGAACATTAGGCACGGCCAAAAAAGAGGGAGGAAAAAAAGGTGGTGATTTTTTTTTTTTAAATGAGTTAAAATCTATTAAAATCCATTATTCTTGAGCAACTTCTTTTTTCCAGCCTGAATTTTATCATATGAAAAGTAGAATAATATAAAACTTTTTCCAATATTTTTAATAGAATTTAAAATTTTCCAAAAAGACACCATTCACTGCAATTTTTGCTTCAATGGGTAACACATTTGAATATTTTTTTAAAAAGGCTTTGGAAATAATTATGTTTTTAATTTTTTGTCTAAATTAGATTTAGGATGATTTGCTATAAGAATATGCAAAAATATTATAACATAAGTACCTGAATTTCAAATGATTCCATCTTTTATCTCAATATATAAATGTCGTGTGGCAAAATTAAAAAAAATGCAAAATTTAACGTTACTTTTAAAGAAACTATGGTAGCCTTTACAAGACAAAATAAATTCATTTAATCCTAACGTTTGTTTTGAGGATTAAGTGAAGAATAAGGGTTTAATTTTTTCATAAACGATACATATATACATAATTTGTTGTCTACATAACCCTCGAAGTTAAGCAACGATGAGGCTGGCCTGTGCCAGATGGGTGACCATTTTGGGGATGCTAGGTGCTGTTTAGTATCACACTTGGTCATCTTGACCCTGTCTTGCCATCAGGACCAAGTGTTTCTAGACAATAGAGTGTGGTAGATGTAAGTCCCCACACTTTTAACTAAGTCAAGCGCAAGTCACGGCATAATCAAACAGTTGACAAACCAGTGATGTTCCTATTTACTTGCCTCCTCAGGAGGGCAGAGTTAGACACAAGATCGTTTTTTAATGTAGGGAAAATAGGTCCCCCTAAAATGGGGCACTCTGGATAAGAACAAACATAAAAATTGCCCCAGTCTAGAAAGATTTCTCCTTCATTGAACGAAGAAAGGATAGGTTAAGTGTAGCATCAGAACAGATAGTACACTCTGATCTTAGCCCCAAAATCAGAGATGTTTGTGGTCTTTATCGACAACAATGGATGACATAACACCCCTCCCTTTTCATTCGTGGTCACTCTTACCCTTAAAATATTTTTTTTAATTTAACCAAACTGAATAAAAATAAATGTCCTTTTTTTAAATAATTGAATTAAATTATAATTCCAGATGCTATGATAAAATACCTTCAATATTATGTTAATTTCATTTTATATTTTTTCCTTCACACTAATTTCTATCAAGCTTTAAAATTTTCCTAGTAAATATTTGTAAATAAAAATAAATTAAAACTGCTTTTTTTTTCCTGATATTTTTGTTTTAAATCGATCATAAATTCTTTTATTTTCAAAAATTGAATGTATTTTTAATTTCAGGATTACAATCATTTTCCCACTTGTGACCTGTAAACCATATACTTATTCCATAAACCATATAAAACTGTTTTTTTCCATAAACCATAAAAAATTAGTTTTCCCACAATTTTTTATAGCATAATTTGTGAAAAAGACTTTCATTTGAATTTATTGGCCCTTAAAATTGTAGCATCGCATAGCGGCAGACTTGAACGTAATTTTGGAAAAAGGGGAGGTAATAGCTGTCTGTAAATACAGATCAACAGTTTGTAGGCCTTATGGTTTTCCGTAGATGAAGTAATATCACGTAACAACAAATTGCCAAAAGAAATCATTGTTATTTTTAGTAAAATGTGCAGTTATTTATCGATTTTTTTTTCTTATTTGGTATTGATTCTTCAAAGCATTTCCCATATGATAGTATATTAGCAATATTGGGCTCACTAAAAAAGAATTATTAATTTATTTTCCAAAGATTTAAAAGTAGTGGTTTTCGTAAAAATAATAATTATTAAATATTAACATATTTAACAAATTTCACACTTCAAAGCATCAGATATAGAAAAATTAAACACATCGGATTTTCAACCTTAAAATCTGATGTGTGCACAGTTTTTTTTTTTTTATCTACAATCCTCACCCTCCCCACAATATATTTTGTTCAGTTTCGGCTGATTATTTTAAGCCTATTTGTACCTAGAAATAAAGAACAGGGGGGTTGTAGGCAAAAAAAAATATATATAACTATCGATTATGAAAATAAATAGACCATCATAAAGTTCATTCTTCACTTAAAAATCAGTGAAAATTTTGTATTGATTGGGTAATTATTTGATTTTTGGTAGATTTTTAAAAATACTTACTCCCTCCTTCTGTTTTAAGCGTGCCTAGTGAACATGATAGCTACAAATAGTTGGGAGTTCTGGAAGCAGACACTATCAAAGCAAGAGAAATGAAAGAGAAAATTGGAAAGGAATACTTCAAAAGAAGAAAACTTCTCAAAACTAAACTAGTAGAAACATTCAATGGTGAATGCTCTGACGAACTGCAAGCACTTGTGCCCCCTCGACGTAAATCCCCCGACAAACCCGACAAGCAGCAAAATCCCACCCCTTTAACAGTAGAGATCCCTAGATGTAAGAGAGCCTTCAACTCCAGTAGTTTCTTTCCCAGAACCGCTGGACTTTGGAATTCTCTTCCAAGTTCCTGCTTCCCCAACTGTACTGACATGCAGAAGTTCAAGTGTAACGTGAACCAACATCTTACTGCCCAACTCCCCACATAGTACCCCTGTAGCTTATGTCCCTGATAGTAGCCCCCCTACAGCAAAGTGGCAATGTGCCTTGTTTGGGGCGAAATTGCAATAAATAAATTAATTAAAGGAATAAACGTGTGAGCAATATCACGAGTAAGATAATCTGGACCAAAGAAGAACGAAGGAATCTTGACCAGAAGACCAGGAAACTCATGACGATGCACAATGTACTACACTCAAAAGATGATACTGACCAACTATATGAAAAATAAAGACAGAGGAAGAAAGCTGCTTTGTACAGAAGACTGTTTAAATAACAAAAAAGAATTAGAAAAGTACATAATGCAGACCACTACAAAGCCCTGCCAGATTGTAGATTTTGCCGTTCCAGCAGTCCAAACAGTGAAGATGAAGGACAATAAGAAGTGGAGCAAATACACAGAACTGGACAGAGAGCTCAAAAGGATCTGAAAAATGAAGAAAGTTAAGATAACACCACTAATAGTAGAAGCACTAGGAACGATACCGAAAAACTTTGGAAAAAAACCCAAAAAAATTGTGAGAGATTGGAATGCAGAGAGATGGCTAAAGATACAACGGATAAAAATAATGAAAACTGCAGAAATATTAAGGAAACCCCTTGAATGTGGAGACTAACACACATGAACTACAGACACAAATTGAACACATAGAAATGACTACAGATGTAAAAGGCAAAGGCACATCACATAGAATCAATGGTATAACCGCTCCCCTCTTTTTTTTTTTGTGTATGGCACCACACCATATAAGTGAGGGTCAAGGAGGATGGAAAAACCTAAGAAAGAAAGCACTAACCAGACCTCCACTGGTTGAGTGCAATGACGACTGGGACCTTGAGCAGGCTTATTGCCACCCGAATTCCAGTGAAGACCAATGGTCGCTGCCAACGAGAAATCAATTGTAAGCGGCTGTTGTGATAACGCAAATTCTTTTGCAAAGGTTATTGAAAGAGGTAGCAAGTACTAGAAATCTGAGGAGACTTGTTGTTACTCAGACTCTAGTGAACAAGAGCAATCTTTGATGATGGCTTATGGATGATAGGATGTGAGAACTAAAGAACAAAATAAGGGAAGCAGAGTTACATGGCTGTCGAAAGTAAACATAAGATCCACTTTCTACTCCTTTTAAAAAGATGAATATATATATATATATATATATATATATATATATATATATATATAGTAGGGGTGGTAATTAATAAAAACCTGAGGAAAGTGCTCAATACTGTTGTAGAGCAAATATGCCTTTCTCCCTTTCCCCTTCTCTCGCACCCCTCCCCTGACATCGTTCTTTCATTCTTCCATAAACGAACATTTCTGTAAAGTCTGAGGAGGCTACAAGACGACCAACCAAAAACGGTCGAGTAGCTGAAACAATAATGTAACTAAACAGAAAAAACGGTAATAAAAAAATAAAACATATATATATATATATATATATATATACTAGTAGGCCACCCAGCATTGCTCGGTCATAAAATATGCTTAAACATGATATTTTGATTAATGCAGATTTCGTATTTATATTATATTTGATCCAATATATAGTAATGATTTAAAAAGTTAAAAAAGAAAAAATTTTAAAAAACGACTTGTGTACCACCACCGAGAATCGAAATCAAAATGTTTGGTTTACAATTCATGTTCCTCTGACCTATGAAGCCATGTTTGCTGCAAAACTAAAAATTAAAACATGGACCAATAGCTATTACGTTACACATGCATATTTGTAATGACATCGTTTGACCTTCACCTGGCAAATTCCATTTTTTTAAATTTTCACCCTTTTGGACAGATTTTCCCCGGCTAAAACACAAATATGAGTTCAAATAACCTATATCTTAAGTTTTATGTCTGTAGACCAAAAACTGACAGAGGAGTTTTGTAGGCAAACTTTTTTAAACAAATATATATATACGTATATATAAATATATATATAGAAAGAGGTTTGTGTTTACTATAACCTTTTTACACAAATATTACGCAAGTATAAATCATGTAGAATATCTGCATGAATATAATTACATGTAATAATTAACAAAAGAAAACCAAAAAAAAAAATAAATAAACGAATAGAGAATTAATTAAAATGAATGTTTAAAAGAATATGCAAATTAGATAGATCGTTTGCAGATGAATACAATTTCATGACCCATATATAACAAAGTTTTATTTTCTTTTTAAATAAATAGAAAAAAAGGTTTTTAATATTAATATCAATACACACAAAAAAAAAGTATAGGAATATATATATATAGGGTGCCCAGCGTTGCCGGGGGGGGGCAAAACAACAGTAACGGGGAGTGCCTGTTGCCCAAATGTGTGCAGGTGGTGTAGTAAAGAACCCCATAGTTGTAAAAAAAAAAAAAAAGGTGGTAATAGCGGCGTTGGAGAATCAAAACAAAAGGCAGAGGTGTTAAAAAAATAAAAAAAGTAGTAGTAGGCAGGCAGGCAGGCTCGAACCCATAACGCAAAGGATAAAAAAAAGAAAAAGAAAAAAACATGATGTCTTAGCCAATGTCTCCATCGTCCAACCGGAAGTTCTGAGCGTTGAAATTAAGCATAGTTAATCCAACTGATATGATGACTTGTGAAAATGGCGGTGCAAAAACCGACCCCTCCTTGTAGAAAACTGGCCAGTTGAGAGTGAAGGAATTAATGTTTTGGGCCAATTTTTCGATATTTGTTGTCAGAGACGTCAAGCTCCAAAATGATACTGACCTCGTCAGGATCTGTTGCGTCTGTCGAAAGTTTTTTGGGAAACATACAAACATACATACATACATACATACATACATACATACATACATACATTTACACAAACCAATGATTGAGATTCATATTATAGATAAATACAAACATAAATATATATTTATAAAATATACAGTGCATGTTTAATAATATTACAAATATGGAATTAAATAAAAAGTCAAAAGTGAGTTAATTGATCTTATTTGTTCTTATGGGATCTTATGGTCCAAGGTAAGCTTATTAGAAAACTGCTGATCTATGGAATTGGTTTTTATCCCTAGAATTGAGAGGGTTCCTATTTACTTGCCTCCCGACAAGGGAGGAGTTGGACACAAGGTTTATTTTTGATGTGGAAAAAATCCAGTTCTTCCAAAAACGGCAATCTGGATTGGAACAAAAATTTAAATTACCTCAGTCTAAAAGGATTTCTCCTTTACTGACCAAGGATAGAATAGACTAAGTACAGTATTAGAACCGATACATTTTGTTCCTAAAAGGAAATTAAATTCTTTTCTTTTTTTTTAAACTTTTATTCACGCCAAACAAAGCATGTTGCTACTTAAAGTGTGAGGGACTACTATGATAGTTAGATTATTGAAATAGCATCAGGTGCGATAAAGTGTTTATAGCGATAGAGAAAACCATAAAAGGATGGTAAACCGGAATATGATAATGAACCAACTACTGCTATTTGAATATCACAGTTCAAAACGGAAAGAATATGGTTTTACTCAGCCCAGCGGTGGCGCTCTGCGACTGTTCTTAACCCAACAAAATCTAGGCCATTCTTGTAATGACCTTCTCTCTGTTGACTGCAGTGTATTGCTGGTCATGTGCAGTTCTAGAAGGTCCACTCTCCCAGGTTTTGCCTTCTCTCTTTGAGAAAGGGTTAATTTATTGCTAATCACCTGAAGCACCCCTACCAGGGAATGCTGATGGGACTACAAGCATTTTTTGTAGGTCAAAGTGCTATTTTTCAGGGGCACTGACTTTTCATTCCAATTTTGCGATCTTTGTGTCACATTTCTCACCATGGAAGATAAATAAATGCTTAATATGGCTCTACTTTAAGGAAG
Source organism: Euprymna scolopes (assembly GCF_053919585.1). Taxonomy (NCBI): domain Eukaryota; kingdom Metazoa; phylum Mollusca; class Cephalopoda; order Sepiida; family Sepiolidae; genus Euprymna; species Euprymna scolopes. The sequence continues at coordinate 52,277,369 of NC_136518.1, forward strand.
AGAAGAGTTATGGTTAAGCCATGACACCGCCTAAGAGACGATTTTTTTTTTCAAAGTAATCACCCCTTATCAAGACCTGGAGGTCACTCGAGGATAATGGCTAATGAGTGAACAGTAGTCAATGGGACAATATCATAGTAAACGTTAGTAGTGGAAATTTGGTAAAATTGGATTACTTAAGGGGACGGGTCATCAAGAACTTGTTTATGTTGAAATTGAAGATGACCACATTGTAGTCAGCTGGAAAGCAGGCAAACGCTAGAGAGTTCCACAGGCAGTTTTAAGAAAAAAACTTTGTTCATGGAATCTATTTTTAGGTTTAGGCACAGATAAATCTAGGTACACTGATTTTGCTTAAATTTTCTTATCACTTTTTTTTTCCGGGGATGGGGCATTCTACCGGATACCAAACATTCTCCCAATAGTTTAGTTACTCTAACCGAGGGATCTTTTTAAGATTCTAACCGTCCCTTTAAGTGCTATTGTTTATATTTCTTTTGCACTTGGTTCACCAGGTATATTTGCCAAATAGTTTTTGAAATTCATTTTTTTTTTCCTTTTTGTGAGCCTGTGTGTGTGTATGCACACGTAAGTACGTTCAGGATTTTAGTTCTATTCTACTTCTATTCCCCGTTTATTGTGTGTGTCGGGGGGGGGGGCGGTTAAATTCGTCCCCGCCCATCAGCAGAGATAAAAAGGGGCAGGTGCAGGGAGCTTTAAAAATGAATTATTAATATTGCAAAGAAGAGTTCCCTCTTTTCCATTTACACAAAATATTAGTTAAGAGGATCAAATGCAAATAAATAAATAAATAAATAAATAAATGTGAAAAGAAAAAAAAATCAGTATCCTCTTTTTATTACACCGTAAATGCAGCATCTGCCTTGCTTAGCTTCAGATGAAAGTGTGGCATCTGTTCTTCAAACACATATCTAATCGACTTTTTTTTTTTTACACTAAGCACACACAAAACTAAGTATTTAAAGTTCCTTTTTATTACACGCAAAAATCTATCTTCATACTGGATCAAAGTGTAGTACCCTTTCATACAAATACAAAAGAGGATTCTGTCTAGTCGTGGATAGACAACAAGGACTTACTAAACCAAGATTAAATAAAGGAACAAGGACATAGTAAACCGTGGATTAAATAAAGGGTTCTGTTCTAATTTCTGTGCAGCCCCCCCCCCCCTCCAAGTTTGACAGAAAGATTCCAGAGTTCGATAAAGAAAGTCAGAAATTAAATCGATCGAAACATTGTGAAAAGATGAGAACAGTAGTTCGAAAAATCTAAAGAATAAGACTCATCAATCCTTATCTAAAAAACTCCGAAGCACAAAGATAGCCGAGTAACTACGTCGGGCCATTTTTTCCCCCCATGTCCTTCAACACAAATGAAATTTTATTAATATTATCTTTTTTGTATTTTTTGATAGAAATAAAAAAAATGTTTTAAATTTGAGTTTAAGTAGGAACACCCACCCCCTCCCACCACACACACATAAATACAAATTTAAAAGGGTAACCATGATAAAAGATGCTGGCCGAGAGAGAAATCTTTTAAAATTTCCAATAGAGACGAGATGGATCAACCAACCCCACCATCCTCCCTTCTTTTTAAGTTGGCCTTGTGCCTAAATTTTTTCTTCATTTTCCCAATTGTATTTTTTTTTCCTGTGAATAAAAAAATTAATATCTCAAAGTGTAGTATCTGTTCTTTAGATGCTACACCTCAATTTCTCCTTCACGACTGAGACAATTTTCATTTTTGTTCCTTTTCTCCACGTTAAAAAAAAACGACCCTAGTATCTAACTCTGTCCCGTGGGGAGGCATTGTAAATAGGGACTCTGTGTATTATTTGTCAACACTGTTGCATAACATCTTCCAAGTGAAATTTGTCAGAACCTAAAAATAGTACGTTTTCTATGATTTTAGAGTGGGCGCCTTGTTTACTGGATAAATATAATAGCAAAACTTTAACGATCATTGCGTTTCTGGCACAGGTACACAGCGAGAACAAGGTTACCTGAAATCATCTCCTGTTCACTTAACAGAGAAGATACAGACATGAAAGTAGTAAATATGTTATTATCAATAATGAAGACCGTTATCAGAGGATCTTGATCGACTTAGGTGAGATAATATTGGCTATTAACAAAGTCACCATTTATCAAGGCAGAAAAAGCCACTCAAGGATGAGGGTTAATGAGGCAGTTGTTTGTTTAGTCAAACTGAAGAGATGTGATACAGCAAAACAGTCTGTATGTGGATGACACACACACATACACACTATTATATATATATATAGTCTTGAAAGTTTTTTAACCTTTAAAACTATATATAAAAAACTATTTAATTTTTTTCATCATTCGTTGGAAAACTATTTAGTCAGTCATTTAATCACCTGCAATCAATGCATCAACTTGCTCTCTCGAATTCACTATAGTCTTAAGATCAATTTACTGGATCATCAGTTGTTTACCATGAAATACTGTCTCGGGGATTTAAAAACAAGGAGAGAGCCATTCATTTTAACTATGGCAAAGTGGGCATTTGTTTACATTGGACTTGCAAACAGCAATTTACTAACAGTGGTTGTAGCTAGACAAGTCTTTGTTATGAATTTTTACAGAGGGATTATTAGCTTGAAACTCAGAATGAGCACCTACCCTAAAAATAATGAGAGTGTAGAGAAAGCCTAACAATGTATTTTCAATGAGAAAAAGGCAGTAAGGTAGAGACTAGGACACCACCCACTAGATTCTGAACTCGGTTTTATACTTTGTCAAGGCAGAACTTGTTTACATATATAACTAAACTAAAATATGCTTCCTTTCTTGGGTTGAGCATACTGGTAAGTGAAACAAAATGTCATGAGCGTATAAATGCATTGCTTGTTGTGTAATCAAATGGAGCTTCTTGTGTTTGATGTGTTTATTATCATAGTCTTACCTACTTTAGCAGCAGCCAAAATGGTGTAGGCTTTGACTGTCATCTAGACAATCAAGTTTCGATCTCAGCTGGAAACAGTTGCTTGTCTAGCCACGCTGAAGAGTGTAATACAACAAAACAGTCCATGGATGACACACACTATCATTCAAACACGGTTAATTTTTAGTTTTACTCATTTAGAACTGCTTAAAAATTTCACCGCTCACTCATTTTGCGACTAAATTTCAAACAATTTTTACAGTTCATAGGTCACCTTCTCAGCTATATTTTGAAAATAAAATTTTGATTTTCGTTCAGTAAAACAAAAGTTACAATAAGATGACGGTGTTCAAAAATTCTCAGAATCTGTAAGGAACGGAGAGACGTTTTTTTTCTGATTGGCTGTTGGTTACCATAGCAACCAAATCTGTTACACTACCTCAAATATATAATTATAATTTAAAATATTGCAGAATTAATTAAGAATTGATTATATTATGTTAAGTTGAATTTAAAAAAAAATTTTAATACTGTAATATTTTAAGTTATAAATTTATTATCTTTTTTTATTAGAATATCTTGTCTTTTTCTTTTTCAGTTTTAACAACGAGTTCCTTTTACTTTTTCATGCTCGCATTTTTCTATGTAATATATTTTTTTAAACAGTAATCTACAGACATGCATGTTTCGAGGTCCACCTCTCTTCATATATAAATGATAGGGGATCAAAAATTATTAAAGATATGAAACGCTCAACATACGAGATGAAGTAAAGGATACAAATAAAATTATAGGCACGATAAAACGTAACCCTTATCCCTGAGTGGCTTCCGGGCCTTGATAAGTGGTGACTACCGTGTAAAAAAAAAAAAATATATATATATATACTGATATATATGAATCTATTTGTTAGTTGAATAAGGAAAAACATCAATGGGGAGGAAGGACTATAAATGCTCTTTATACCTAGGTATTTCGAATCCTAATGCTTCTCATCAAAAGAGAAGAAAAGAGGTTACAGATATAGAGAAATATAACAACTTTTTTGTATAATGATTAGATCACTCTGACAGACGTTAAAAAGCATTTAAAAAAATAAATGTTTAAAATTCAACAGCATTTCTCGCGGTTAACGGTAGCCGAATGGATTAGGTCCTTGCTAATGAAACCAGGGTTTGCTTCTGTTGCTGGGTTCGGATCTATCAACTGGTGTTAATCGTGGCACCCTGCACTGATGATTCCCGAAAGGATGAAACACAAGTGTCTGTAAGCATTTAATGATTATTATAGTAAATAATTATATATATATATATATATATATATATATATATATATATATATATATAAAACTACTTAATTTACTCACATAAAATTAATATATGAAAGCATAGATTTATGCGTAAACTTTAAGTATTTACTTCAAAAGTGCTCAATACGTAGGTAGAGCTAGTTAGTAATTTATAAAATATATATGGCGATTAAGCTACACTGAATATTCGGCGTTTCATAAGCCTGAGGAGTCCTAGAGTGGATGAAATGCCGAATATTCAGTGTAGCTTAATCGCCATATATATTTTATAAATTACTATATATATATATATATATATATATATAAAAGCTATATGTCTGTCTGTCTCCATATTTTCAAACTCTCTGCCGAAACGAAAAATCGCGGAACGGCACTAGAGGCCTCAAATGATTGGAGTTTTTTATGAATCATTCTTTTATGGGTCTTTAGTCGGTTAGAATAGGTTTTAAGGGGTCAAAAATGGGTCTAAGTTTTAAAAAATCATTATACATTTTGTACATTCATCTTTAGTTTGTTTTTATATTTTTCTTTGTAATCAGTTCATATGTGTGTCACGCTGGTAATGTCAACAGTTTTAATGCTACGATTTTGCTTTTGGTTTCGATTCTAGCTGATGGCACCAAATACTTTTTTTTTTTTTACTTTTGAAATCACGACACTATATATTAAAATCTGGACAAATTAAAATATCATATTAAAAAAGTGTATTTCATAACCGGATAAAGTACCCCCCCCCCCCCGCTAGTGTGTGTGTGTGTGTGAGTATATATATATATATATATATATATATATATATATATATATATATATACGAATAAACAGTTAATAAAATATGTTAAAAAACACTTTGAAAAAGAGTTAAAAACATATTTAATCTGAAAAGGAAACACTAGATAAGTGGATAGTCCTTAATCCATGGAGTTTCGAAGAAATACTTTCCTTCTCATCAGAGGGTAGGAATTAGCAAAATGCGGGATCGGATTTTACATTCAAAAGTATTTGATGAAACAACAAGTGAGTCAAAGATCTTACTTGAAAACAAAAAAAGGGAAGCAGTATATATATATATATATAGTGAAGCACTATATATATATATATATACACATTATATATATATATATAGTGTAACCCGGATACAAGAGACTCCAAATATTAGAAAACCGGATACAAGAGAGGTATTCTCTGGTCCCAAATTAGAGCCTATATTAATGTACCAGGTAACCCGGATATAAGAGAGTTGTAGCTGCCTTGCATAGAAGCCTCTTATATTCGGGTACACTGTACACACACTAGATGTATCGGCCCAGTATTATCTAATATATATATATATATTCAAATTCTCTTTGCAAATATTTTTGTTATATAAGCACACCTTGTTATCTATTATTCACCTTTTATCCAAGCTAAAAGTGAACCTGATTTTTATTTAATAAAATTAAAGCAAGTAAGACAGAGGAATCGTTCAACGATCCATCAATGTCTAAGCAATAAATGAACTTTTGCTTTCGTTAAAAATTTGTACAGAATGAGAAAACATTCCTTTTTAGTAAACACTGAATGAAAAAAAAAAAAAAAAAGGCAAGTAAAGAACAATAACTCTTAAAATAAGAACAAGAGTTAATCCCTTTAATTTACTCTTCTTTTAAGGTGACTATTTAAAAATTTCTAATATTAGAAAAACTGTTGGTTCAAATCAAGTATTCTTTTTAATAAATTGTAACAAAGTATGGTAGTTTACAGCAATTAACATAGTGCAACAATAACAAATGAAAGATTTAAACGAGACATAAGTAAGATATAAGTAAAATAAAAGAATGAATCGGTCAATAATCAATCGATGTTCAAATTGTTTATAATTTGAAAACAATGAAAAAGACGTAATTGTAAACATAATATAAAGACCATTCCTACGATTCAGTTCAGGGGTTAACAAACACTCATTGTGACCAATGTTAATCATGCTGACATAGGTTATGTCAACTTACCCCAGCAAAATTCTAAAACTTTAATCTTTGTTTTTAATTTGTTTTAAAAGTAATCTAACAAAAAAGAGCAAATTAAAAAAAAAAATTTTTTTTTTTTTAATTTAAAATATGGAATAAAAACTGAAGGCAATTATACTTTTGAACTTTGACGAGAGCAATTTTGTTTTGGCCAATTTTGTTTTTTGCATTTCCTATTATTATGGTTTTACTTTATTTTTTTCTACTTTAAAAGAAATAAAACCAAGATAGGCTTCCTTGGTACATTTGAAGAGTAACTCTCCACTAAAACCCTCCTCATGACAAAGCAAAAAAAAAAAAAAAAAAAAGATTCTGTTTATTCAATTATTTATTTAATTTATCTTATGGCTATATTTTAAAATTCATTTATAATTTATAATAAGGAATAAGTTTCATTTATAATCTTAACTCCATTTCCAGGCCATTCTAACGTTTTAGGGCATCTAACAAATTTATTTTTGCTACTAAGACCGTAATGAATATTTTGAAAAATAATTTATTCAAATTTTTTACAAACATAATTTATCAGGAAGAACAAATGTTTTGAAATAAGATTTTTAAGGAAAGGTAAAATGCAGCTTATCACTGCAAATTTTATTGAAAATGTTTGTTTTTTTGTTTTTTTTTTATCATTATAAGAATTCACAATGTTGGATTTGATTATTTTCTGTGTGTGCATTCCAGCAATTGGAACCAAAGTTTTTAGAATGGGTCACACGTTTGTGAATTTGTCTATTTGGCATCTGTTCAGTGTAATTGTAACAAGTTATATTGCAGCATTTTAGGACAGTTAATTGAATTCATTAGCACTAACCCTCAGCACAAGTGGCTATCAGGTAAAATTAGATCAGAAAACTGTAAATGTTTGAAAAATAATTTATTGGAGAAAAAATGTGTTGAACATTTCAAAACCTTAACCACCAATTGCAAGGACAAATAACATTATTTGAATCTTCATAAAGAGATATAAAAGTGGTGCAAAACTGTTCTGTTCAAGGAATTAATTTTTTCATGTTTTGGGATCAATATTTTAGTATACATATATAAACATATACAATAAATATACACATGAAGGTCATGCATAACATTAACACATATGTACGTACACACATTAATGTACCTCAAAATGTTAACTCAAATAACAACACAAGGCTGGATACTCCACCAGATTTGATGAATTCTTGTCCTGGATCCAGTAAGACCAAGAGACCACAAGAAAAGTATACTATAACATATTTAAATGGTTAATTGGGGAGAGGGAAATAATGTTCCCAACTTTTTTACTAACTCTGTGTTTGATAGATATTCAAATATTCGATTACCTATATATCTCATATAGAGATCAAGTGTTAGCCTAGGAAAGGGGCTCCTTGATTTCTGAGAACTTCAACTGAAATAAAATTAAATACTCAGTATTATATATCAACAGACAAAAGTCTGAAAACTACAAAACAAGGGGAGATAACTCTACATTCAACTATTCATGAATTAATGAATAACATCAGGTACTGATTAATGTTGGGAACATAAATTCGAATTGGAATATTGAGAGTTTTTGAGGTTTCAGTGTAGAAATTGAAAAAATTGAAACGATTCCAAAAACGATTCTTTTAATTTTGTTTATTTGTTTAATTTTTCATTGCTGATACTAATGATAAAGTGATAGATATTTATTAATTTAATTTAAAAGAAAATGACCCTGCAAAAAAATGGCACAAGTGGCATAAATGGATACATAGGAAAAATGGCATAAGCAAAAAGTAAAGATATAAATTTCATATCCTGGATAAAATAAAAGGAAAACATTAAGTTTGTCAAATTAAAAAAATATATATATCTATATTTAAAAGTAGATGAGGACTATCTTTTACATCCCTCCCTCTCCCCAAAAAATTCATTTTAAAATCAGAATCAGTAATTGCATCAGAATCAGAGAAAATATTTGAATCATCCCATCTCTAGTACTGATACAATATCAGATCCACAAGTTATGTTTATTTTGGGTTAGGGGTGGGATTACTGTCAAATTGAAATTATTTTATTTTTGTAAGAAAGTTAGGAAATAAACACTACTATACATACAACATTATCTTTAATGATCACTATATTTGGTTTAATGCCCATCTTACATGCTGGCATGTTTTGGGTGGCTTTATGAAATTGACTTTACAGGCTAACCTATTTCTGACCCTTTTTATATCTAAAGTCTATTATTATGACTTCTTATGTTTTCTTTAGCTTTCCTTTTTGAACTGGACCTGCTACCTCAACTGTTCTACATTTACTAACCCAAAAACTCTAATTCATTCTTTTAACGTGGCCATACTATCAAAGTCTCCTGTTCTGCACACATCGCCTTATACTGTTTAGATACAATGACTAGATTTTGAAAATATTTAAACATTTAATTGATTAGTTTCAACATGGGATTGTTTAATAACTTCATTAGCTGTATCTACCCCGCGTCGCTCAAGATTAAGTGAAGCTGTTTTACTTTTTCAATTTTTATTTGTCTGCACATTTGTAAACTTAAGGTAGATAACTCCTACTATATTCTTCAATTTAAAATGAGAAGCAATTTTAAATTTTGTCACATTCCAGAATATTCCTGGGGGCAAAGGGTTGGATTTTTCCCATTATTATCAACTGACTTTGCATTTAACTCTGCCCTTGTGGAAACATAGAATTTCTAGGAGTTCAACAAGATGCACCTGAAGAAGGTTGTGTATTACATCGGCCAAAACGTTGTGAGAATAACAACCACAATAAGAATGGCAGTCCAAATGATTTATATTATATTCTGCTTGTTCCTTACTTAGTCCATACGTTATGCTTTGAAAAGGACCAAATTCATGAAATTTTACTTTAAATTTGGCAATTTTGGACAAGAACATGAGAGTGACCTCCCTTTGATGAAGCTTCATTTTCGAATATCATTATAATAATATACTAGCGGGACCTGTGGAAATTCCACAGGGGGACTCATTCATATGTAATATATTGATGTTGGCATTCTGTAGATGTTCAGTTCAAATGGAGGTGCTCTGATATTACTGTAGCTTTTTTTTTGTTAAAACAGCAAAAGTATTTATCTAAGCTAGCATGAATACCCAGCAAAGCCCGGTTGTAAAGTATGCTTAAATATGATATTTTAATTCTTGCAGATTTTGTATATATTATTATAGAGTTAATGTTCTATCGATTTTTATATGTTATAAAGGTGCGATTTCAAAAATAAAAAAAATATATTCACATGACTTGGTGCATCAGTTTGAATTGAAACTGAAATAAAAACTTATGAAAAAATTATATGTATATTTAAGATTTTCTTATTATTCAGACCTGTATTACAAAGAGTGGGTTGCAAAAAATGAGTTGTGGTGTGAGGAGAAAAATAAACTGAAACAGAGAGAATATTCAGGCCTGTAATAATACAAAGAGGAGGTTGCAAAAATGAGTTGTGGTGTGAAGAGAAATACAAACTGAAATAGAGAGAAGGCGAGTTTTAAAATATAATCTTAAAAAGATAAGATACAAGTTGGAAAAGCATTTCATCCAAGGCATGAAAATTGTTAAACAAAATGTTTTTACTATAGGCTTTAAAAATAAAGGTACAAGATTCAATTTGAAATTTATTTATCTTTAAAGTGCACTTTTATAAATTTTACAAAGTAAGGTATAAAAATTTAATTTAAATTGAATCAAAAAATAACCTTGGATTTATTTTATGTAATGTACATTTTGTTGCACTTTAAAAACATTATCTTTCATCTAGCAATTAATGATAAAGATATAAAATTTTCAATGATTTTTTTTTTTTAAGTGGAACAGAATGTACATAAAATAAATCGTTTACATAAAATAAATCCAATGTAATTTTTTGATTCAAACTTTACTTTGTAAAATTTATAAAAGTGCACTTAGAAGATAAATAAATTTCAAATTGAATCTTGTACCTTTATTTTTAAAGCCTATAGTAAAAACATTTTGTTTAACAATTTTCATGCCTCGGATGAAATGCTTTTCTAACTTGTATAATTGACCATTGTTGTAATCGTGTGAGAAAAGAACTCGTAGTAATTTTAATGTGCATCTGCTCTTCACTGAAGAAAGAAATCAATCAAATGTTACATAAAAAAAAAAAATGGAAGATTTAGAAAGAAATAGAGTAAACAAACAAAAAAGAATATTGTCTGCCAAGAGGTGCTAGACTGAAAGAGTAAATTAAAAATCGTCTCTTACAAAGTGATTTTATTATTTGTATTGAACTATGTAGCACAATATTTACTTTCTGAGTATCTATGAATTTATCTCATTTCGGTCAGTTCTATATTCAAAATACAATGGACACTATTTTCATACAAACGTTAATAAATTAAATATATTTCTCATTCCATGGAATTTCTACGGGTTCTGTTAGCATATAATAAATAGTTGGGCACTTCTGCATTACACGGACGGCGCCATTGTTAGGGGACGATAACTAATTTCTTCTTTGTCAAATAACATGCCCAATAAATAACAAACAAGATTTTTTCCTGCCAAACACAAAAATATTTGGAAAACAAAAAATTTATTGTATAAAAACGTATCAATATATAATTGTAAAAACATTTATTGAAAAGTTTGCATAAGAAAATATAATTTTAATAAAACAATTTTTGAATTAAAGCAACATTGAATTTTTTTTTTCTGAAACATTTTTTGAATTAAAGTAAAATTGGATTTTTTTTTTTTTTGCAAACAATTTAATTATTTAAATGAAACATTTTTTGATTTAATACAACATTGGATAAGTAAAATTGTCACTTTAACAAAATATATTTAACTTTTTTGTTGAAGGTAACAATATATTAGTTTTAATTGTTAAATTAATAATATTAATAAATAATCTCAATGGAGAGAAGCGTCACCTTGTTTATTGAAACGCACTAAAAAAAAAAAAAAAAATAGCGCCGTCCATGTAATGCAGAAGCGCCGAGAATAATTGTAATCTATTATTGATTTTAAATACATAACACAAAATGTCCAACATGTTTTACTTTTTGACCGAAATTTGAATGTCATTTTTGTAGTCGATTTAGAAGGTAATTTGTGACTTGAATTGCAGTTTAAAAAGCAGAAGTCAAGTATTATGGTTCAGTTGTGCTCCCAAAAATGAGAAGTATATTTTTTGGATGTGCCCTTTTGAAGGAGCTGGATTTTTCCCACATTAAAAACTGACCTTGTGGTTAACTATTCTCCCACCCCCACAGGGAAGTAAGTAGGGGACTAACTCTCACATGTCAGAAGACTAGGGCCTTTCACAAACCGGTTTTGAGAGAGGATTTTGTCCTCTGGGCCTTTTTTGGGGTCAGACAAATAAATACCATATGACATAACTACAGTTCAGGGGTTAACAATAAACACTCATTGTGAATAACATTAATCGGGGTTTACCTACTTACTCGAGCAAAACTATAAAAATTTAAATAATTTTATTTTTTTTCTATTCCTTTTAAAAATAATCTTACAAATGAAAAAAAAAAAAATGAATAAAAACAAAAAAGCAGTGAATTAAAACCTAAGGTAAAGAAAACTTTTTTTTTTTTTTTTACTTTTAAGTTTTTCACTCTATAATAAAAAGCATAAATATCCAGCAAGTAAAAAAAAAATGCCAGCCGATGAGAACTCCCCACTACTCCCCCTCTCCTAATGAATTTTAGCATCGGAATCGGTAATTATATCGGAATCAGGGAAAATATTGGAATCATCCCATTACTAGTACTGATACAATACGAGTCATATTTATTTCGGGTTAAAGATAGGATCACTCTCAAATTGAAATCGTTTTTGTTTTTTTGTAAGAAAGTTAGGAAATAAAAACTACTATACACACAAAATTATCTTTAATTATCATTATATTTAGTTTAACTTCCATTTTACATGTTGGCATCTGTTGGACGGCTTTAAGAAACTGACTTTCAAGCTAACCTATTTCTGACCAGATCATTTATATCTAAAAATCCCACCTGCCTGTTTAAATGTATGTATGAATGTATGTTTGCGTAAAACTTTCAACAGAGGCGACGGATTATCACAAGATCGGTATCGTTTTGAAGCTTGACCCTTCAGATGACAAATATCGAAAAATTGGTTAAAAACATTAATTCCTTCATCCACAACTGGGCACTTTTCTACAGGAAAGGGTCGCTTTTTTTGCCGATATTTTCGAAAGTCATCCCTTCTTTTCGATTGACTAGCCTCTTCGCCACTTCCGGTTTAACGATGGACGCAATGGCAAAGACGTCACTTTTTTTTTTCACGTTCTTTTCCTCCTTAGCGGTACGGGTTTCAAGCCTGCCTGCCTGCCTACTACAACTTCTTTTTTTTTCTCAACACACACCTCTAAACAGCCGGGCAGCCAGGCTAGTTAATATCTAAAGTCCATAATTATGACTTCTTATGTGTTCTTTAGCTTTCCCCTTTGAACTGGACCTGCTACCTCCACTGTTTACTAACCCCCAAATTCTCATCCATTTGTTTTTAACGTGGCCATACCATCAAAGTCTCCTGTTCTTTATACTGTTTATGGTAAAAAAAAAAAAAAAACTGCCAGCTGAATCCCAACAAGTAGCAAAATTCCACTCGCTCACTGTTGAGGGCCCTAGATGCCAGAAAACCTTCTACTCTCCTTTGGACTGCCAGACTTTGGAATTCCCTCCTTGTTTCCGGCCTCCCTGATTGTACTAACCTGCTGAAGTTTAAATGTAATATGAAGACACATCGCGTTGCTCAACTCCCCACACCTTGCTGTTAGACACAATCCCAAATAGTAGACCCTTGTGTTTCACGTGGTAATATGCCTTGTATGAGGTGAAAAGGAGTTTTTGAAAATTTTCAAGTATTTAGCGGAATTAAAAAAGCAAATCAGACAACTCTGCCTTTAATCTAATTCCATAATAAGACTTTTTTTATACTGCTTTTCTTTTTCTTTATTTAAACTTTTATTGGTTGAAACATTTTCTTTCTTCCTTTCTATTTTTTTTTTTTTTTTACTTTACTGATGGAGACGTTATTTTATCATGTATATGACTATTAGTATGAACACTGTCGAAACAATTATTTTTTCCTGCGATTTGTGACAAAGTGAATCTACTTTTCTATAATATAGAATCAAAAACTGAAGGAAATTAATAATTATTGAGTAATGTTGGCACTTACCGTCAAAGAAACAAAATGGAGGTCCATTTAGAGTTTTATGTAAAAATAAAAATTAACTGAAAGTAAAAAGAAATACGAAACCAGCACACTACCAAATACTAATACTACCAATAATAATAATACAATATAAAAATATTTTATTCAAAATCTTTAAAAAAAAATTTATTTATATTTAAAAAAAAAAAATTTAACTTTTATTTATTTTAAAGATACTTATGCAGAATACGAACCGTTTTTTTTTTGTTTTTTTTTTTTAAACTAATAAGTATTTTCACCTAAAATCTAGTAACAAAAATACCGTAAAAATTAAATTTAAGTTGAACATCCTATCTAAAATGGCACGGTTCGTATTCTTAAGTTCTATTTTCATGGCATCTTTATTAAATTTTAGGTGAAATTATAGATCAGTTTGAAAAAAAAACTCGATTTATATTCTGCATAAATACTTTTAGAATAAATACAACTATTTTTTTTTAATATAAATAAAATCAAAACATGGTTTTTCTTTTGAAACAAGTTTTTTTTAGTAGGCGGATGGTTTCGTAATTCGTTTTACTTTCAGCGGGTTTCCAGTTTTACATAAAATTATTTCGACTTTCATTTTGTTTTTTGTTTTTCGACGGAACGTATCAACATTTACAATTACTGAATCAGAAAAAAATATGAATTAAGTCGAAAGTGTAATACATTAAAAACGAAAATAAAATGGAGGGAGGGCGAATAAACAAATATACAATCAATGTTACTAAACGATAGCAAATTCGGCACTTCTGCATTTTGCGGCCGAGCGCCATTGTTAGGGGGCGATAACTCCAATTTCTCCTTGGTCAAATAAATAACAAACAAGATTTTCCGAACACACAACGAAAAACACCCGTCTAGCCGAATCCACAGTGAAAAATTTTCCCCACTCTTTATCTGTGCCTAAATCAAAACGTGGATTCCATGAACAAAGCTTCTTTCTTAGAACTGCACGCCTGTGGAACTCTGTTCCGTCTGCCTGCTTCCCACCTGACTACAACTTGGATGTCTTCAAGTCCAACGTTAACAAATTCCTAAGTAAACACTTCATCAAATTCCTTAAGTAAACACTTCATCAAATCTCCGCACTAACGTAATGTACTTGCAATAACCCTTATCCCTGAGTGGCTTCCGGGCCTTGATAAGTGGTGACTACTGTGTAAAAAAAACAAAACCAAAAAAAACACACAAATATTTGAAAACGAAAACATTTATTGTATATAAATGTATCAAAATATAATTGTAAAAACATCGAAAAATCTGCGAAAGAAAATATAATTTTAATAAAACAATTTTGAGCATTTTTGTAATTAACGCAACAATGGATTTTTATAAATAGTTTTTGCTTTTTGTTTTTTAACAAATAAATAATTTTAATGAAACATATTTCCCATTAAAGCAACTTTGAAGGGTTAACAACAAATTTATAATTTAAATGAAACATTTTTCCGTATTAAAGGAACATTGGATTTTTTTTTCCGAAACATTTTTCGAATTGAAATAACAAATAAATAATTTGGTACTTGTACAGTTTAATCAAGACATTAAAAAAAAAAATGAAAATATCGGAGAAAGGTTATATTGTACGTATCCGTTATGGAACGAAGTCCATCGAAAAAAAAATTCACTTAATTTAATTGTAGCTTCTTTTTTTACATCGAAAAAACAATTTGTTATGATACCGAGCAAAAAAGGTTAGATTTTTAGGAAGAAAAGCTAATATTGAAGATGGGGAGGGGGGTGTCGGCGCTTTAACTGGAGTTATCTATCCGTGGCGTGTTCAAAAAATTCAAAGATGGCCGACTTCAACGCGCTCTCATAAAAACTTTTTTTTCCGCTGTAAAAAAAAACTTACTCAATCAAATTAAGTGAAATTTTTTTTTTTTTTTTTAGATCTTCAGTCCAAAACGGATACGTATAATATCTTTTTTTCGATATTTTCATTTTTTTAATGTCTTGATTAAACTGTGCAAGTACCAAAATTTTTAATGAAACATTTATCGGCCCCTGTTCTTTGACTGAAAAGTGCCACCTGGCGACAGTTTAGTGAAATACACCAAAAAAAAAAAAAAAACATGGCGCTCGGCTGCATAATGCAGAAGTGCCGAAAATTTAATATACTAATACCTGAATAGTTTTAAACTTTGAAAACTGTTTTTATGTTTTGTTATCTCAAAATTTGTTTCGTTCGTTACTGTCAGTTAGAATTCGTCAATCGAAGATGGCTGTGAAGTTTTCGCTTTGCGATGGTCATTATTTTTCAAACTAATTGCCTCAAAAAGTAACAATGCACAAAATTGATCTCCCGTAACATTTTTTATTAACTGCTCTAAAACACAATAAATGCGAAATAAAATTATAAAAACATTTGTATTTATTAATCAAAAAAGTAGAATCTATTTATTTATTTTTTGTTATTGTTTTGTTAACTCTATACTTGCCCGGAATGAATAATTATTTTACCTTAAATGTATATGCGAAACTGATTCCCCACTTTAAATTCCAAAATGATTTTCTCTTTTCGACAAATTTTTCAGGATGTTCACATGCAATCGCATAAAAAGTAGAATATCGCAATTAGTAACATATCACTATATTATTATGTAAAACATGTACTTTCACGATCCATTGATCCACCATATTCATATATATATTTTGTCGGGTGCTCTAAAAAAAAAAAAAAGTGCCTAAAGTTTAGTTTGTATAAAATAAACATAGGCACCGCCAAAACTGGGGGGAGGGGGGTCAGTACTTTTTGACGGACCGTCTTTTTAAAAATCTACCAAAAATCAGGTAATTATCCGATCAATACGAAATTTTCAGCGATTATTAAGAGAAGAATGAACTTTATAACAGTGTACTTATTTTTCATAAACGATATATATATATATATATATATATATATATATATATATATATATATTGCTTACAACCCCCCCTTGTTTTGAAGTGGGAACAAATATGCTTAAAATAATCATCTGAAACTGAACACAACATATTGTGTTGTTGTAAGGGACAGAATTATAGATTTAAAAAAAAAATTGTTTGCATACCTTATTTTGACGTCTGAATATCAGAACTTCGATTGTGTTTAATTATCCCGCTTTTGAGTTTTGAAGTGTGAAATTCGGTGAATATGTTAAGTAAAATAATTAATTTAAGTTAAGCAAAACAAAAAAAAAAATTTTTTTAATACTTATACGAAAAAAGCCATTTTAAAATCTTTGATAAATAAACAATTTTTTTTTTTTTTAGCGAGCCGAATAATGCATGACCATTATTAAACAGGGCATGCTTTGAAGAATCGATACAAAAAAAAAATTCGATAAATATTGTGCCCTTTGTGTTAAAAATAGCATCATTTTTTCCGATCCCGTTTGAAAACGTTTGCCGCCTTTCGACTACGGTGGACCAAACGCGCTGAAATAATTTTTTTTATTCTGCTTTAAATTGCCCCCCCCCATTTTGGGGAGCCTGGTCCCCACACACATACACATTAAAAACCAAACTCATACAAATGGTCACCCATATGGTACTGGCCAGCCTCAGCTTAATAATACATTGAAATTTTCGTCACTGAAAGATAAGTTTTTTTTGGCCTGTTTGGTCTTCCATAGTTTGCTTTTTATCAAATGCAAACGTAAACAGTGTCGATCTAGACTCTAGATCGACGCGAAATAACTGGTTGCCTATATGAATAAGTGGAATTATTTGAAATCCAGGTACTTATATTATAATATTTTTGCATATTCTCTTAGAAAATCATCCTAAATCTTAGACAACAAATAAATAAATTAATTCAAAAACCTTTTTTTTTTTAAATATTTATGTACGTTTTTTTGTGCAAGACAAAAAATGTCAATTGTTAACTTTTGGGGAAAATTTA
Organism: Euprymna scolopes; assembly: GCF_053919585.1. Taxonomy (NCBI): domain Eukaryota; kingdom Metazoa; phylum Mollusca; class Cephalopoda; order Sepiida; family Sepiolidae; genus Euprymna; species Euprymna scolopes. The sequence goes on from NC_136518.1 coordinate 52,294,722, forward strand.
ACATTTAAAATTTAATTAAAAATAGTAGAAAAAGTTTTACATTATTCTGTTTTCTATATGATAAAATTCAGGGTTTTCTGGAAAAAAAAAAGTTACTCAGAAATAATGGATTTTAATAAATGTAATTTCGTTTTAAAAAACAACAACTTGATTTTTCTGCCACAAACAATAATAATCTTCTTAAACAAAAATGGAAGATGTTAAATACAGACGTTTGGCTGATGATTTCCATCGGGAATAAAACACAAACATTTTCTCATAGCTTACTTACCATAATTACACTTTCATACTATTAAGTTTTATTCATGTATTGAACACGATTGAAACAATCAAAAACTAGCACTAGTACGTAAACTGCAGAAGTGTGTAAAAGGAACGTTGTGTGTGGGGATTCGTTCCCTATGAATTTGGAAACGGCTGGGCCAATTTTTTTTAATTTTTAATTTCACACGAAGGTCCTTGATGTATCTGGAAGTGTTCTCACGTACGTTTTGCATTGGAATGCCTCTGATAAGTATCAAATCAAAACAAAGAAGTTTGGTTCTAACAAAAGTTAGCACTGTTATACAACCTAACATCACAAGTGCATTTATTTGAGAAATTTGATCACAGCACAAGCAAAAAGGTCCGACATAAAATCAACAGTAGGTTCTTTTATAAAACATGGTCACGTTCAAAATAAATGGTTCTTTTTAGAGCACAATTGAACTATGATACTTGGCTTCTGTACGTTTAACTTTAATTCAAGTGATTATATAAAAATAATTCCATAAATATCAACAGTTGGTTCTTTGATAACACAGGGGCACGTTCGAAGTGAATGTTTCTTTTCCAGACACAATGGAACCATGATACTTGACTTTTGCATTTTAAACTTTAAGCGAAGTCATAATTTACATATAATTTCATGAAATCAACATTAAATTCTCTACAGTGCAATGTAGATTACAATGTATTGTGGACTAAGTTACTGCGGGGAAGCTTTTGAAGCTTTCTCCCGGTACCCCGAGGGTGGGGAAGGGTGCCTAACTAAAGCAGGCAATTGGGGGGGGGCTAACTAAAGCAGGCAATCGTCGATTACAATGTAGATTACAATGTATTGTGGACTAAGTTACTGCGGGGGAGGCTTGTGAAGAAGCTTCCTCCCGGTACCCCGAGGGTGGGGAAGGGGGAAGGGTGCCTGTGCCTGCCTAACTAAAGCAGGCAATCGTCGATTGCCTGCTTTAGTTAGCCCCCCCCCCAAGGTACCAGAAAATCGATTGCCGGAATCGATTTAATTTTTTTTTTTTAAATTGGCGATTTAACCGATTTCGAAGGCACTAAAAGTATGGAAGCGTGGAACATTTGTTTATCCGCATTCAATCCCGGACAACATTGGATCTCCCTACTTTTTTTTTTTTCGATTTTCTTAGCTTTTTATTTTTGCTGAAGATGGGGCATCCTACTGGGTGCCAGACATTCACCGCTATTTTAGAAACTCCAACTGTGTGTGTGTGTGTGTGTGTGTGTGTGTGTGTGTGTGTGTGTGTGTTCATGTGCTGAAACGAATTTAAATATTTACGAGTTATTTTATATCAGGTAATTTTATCTGATGCTATATCAAAACTTTTGAAAAGTTCAATATAAAATAAATATAAAACTGAGATCTCCAATATAGATATAAAATGTTATAAAAAGTATACATATATGTGAGTAGTGTGTGCTTTATGTAGTTTGGAAATGAACAACAGGTAAATTGTTTAAAAAAAAAAGTAAACAGCAAAACAAACAACGACTCTTATTATTCCGTGTTAAAACTCGTACGAAGGTCTTACCTGTGTGTCAGGGACGGACTGGGACTTTCTCAACCTTGGTTTGTTCTGGAAATTGCCCATTTTCCACTATTAACATGTAATACTGAAATGTTCGACACATGATAAAAATTAGAGGCTAACAAAACGCACTTGCCATCTTTGTTGACCTGTGCGGCTTAAAAGTTAAGTGTAAAATGAGGAACGGGGAACCAAATGAAACGAAACCGGAGGTGTGCGTTCGTGTATGGGTGGAGATGGGAGTGGAGGAGACGACTGAAACCTCCGCCCTTAGAAATATGCGCAAAAATAAATCTAAGTTTAGAACAATGCTAAAGAAATGAACAAATGATTTAGTGGATTGTTGGTTTTGTTTATAGCCTTAAAAAAAGTTTTACAATAACTTCAATTGTTAATTAAATTGCCAATTGCCACAATTTCAGAAGTTTTTTTTTTTTTTTTTTTAGTTTTTTTTTGTTCCTATTTACTTGCCTCCCTACGAGAGCAGGTTAGACACAACGGTAAAACTATACAAACACCGTGACAGCGAATTAACCCTACCCCTAACCCTAACCCTAACCCCTAACCCTAACCCTAACCCTAACCCTAAACCTAACCCTAACCTTAACCCTAACCCTAAACCCTAACCCTAACCCTAACCCTAACCCTAATCCTAACCCTAACCCTAACGCTGTCACGGTGTTTGTATAATAATACCGACACAACGTCGGTTTTTAATGTAAAGAAAATCCAGCTCCCCCAAAAAGAGGCATTCTGAATAGGAACAAAAAAAAAAAAAAAAATGTCTCAGTCATGACCGAGGACAGTAAAGATAATGTGTAACATCAGAACTATATTGTAAAAGACGTAACTCTACCTGTTTCCCACGGGTTAGACATGAAATTAATTTAACCAAGTGGGAGCAGCTCCTCGATGGGGTAGGCACCCTAAAAGGGTATTAAAATGGGGTAAACATGCATATTGATCTGTTAGAGCGGGGCCTACGCAAATAGAAGGCCGTTCCACCAAGGGCGCATAACTTGCTGACGTCACAGAATAAAGTACAATGGCCACGGTCAGACGATAGACTACTATTACGAGGATTTTTTAATAATTAAATACACTTTAAAACATAAGACTCTGCTACAGTATTTTCCCGGCAAAAAAAAAAAAAAAAATTAAAAATTAAAAAAATACCCCCCCCCCCCCGTTTTAATTGCAGGTGTCCAAAAGTAAAATAATTCATCTTTTGGAAAAGAAAATACAGTCACTTTTGGACCAGTTTTATAAATCCCTCGACAATTTCTTTGAGTATTGAAACAGAAAATCACTATCCTCATAATATAGTTGTCTATCGCCGAATCCTCATAATATAGTTGTCTATCGCCATCATATTTTTTTTTCTGTTTACATAAACCATGCTCAAATAGTCTAACATGCCTGTTTACCAAAAATAGCTGAGAACAGACCTTTCAGCATGTATTTGTTCGAGTTCTGATAATGTTTCATGTATTTGCTCTTCATTTAATAGAGAAGGAATCCTTCTAGCCAGGGGCAATTTATATTTTTGTCCTAATCCAGAGTGTCCCTTTTGGAGGAGAAACCGATCTCGTGTTTAACTTTTCTCTAGTTGATTAAGAGCCAAGTAAATAGGGACCTCTCATCATTTGCCAGCAGAGGCGCCTCAGACGATCAGAAAGACCCCACTTCATTCTCAAAGGAGGAGAATGAGGTTATATAGTCGGGAGGAACTTTTTTCTTTTTCCCGTCACAGAGCAAGAATATTTTATGATCTCTCAAGGATTTGGGTTAATATCAGAATAGGATATGATTCTGTACTGTCCTTGAAGGCCACTCTCCTACTTCACAAGGGGTAGATTGGTTTATTACCGATCGACTGAGGCACCCCCACCATGAATGGTCGATCACAACAAATTTTGCAATGATTCCAGAGTAGGGTACCCTATGGGTTTTTTTTAATTATTTACTAGCAGAGGCGGGGGGGGGGGCTTTCGCGCAGGTGTAAAATACAGTTAATATGATATTTTAATTTGCCTAGATTTCATGTATATTATTATAGAGTCGTAAAAAATATATATATTATTATAGAGTAAAAAAAAAGTATTCAGGTGCCATCAGTTAGAATCGAAACTAAAGCTGGTGACATTACCACTGTACTAATGTGACATGTATTAAAAATTACCACTGTACTAATGTGACATAATTAAAAATTAAAAATAAACTAAGATGAATGTACAAAATGTTTAACAACTTTTTCAATTTTAACCCATTTTTGACCCCTTAAAAACAATTTTAATTGACTAAAGACCCATAAAAGAACGGCCCGTAAAAAATCCAATCATTTGAAGCCCCTAGCGGCGCTGTGTGACTTTTAGTTTCAAAGGAGATAGAGTTTGAAAATATGGAGACAGACAGACAGACAGACAGACAGACAGACATATGGCCGTTTATATATTAGATTTTTGTTAGGGGAGGGATCATTCTATGTCTCTATAAAACATAATGGTCAAAATGTCATGAGTACTAACTAAAGACTTGCCTTTAAAAAGTGGATTTTTAGAGGTATTTGAGTCTGTTTTGAACGAATATCACATTTAAAATTGTCGCCAAGAAGTAGTTTTCATGATATTAAAACCTTTATTAGCCAATTTATTCCCTATTGTTTCCAGTGGTCGCCATTTTGCCATAGCAATCTTTATTTGAGCATGCGCATTGTTCGACGAATGTCAGAAAATATGGCGACCACCGAAAATCATTTTTCGTTCAGGGACTGAAGATAGCCATTATGTTGAGAGGGCCATGTCTGAATCTATCTGACCAAACTGATTTTAAATGAAAGAGAAGAAAAGGATGACCAGAGTTCCATATAAAAATATCAAAATCTTCACAGTAATAAAATCAACTTCATTAAAACAGGAACATAATAATGTAAGGCAAGTTGGTTCGCCAGGCAGGCTTTAGTTAAAGACAGAATACTGAGTTCTGGAGTTTTGTTTCGTCTTGCCATTTCCTGACAAAGAACAAAATATGTTTTTAATATCCACACAAGGTCGTTATACCTTCCCTGTAAGTTTTCCTGTTAGATCTATGCCACGTGTTGCTTGATCTGTGTAAGTTACTAGGCGTTCTTGTGTGTGTGGCGTGTTTGCTCAATTGGTAGAGTGCTTACCTAGCATACAAGAGGCTTGGGTTTCAAATTCCGAGTTCGGATGTGTCTAACCGATGAGCCCAAATGAGGGCGAAACTCGAGTCTTGGACTTCCGGTTTATTGTCTTTCTTGGCTCGTGTCATCTGTGATGTTGTCTGGATGTGAAAATAATTATATATTCTGAAGAATACATACATATATATATATATATATATATATATATATATATATATATATATATATATATGTCGTGACACACAGTCCTTTTTACTAACCCTCACTGTTCCTTTTTTTTGGAGGGGACAACTTGTGACTTTTTACCTTTGATACTAGTGTTTTCGTGTTTCTTTTCTATTGAGTTACTGCCATGAGGGCTTAGCTGTAACTGCCTTGACATTTCTTCACTCGACGTCAGACCATCGCTGCAAGTTTTGCTTTCTCTCGTTTCCCTATGATTTTCTTTTCTTATTTTTCTATTTCGTTTATATTTTGTTCTCTGGACTTATTCAATTCTTCCATGTTTTTAAGCATTTACTGCATTCCCTTCTACCTCCAAACTTCACACTAATTCTGTTTTATTCTTTCTTTCTGTTTTCAGTTTTTACCTTCTTCAATTCCAATAAACCTGTTAATTTAACCATAAACTGCCTCTCCAGAGTTTTGATTTAAATCAACAGGTTTATTGAAATCAAAGAAGGTAAAAACTGAACTGAAAGGACTGTGAGTCACGACAGTATGCGCAGAAGTGTTTGAATTGCTCAATGTATTTCTGTTGTATTCCCGTGGGGGAGGGTGTTGTATATATTTTGTACCTATATACACATGTATGTAACAAGTATCCTATTGAATGTGCGTCCGTTCTTCATAAATTTTCCCCGCTCTATATCTGTGCCTAAATCAAAACGTAGATTCCATGAACAAAGCTTCTTTCTTAGAAGTGCACGCCTGTGGAACTCTATTCTGTTTGCCTGTTTCCCACCTGACTACAACTTGGATGTCTGCAAGTCCAACATAAAAAAATTCCTGATAAACCGCCCTCTTAAGTAAGACACTTTATCAAATCTCCATTACTAACAATTACTACAATATTATCCCATTAATTACTATACACGCAATAACCCTTATCCCCGACTAGCTTCCAGGCCTTGATAAGTGGTGACTACCATGTAAAAAAACAAAAAAAAAACATGTATTGACATGTGATCACCTAGTTTTCAAAATGTCACAAAACAACTTATGTGGTATATGTTCACATATAAGGAACGGAATAAGGGACAAAATAAACATCTTTGTCTCTTGCCAGACAAAGGAAGACATACCATACCAAAAGGGACAAATACTATTCTATCAGGTTACAACATTTACCAATTATGGAATGTGTGGCACAATGACGTAGCTCACATTTTGAGGGAGCTGGGGGGGGTCTTCTAGATTAATAAACCTTGTGCCTAACTTGTTCTGTACTTGTGGGGTGCAGATTTGTTAAGCAGGTGCTTTGTGATTTTGAAAATGTTAGAATACATCAATCTGGTATGATTCGAGCCAAGAATGTGGTATATGTTCACATATAAGGGACGGAATCTATATAAAAGCCAAGTACGTCCAAGGATGGAATACTGCTGCCATATCTGGGTAGGAGCTTCTAAAAACAGCCTATCCTGCTTTGACAGAGTACAAAATAGACTTCATGGCTTAGTGGGAGATGCCCTTTTCTCTACCCTGCAACCTCTCTCCCACAGAAGAGACGTTGCGAGCCTATCCTTGTTTTATCGTCATTTCCATGGCAGGTGCTCGTCTGAACTCCAATCTCTGGTCCCCCCTCCTTGCCAATCTTTCACGAAAAACACCCGTCTAGCTGAATCCACTGTGAAAAATTTCCCCCACTCATTATCTATGCCTAAATCAAAACGTGGATTCCATGAACAAAGCTTCTTTCTTAGAACTGCACGCCTGTGGAACTCTGTTCCATGTACCTGCTTCCCACCTGACTACAACTTGGATGTCTTCAAGTCCAACGTTAACAAATTCCTAATGAACCGCCCCCTTAAGTAAACACTTCATCAAATCTCCACACTAACGTACTGAACTTGCAATAACCCTTATCCCTGAATGGCTTCCGGGCCTTAATAAGTGGTGACCACCGTGTAAAAAAAAAAAAAAAAGAATGATAGTTATTTATAATATTCAACTAAGTCAAAACGATTTGAGACACTAGAATTCAAAAGGTCAAATCCACAGAACACATCATCGAGGCATACAAAGACAAAACCATATTCACACATTATGTATGAATATCTCTCTTTCTCTCATTTTTTCTTTTTCACTCTCTTTCTCTATTTCTCTTTTTCACTTCCTTTCTCTCTCTTTGAATAAAGAAAGAGAGAATTGAATATAATTGTGTCGTTTTAAACAGTTGAAGCTGGCATCTCGTATGCGACAGACACGGCATAGCAGTTTTTGGCTGCATACGTTGGGTTTCAACGGATTTTCATTTAAATATGCTCCGCCAGTGTTAAACGTAAAATAAATTATATATTTTTATAAAAATACATTCGTTCACTATTTTTGTACAAGCGTTAAATTTCAGTCTGCGGTCCCTGCCATTAATGCAGACGATGGAAATGCTGCCTGTAATGATGCAATAAAGACTAGCGATGTGACCCATGCGAGCTGGTTATAGCCGACGACATAATCATCCATTGATGTTTCCATGTGACTATCATTTGATATCGGGTCTAACAACCGGAACTGGTTTCCTCAACCAAGTAACACTATCTGGCAAACGATAGTGTACTAATTGCACTTGGTCCATCTTTGACCTTGTTGAATGGAAAGCTGCAACGAAAATTCTACCATGAACAACAGACCTCGAGTTTGTTTTGGCAACCTTTATTCCAGAATGTTCCCATCTTGGAAAGGTTGAAACTGATACAGTTCTGTCTACATCTTAATTATTGATCTTGTCCCTGCTTGGCACCAGCCCGTCTGTCAACCATCTCTCTTGGTGACCCGTTACAGACAAATTTTCTAAAGTGTCACTAAACTCATTACATCATGTGTTTACATGTTGAGACACTTGTAGTCTATCTAAACTGTACGAACGAACTGACTAAACCAAGATGGCCGACTCCTATTTATATCACCACAAGCAAGGGAGGTAACCATGTAACTGAAGCAAGGGAGGTAACCAATGTCTACATTAACATTGCTGCTGTCCTCAAGTGAATAATTTATTTCTGATTTAACAAGTCCCTTAGAAGCTCAGACGAAGCTCCTGCCTTGGTCAAACAATCAGAGACCTGATCACAACCCTTGATCCATTCTATCTGTATCTCTCCTCTACTCTTCATTTCCTTCAGCCTTGCTACATCTATTCTCAATCGTCGATCGCTTACCAGATTGTTGGAATTCAATGTCTCCACAAGTGATGCATTATCTGTCTTGCAGAGAACGTCTGGCAATTTAGATAACTGAAATACCTCTTGTATCATAACCGCAGTCAAAACACCAGCATCAGCTCCCTCATTCAGAGCAAGAGTCTCTGAGGCCAATGGGCTTTTTGTCACTCTGTCCAATTTCTTTGACGCCCAACACATGGGGGCCATTTTGTCAGTACTTCCTCCAATAAAGACAACAAAACCACCCTGTGAAGATCCATCTTCCAGACTGGCATAAGAGGCATCAGTATAACACAAAATGTGTAAATCTGAGGGCTTTCCCAATTTTGGAAATGTTATAGAACCCTTCTTGGATTTCAATTTTGATAAGGCTTTATTCGCCTCAAATAAGGCTTTTACTTTGGGATGCTTTCCAGTGTTGCTCATTTTACACACATCAAAAGCTATATCAGGGCGTGTTTGAGTTGAAACCCACATCATCTGACCTGCAAGTCTCTTCAACTCATGCTTTTCTTCTTCATTCAGTTCATCATTTTTCCTCAGTATCCTCCCTTTGCTTATTTCTATTGGAGATATGGAAGATACATATAGATCTTGTTCTATCCCATTTTCCTGTTGATTAACATTCAGTCCAACATATTTGAATGTTCCACTTTCATGAGATCCCACCTTAAATTTTTCTTTCAATGTTGCAATCACATCACTTTCAAACTCTGTGTTTCCACAGAAAACAAAATCATCCACGTGCATAGCAAGAATTCCAGTCAAATTTCCTTTAATATCATGCCACAAAAACAATGCATTATCATAAGCACTTGCTACTCCTTTTAATTCAATCAAAGCCTGAGTAACTCTCTTGTACCATGCCCGTGGAGCATCATTCAATCCATAGATGCATCTTTTTAATTTCCACACTTGAGATTTAGGACAAACATCAGATGGTGGCCTCAGGTACACATCTCTCTCTAAAATACCACCTTGCAAACTGAGGTAAAATCTATGGTCTGCAGCATCCAATTCTTTATTGATGCGGTTAGCATGACCATTCGCATAGCTTCACGGCTACATGTTGGGGAGTCCGTTTTCAGATTACTATTTTCTTCATAGCCTCGTGCTACAAGGCGAGCTTTCATTGTTTTCTGATTATCCTTGAATTTTTCAGTAATCACCCATCTTGTGGATATTGTTTTTTGACCTGTGTATGGCACACATTCAAATACTTCATAGGTGTTCATGTTTTTTATTTCTTTATGCTTGGCATCCATTACAGCTTTCGACTGCTCTTGTTCAGCGGTGAGCAGGACTACATTTTCCTGTTCAGTATATTGGGGCACTTCTCTCCAATGATCAATATGATTCCAGTTGATACAAACTTGATCCTCGTTTTCATCCTCAGGTTCTATATTGATCCAATGACTATATTTGCCAGTTGATTTAGGCTGTACTGACATAACCTTTCCTTTCTTCCACTCCCCACTTCCATTTATTTTATAAGTTATGGTCTTATTTCGGCCAGGTTTTTCAGTCTTATCTCTTAAACTGGTAGAACTATCAACAACTTCTTCTCTGTCTATATCTTCACTTTCTACCACTTGATTCTGCAACTCCTCCTCCTCAACTGAAAGGTATTCATTCTTCCCTTCTGTAGTGTTTCCCAGCATTTCAGCTTTTTTTGTTCTTTTTTCGTTGTTTTTATTCACTTTCATCAATTGGCACGGATGCATCCTATAAAATGCTCCGCCATGTCTGATTAAGACAAACTGGCCTTCTCTGCCTAACACTTTTGCTGGACCACGCCATCCTTTAAAACCCTGCCTCCGATAATAGATTTGGTCTCCGGTAGCATAATCTTCATCAGCATAAGTTCTGACATTAGACCTGAGAGCTCTCCTAATTCTCTCACTGGACTCAGCTTCCAAAAAGTTTCTCCTTGCACTATGGAGAGCATTTAAATTTTTTCTCACCATGTCACTTGTAGTAGAGGACTCCATAGCAGGTAACTGGTCTGTCAGAATTGAGGGTGTATTTACATTGAAACCGAATACAAGTTCATTTGGACTGTGTCCAGAGTAATTGAGGAGGGCATTTTTTGCACAAATAGCCCATGCCAAGGCAATTTCAGGTTCACACTTCTCATCGTCAATTGTTTTTTTCATTGCCTCAGCAACTATCAAATTATGACGTTCTACAGTACCGTTGCTGAATGGACTTTCTGCGGCAGTAGTACAGGTCTCTATGTTGAGTTTTTCATTCATCTGTCTATAGTGTTCGTTGTTGAATTCACCCCCATTATCACTCAGAAAACGAACAGGAGATCCGAAATAGGTAATCCACATCATAAAGATGTTTTTGATGATCTCCTCCTTCTTCTTTGTTTTGATCAATGTTGCCGCTGAATACCTGGTAGTGGCATCAATGAGATGTAGTATCCACACCTCATTGTGGATGAACTCTTTCAAATCCATGCAAACTGTGTGATTAAATCTCAATTAAATCCCACAACCGGTCGCAGTGGAGCTTTTTTAAATCTAAGGCAAATTTGACAGTTTTCACAAACCTCCTCAATCGCCTTTATAAATTCCTTGTCATTGAATTTGCCACTTTTTTTAACCAAGGAAACAAGTTTTTCCTTCGAGGCATGAGCAAACTGTCGATGAAGTTTTTCTGCTTTTTTTTTTTCTGTGAAAGAACACTGACCAAAATTCTGAACATGTAATACAATGTTCTTAGTACCACTATGATCCAACAACTTATTTGTTAAGGGGAGACAATAGTGCCCTGAAGTTGTGGTCTTTAGTTCAATACATTTATCAAAAATCCAGCACATATCTTTCCGGAAATCTAGCACTATTCCTGCTGTCTTCATTGATTTGTGACTTAATAGAAGAGGCAAGTCGTTTTTCACAATATCTGCTTCGATATAAACTCTTATACCTCCGAGTGTAACCGGAAATTTAGCAACTTTAATTGCTGTGACAGCCACTCCATCACCAAAACAAAAACTCCGGTCTGAGTTCGTATACTTCACTAGTTGCAGGTCACTTTCATTTAAAGTATCTAAATAAACATCAAGCCACATTTCGCCAGCCAGTGTGCGAGTACAAGCAGAATCCAAGACTGCCATTCCAAATGTTTCCTTTACAAGATTTGAGATTTTTTCATTTGTACTGTTCAAATAAATATTTTCTTGAATGAACAACGTAATGTGTATTTGTTCTGTCGCTTCCGTAAACCTGGGCGTATTTCTAGGACACTCTCTAATTAGATGGTTCGGAGACTGACATTTGTAACACAACAACACGTTTCCACTTCGGTCACATGGATTAGATTGTCCTCGACGAAAACGCCTTTTGTTGTTACCCGGTTTAGAATAATTATAGTTGACGATTTCGGGCTCTGATTTCACTGCCGGTACATTTTCATCACGATAAATGTCACCAAATACTTTCTTTATCGATTCCTTCATGTTTTGATACGTCAAAACAGAACACGTTGTCCGCGCTAATTTTTCGTTCTCTTCCGATATGTTAACCGCGTTCAAAACAAGAAAAGCTTGCACTCCTTCCGGTAGAATAATGTTGAATTTTTTTAATCTTTGGTACAAAAACTCATAACGAACAAGAAAGTCATTTATACTGGTACCTGACGATCTTTTATAAGTGTAAAATTCCTTAAAAGTCATGTAAGCGCGCGTGTGTTCATCCTTTAAATATATGTCATCCAGTTTCTTTATTAAGATCTTCAAGCCATCTCGTCCGCCGATGTCACTTGTTGGCAATTCACGGACACATTCTCTAATATTCGGTGGTAGCGTCAAAAACACTGCTGGCCCTTTTTTTTCCTCAGAAAGATCCGTGAACAACGACCACATTTCAACGTCTTGTTTCCAGTTCTCGTAAACATCCTCCCCCTCCAACAATGGAGGTTGTTTGTTCGAAGTTGCCATATCCGATATCCGATCTGTTTAGTGCTACAGACAAGCTGTACAAAAAAAAAAATTTTTTTTTTTTTTTTTTCGTTTTGTCGCACACAGAGGGATATCTCTGCTACCATTTGTTGAGACACTTGTAGTCTGTCTAAACTGTACGAACGAACTGACTAAACCAAGATGGCCGACTCCTATTTATATCACCACAAGCAAGGGAGGTAACCATGTAACTGAAGCAAGGGAGGTAACCAATGTCTACATTAACATACATAACCAAAAATCCTTGCCTGGTCTTTTGTCACGTATCTTTGTTTATTAAAACCGGATATTCCAATCCTATATTATTAAACATCCTTCTAAACATTTTATTGTTTTACATATTTCTGGCTTAATTACTTCTACATTGAATTCTAGTCCTATTTCAAAACATTCTTCCATTAACAAAGCATTTTGTTATTTCCATAACATTGTCACCAGTTCCAATATCGATCACTTACCTCTTTACCCAGGACATCCAATGTTGCCCAAGCAATCTTTACCCAAGACATCCAATGTTGCACAAGTTTTGGTATGCTTGTTTTCACCAACCAAACTATAACTAATTATTATACTGCTACATTACCCCTTGCTTAGGCTTTTAACTAATAAAAAAGCGATTTTATTTTTATTGGTTGTGGCTGCACATGAGAATGCATTTAAATGATATGCAAACTGCAACAATGATCTGTATTTTGCTGCAAAGTGAGCAATATTCTTTTGCTGCAAAGTAGAAATATGCTTTTTTGCTGAAAAGGGAAAATTATTCTTCTTTTGTTGCAAAGAGAAATATGTTCTTTCTGCTGTAAAGCGAAAAAATAATCTTTTGCTGAAAAGATATAACATAGGGCAGATACAAAATGACATGAGCAGTAAAGAAAAAAGACTATAAAAAAGAGAAAAAGAATAATCACATAAGAGACGTGGAGCACGGAACGAGAATAATGTTTGAGATCACGTGATTGATGTCATAGCCATAACAATAAAAAAACAAATCTCGTTATTCTTAAATGTTGAGACATTATGTTGAACAAAGATGGTGGCAGTAAATCAAATTGGCGAAGAATCAATGTAGTCCATTGTGTTAAGTGTTAAGTAATTCCTAGTAACAAAGATGGCGGCGAAGAATCAAATGCAGTTTCGATCTTGAGTGTTAAGTAATTCCTAGTAACAAAGATGGCGATGAAGAATCAAATGCAGTTTCGATCTTGAGTGTTAAGTAATTCCTAGTAACAAAGATGGCGACGAAGAATCAAATGCAGTTTCGATCTTGAGTGTTAAGTAATTCCTAGTAACAAAGATGGCGACGAAGAATCAAATGCAGTTTCGATCTTGAGTGTTAAGTAATTCCTAGTAACAAAGATGGCGACAAAGAATCAAATGCAGTTTCGATCTTGAGTGTTAAGTAATTCCTAGTAACAAAGATGGCGACGAAGAATCAAATGCAGTTTCGATCTTGAGTGTTAAGTAATTCCTAGTAACAAAGATGGCGACGAAGAATCAAATGCAGTTTCGATCTTGAGTGTTAAGTAATTCCTAGTAACAAAGATGGCGACGAAGAATCAAATGCATGTTCGTGACAGAGACGACAGCAAACTGATTGAATCCAAAATTCAACATTTTTCATAGTAACTTTTGAAGCTTCTGATTAGTTCTTAAGGTAGCATTCTTTCCGCTTCTACTTAATAATACATCCCAAACATCACTTATTGTGTTGGGGGTGACGGTAACTCAACGGAAAGGCCATTATGAAAACAATCAATACAGGTCAGTAAGTAAGAGTAGCCTTGGTTACTTGGTCAGTGTACAATCTCTCTTTCGATAACCATTGCACATGGTCTTCCATTATCAGAATAGCCGCAATGACCATTGAACTTCTCTAGGATTTGGTTGGCAATAAGCCCCCTCCAAAGTCTCAATACTCTTTGTATCTTTTCAGTTGAAGTTTGCTTAGTGCTCTCCCACCTCGGTCTTTCCATCCTCCTTTACCCTTCATAACTATTTTGCATGGTATCAATCAAAGCTGATGCTATTACATTGTGTGTGTGTGTGTGTGTGTGTGTGTGTGCGTGTGTGTGTGTGTGTGTGTGTGTTTGGAGAAGGGGGGTAGTTTATGAAATTTTTTGCAGTTTCAGTTGGTTGATCCCGAACAATTCGACACAGTACCAGAACCACCTTGGCAGGCTCTCTGGCGTCAGCTTTTTATGACCCTTATAACCCTCGGACGAACTCATTAACTCATTTTTGCTTTAAGTAGGCCCGAATAAATCATTGACGCACCATTCTTAAATCATTGATTTTTATTCACAACTTATTAAGACAATCAAAAAATAAAGGGTTGATAAAGTTAAAAAGTTCAGAGCTTCCAAGAACGTTCTAGGTGAAAAAAAGTTGCTTTATCTTCTTGACTTAAGGTATTAGGTTGTTGCATAAGTTCCCGCCGATTTTTTTTAAGAAAATCAAAGAATTTTAACAGCAAAAGTAAGTTTGTGTAGGACCCAATTTTAACAGCAAAAGTAAGTTTGTGTAGGACCTAATTTTAACAGCAAAAGTAAGTTTGTGTAGGACCCAATTTTAACAGCAAAAGTAAGTTTGTGTAGGACCCAATTTTAACAGCAAAAGTAAGTTTGTGTAGGACCCAATTTTAACAGCAAAAGTAAGTTTGTGTAGGACCCAAGCTCTAAGTTTTTTGTGAATCCCATCGACTGAAAGTGGTGTGAAATTGTTGCAAAATCACACTTCATCGTTTCACCCAATTCTCTACATGTCTGATGGCCATCTTCCTTCAAAAGAACCCTCAGTTGATCTTCATCTATCTTGATTGGTCTTCCAGAACGAGGAACGTCACTGAGATCAAAATTCTCATGTTTGAATCTGGTAAACAAATCTCAAACAGTTATACTGTTACAGCTATAGCGTTTTCTCCATATATGGCACAAATATCGTTGATCACTTCACTCGCTTTTTGATCTCGATTAAAGGCAAAAAGAAAGAGGTGTCGAAAATGTGATTTTTTTTATCTACTTGACAATCCATTTGACGGTTCTGGAAAACGAGAAAATATTATATGAGCAAAAAACGATGACCATTATCTTGTAAAACAGAATACGTGCTTTCTAATGAAGTTAATAACACTTTGCCAAATATCAAAACATGTTTTAGAACACAATTTTTTTATGAAACGACGGGAACTTATGCAACAAGCTGATAAGTATGGTAGATATTTGACGTAAGTCTGTTGCATTTTAAGTCTACATTTAATCCAATAGTTGTGAAGTTATCAGGGTAAGATTAAGAAAAACATTAGAAGAAAATGAGGTACTTGTACAGTTTAATCAAGACATTAAAAAATGAAAATATCGAAAAAAGTTTAAATTGTACGTATCGGTTATGGAATGAAGTTCTCTGAAAAATAATTTCACTTAATTTCATCAAGTAGTTTTTGTTTTACAGCGAAAAACCAATTTGTTATGATACCGAGCAAAAGGGTCGATTTTTAGGAAGAAAAGCTAGTATTAAAGATGGGGAGGGAGTGTCGGCGCTTTAACTGGAGTTATCTTCCCGTGACGTTTCTAAACTCCAAACAAAAATTTTAAAAAATCTACAATGTCTGCCTTCAACGTGCTCTCATAAAAACGTGTTTTTTTGCTGAAAAAAAACAAAAAAAACTACTCAATCAAATTAAGTGAAATTTTTTTGTCGGAGATCTTCAATCCAAAACGGATATGTACAATATAACCTTTTTTCGATATTTTCATTTTTTAATGTCTTGATTAAACTGTACAAGTACCGAAAGTGATAATGGTGAACGCTTTAAATATGATGGCCGCAGTTTTTCACCTGCTACCACGATTGAAATTGTTTTTTTTAATAATTCAATAATATTCAGGTAATTCTAACTGCATAATTTAGAAGCTTATTAGAATTGACAAAAAAAAAAAAAATCAGTTGAAACCAGTTTTTTATCTGAAAACTCCATTTATTGACTAGAAATCCCATCCCAATAGTGTAGAAGTGCCGGATTAGTTAACTGAGATAGGCCAAGGAAAACATGAGAGAGGAGGGGGGAGTGATAAGGATGAACATGAGAAAGAAAGAGGGATAAATCAAGGCCTAGCCAGAGATAGATTAATTTGAAAGACAATTTCCAAAAATTATGCAACATGTCTGCCTGTTCGCTGATTTTTCAGGTTTAAATTTGAAATACCATGTCATTGCTCTGAGAAATTGGTGAAATTAAGTTATTTATTATATGCATCCACATAATTCTATAAAAGGTTCTGTCTGTCTGTCAGTCAAGCAACCCATCAGTCTGTTAATTGATTTTTGGTGATTAAAAAAATAAACACATTGTTTTTGTTTGATTTTTGTTTTGTTTTTTACATTGACTAGTGTACATGTGTCCCCTTACCTTCATCCCTTCATAAATTTGGAGGTGGGGCCCCTAGCACCTGCACTAACCACGCCTACCAACTACTTATACTCATACTCTGCTCCTTCTACCTATATGTCTACAACTCCACTGTACACACACACACGCACACACACACACAACCGAATTAAGCAGATTCGTCCCAGCTGTAAGCAGGAAAATCCATTTTCTTTATTGTTTCATTGTCCACAAGTTGAATGAAATAAATCTTTTTTCAAACTAATCAATTTTGATTCTTTCAGATTATTGGCTGATCTTGTGATAATCTGATAGAATCTTCTTAGTTATATATATATATATATATATATATATATATATATATATATATATATATATATATATATATTATTAATGGGACGATTCCAATATTTTTCCTGATTCCAATATCATGCTAAATTCCTTATTCCAATTCAATTACTGATTCTGATTCTGATTCTTTATAAATCTCTAATTATCTAACTAGAAGATTGTTATTTCGCCTGATTTTCGTAAAAAACACACGTTAAATATGCAGATATTTTCTTGAATGTCAAAATACACTTGTGGGGAAGTATCTATCGATTTTAGCTTTGCTAGTATTTTAAAATCAATAAATATTTATTATTTTATCATTATTACCAGCAGTGGGAGATTTTGGTTTAAACGAAATTAAATGATAAAAAAAGACAATTAAAAGAATCGTTTTTGCATCTGAAAATAGGCATCAATTTTTCCGATTCTGATTCAATACACCCAAATGTCCGTTTTTTTCCGATTCCCGATTCTGATTCTGATTAATCGCCCACATATTAATATATATATATATATATATATATATATATATATATATATATATATATATATATATATATATATATATATTCAGAATCGGAATTGGGAATAAAAAAATCGGAACTTTTTGGGGTACTGGAATCGGTATCAGAATCGGAAAAATTTGTGCCTATTTACCGATGCCAAAAACGATTCTTTTAATTGGCTTTTTTATTTGATTTTGTTTAAAGAAAAATATTCTACTACTAATAATAATACTAAAATAATGAATATCTATTGATTTTAAACTATTAGTAAAACTAAAATCGATGGATCATCCCACCATAAGTGCATTTTTATGTTTGAGAAAATATCTGCACATTTAACATGTGTTTTTACGGTAATCAGTAAACAATAACAACTTTATAGTTAAATTTAAAAAAAAAATTTTTTTTATTACATTTTCACCCCAAACAAGGCAAATTGCCACTTTGGTGTAGGGAGCTACTATCAGGGGCAACAACTACTGGGGTACTATGTAGGGAGGGCAGCAAGATGTCGGTTCACGTTGCACTTGAACTTCTGCACGTCAGTACTGTTGGGGAAGCAGGGACCTGGAATGGAATTCCAGAGTCTAGCGGTTCTGGGGAAGAAACTATTGGAGTAGAAAGATCTTTTAAATCTAGGGATCTCTGCAGTGTGGGGGTGAGATTTAGCAGCCTGTCGGGTTTGTCGAGGGTGCTCACGTCGTGGGGACACAATTGATTGCAGTTCGTCAGAGCATTCACCATTAAAATACTTGTAGAACAGGCAGAGGGATGCAACATTTCGTCGATGGGACAGAGGCTGAAGCTTAGATGCCAGTTCAGAGCCTATCAGCTTTGCGACTCTCTTTTGAACCTTGTCAATGAGAGACTAGTAGCAGATGCACCAGCCCAAATGTGACAGCAATACTCCATACATGGGCGAATGGTTGCCTTATAGAGGTACAGGATACTTTCGGGTGTTAGTAGTTGTCTAGCACGGTAGAGAGAGCCCACCTTTCTTGCAGCGGCCCTGGCAATGCCTTCAATGTAATTGTTCCAACTCATGTTTCCTGTGAACGTTAGGCCAAGGAGTTTGAAAGATGTACTCTCAGATAGAGTCGTTGGCCATTGCTAAAAGTGGTAGAGAGGGTTTCTTGTAATTATTGAATGAAGCTAGTTTAGTCTTGGCGGCATTGAACGTGACCAACCATTTTTGTCCCCATTCCACTACAGATTGGAGGTCTTCCTCTAGTGTTTCTACCATTTCTTTAGAAATGTGTTCATTCATCTTCCTGTCATGCCTGCCATAGAGTGTAGTGTCATCAGCATATATACCCATCTCAGAGGCAATTTTGTTGGGGAGGTCATTTATGAATATCAGGAACAATAGAGATCCAAGGATAGACCCCTGGGGCACTCCCGCATTTATATCATATTGTTTAGATGTACAACCGTCGAGGACAACCTGGATTTTTCTCTTATCTAAGAAGGATTTAATTATATTAAGTATTCTACTAGTGATACCGTATGATCTAATTTTCCTGAGGAGACCCTCGTGCCATACCCTGTCAAAAGCCTTAGATATATCTAGAGCTATCGCTCTGCCTTCCCCTGCTTTGTCCAGTGAATGGTATATACGTTCAGAGATACTTAGATATTTATAAAGAATCAGAATCAGAATTGATAATTGTATCGGAATCGGGAATTTAATACGGAATCAGTAATTTTATCAGAATCGGAAAAAATATTGGAATCGTCCCATCCCTAATATATATATATATATATATATATATATATATATATATATATATATATATATAGTTGTTGTTGTATACGAGGTGCCTTCAGTAATTTTCCAAACTTTTTCTGTACAGGCATTTAAAATTACCATAGACCCTTGAAAATTCAGTATGTTATTGCTATACATCTGATGAGATGACAAATCAAAATTTATAATTTTATATTCAAATGAACAGCTACAGCAAGAATTGGAATACACCCTACTACAGCCTGATTGTCACAACCAGTGAATTTCAAAAACGCAATCTGGACGTGATGACACTTTAGAAGAACGATTTGCAATAAAATTCTGTTTTAAACTTGCAAAAAATGCCACAGAAACGTATGAAATGCTCCATACTGCTTTTAGACCATCTTGCATAAATCAAGCATCAATTTTTGTGTGGCATAAGAGATTAAAAGAAAGGAGGGAGACTGTGAAGGATGATGAAAAGTGTGGAAGGAGTAAGGAAGTCAGAACACTAGAATTGATTGGCCAAATAAAGAATTTCATGGATAACGACCGTTATGTGTCCATAGAGACAATAATTGCACTATTTGATGTCAGTGTGGGAACTGTACACACAATTATTGAGGAGGAATTGAAGATGCAGAAGATTTGTGCAATATTTGTCCCAAGGATGCTCAGAGAATATCATCCTTGTCACAGACTATTTGACCAAGATGGATATCAAGACAGTTCCACACCCTCCCTATAGTCCAGATCTTGCTCTCTGTAACTTTTGGTTATTCCCTAAACTCTTGAGGGTGTGGAACTGTCTTGATGTCCATCTTGGTCAAATAGTCTGTGACAAGGATGATATTCTCTGAGCATCCTTGGGACAAACATTGAAAACTTTAGAGGCTGCCGTTATGAAACAACTGAGGAGATGAAAGAGGCTGTGACCAGGGTCATTGACATGCTCACAAAAGAGGACCTTCATGGGGACTTCCAGAAGTTGTTGGAATGGTACAAACGTAGATTCCATGAGCAAAGCTTCTTTCTTAGAACTGCATGCCTATGGAATTGTCTTCTATTTTCCTGCTTTCCAGCTGACTACAATATGCTTGTCTTCAAGTCTAACGTAAACAAGTTTTTGATGAGCCGTTCCATATAAGTTAACAAATTTACTGAATTTCCATTACTAACGATTACTATATTGTCCAATTTCTACTGTACACTCTTTAACCCTTATCCTCGAGTGGCCTCCTGACCTTGATAAGTGGTGATGCCTATATATAAAAAAAAAAAAATTGCATTGCAGCCGAAGGAGATTACTTTGACGGGGACTAGAGTTTCATGTATGTACTATTAATAAAAGTGCCCGTATAAAAAATGTCTGGAAACTTATTGAAGGCACTTTAAATAATATATATATATATATATATATATATATATATATATATATATATATAAAACTTAGTTTATTGTTAAAAATGATAGAAAGCTTCTGTTTAGTGATACCTTTTTTATTTTTTCAATTTTCAGTATTATTTTTTTTAAACGCAAAAACCTAGCCTTAATCAGGTCGCATTTCGGAAGTATCAGTATACTTAAATGCCTAGCATAACTCCCCCACCCACCCAACCCATTCTTGCTACTGACCCCAGAACTGGCATCCTCTCCTCCCTTTCCCTTTGACACTAACACCCCACCACTGCTAGCAGTCCAAATAACTGAACACCTTTATTCTGAAGTGCGATCAAAATTGTTATTTTTGGTCTTATAAATCTAATTTCTAATCTGGTCTTCCATTGATTTTCATGGTATATTATTTTATTATTGGAATCCTTTGAGATGAGAAATTAGTATATTTATTTATTTATTTGTGGACTGTTATCCGCATCTTCTGCAAACTATTCCTCTGGCCTTTATCAGATGGTTAACCACGACAGGATAGGAATGCTGAGTCTCTTAACTGCAGCCTCAGTAATTACTGCCCTCCATAGTTGTTGTCGTCTCACCATGAAGATAGCAGTTTCAATCCTACCCAAAGCAGGCCAGAGGATTAGTTGGCCAAAATGTGGGGTAGACAACAATAACTATGGAAGGCAGTAATTACTGAGGATACAGTTAAGAGACTCAGCATTCCTATTCTGTTGCAGTTAACCACCTGACGATGGTCAGAAGAATAGTTGACCGAAATGTCGTGAAATGGAAAAATGTCACCCTACGTTAATATGTTTTATCTGTTGTATTTTGATGCAAAAGTTTTTGCTGATTAAAAATGTCATCTTAAAAATAAAAAAACTGTGATTTTAAGAATGAAGATGAGGATAACAATCCGCAAATAAATAACTAAATATACAAAGTACTCATTTCAAAGGATGTCAATAATACAATAATAATTTTCCTTACGTTTTCATTAATGGTTTTTGTCTCGCCTGCAACTAGTTATTATATAACATGATCCACCCTGCTGACTCCTGCCATAGACCAATACATACCCATATAAATTTTAGCCGATATAAGCATTAACATTTCTTTCTACTTGTGGAGAGCAGCCCCTGTAAGGTGATTTGGTCATATAATGACCAATTAGACTCCAGGGCATATTAAATACTACTGGACCTTTGAAGAACTACTTCCGGACCTTTAGGGATTTAGACAGCAGTCAACAGAAAAATTTCTAGCACTAGCAAAGAAAGACGCCCTCCCTCCTACCTCTGTCCTCTGGACAGCTGATCAAGGTTGTTTATTCTCCATGAGAAGAAGTTCAGCTCACAGAAAAGTGGCAGCCGAAGTTTCTTACTTTATTACTTTATTTATTATGTAAAGAATAAGTAAGTTTGAAAACACATTTTAAAGATCATGGCAAATTGGCCTGATGGTTATCATACTTGGTTCACTGTCTTTAGGTTTTAGCTCGAGTATTTTTTTTTTTTTACTTACAAGAAGTGAACTGTTTAGAAAAAAACATAATACTTGCATGCATTGTTATTATCTTTAGAAAAAACATAATACACTGTGGCATTGTTTTAATCTTTGGCAATCTACCTCCAGCGGTGTAGATCACTTAATAAGATGCATGTCATATAAAAAGGGTTTTGTTTTCTTTTTGTTTGATGACCGTTTTATTTAAAAAAAAAAAAAAAAAAATCACATGGGAAATTATTTTGCTCAATCTTACTAGGACAAACTGTAAGAAAAGTAATCACTCTACGTTAATATGTTTTATCTGTTGTATTTTGATGCAAAAGTTTTTGCTGATTAAAAATGTCATCTTAAAAATAAAAAAACTGTGATTTTAAGAATCTTTGTTCACAACACTAAAGACCTTTGCTCTCTATAACTTGATTCTATTTGTCAACGAGTTTATAAATGCCTCGATTGTAAAATTCTTTAGGTTTTAATGTGAAATATGAATCGAACTCATTTTCAATCTTCTCGCATTATGTTAACCTAAGATCATTTAAATGGTTTCGTAATCCTTGAAATAAGTGAGAATCCAAGGGAGCTAAGTCAGGAGATGAGGTAAAATTTCCCAGCCAAATACTCCTAGAAGATCTTTGCTATTAGAACAAGGATTATCATGATAAAAGATGAGTTCCTTTCTGTTGACTAAAGGAAGGTTGTTTTCAGGTCAACATTGGTGAGAATATTGCAAAAAAATATGAATGATGCTTTAATAATCTGAAAGAAAAAGTTATAAATTAATCATCGTGATATGTTTAAGTAATAAAAAAATTGTATGAAATACATTACAATGATTTTAAATTCCTCTTCTACAAACTCGCAAAAAAAATTCTGCACTGATACTTTTTCATTTTCTAAAAATTAAATATTACATATTTAGATGGTCATGTGCAACAGGCATGTCAAACATGTTGTCTGAGTTGCCTGCACCTTATTGCAAACACACTTGCTATGATGTTGTACTACTCTCTTGTGACTTCTTCATCCAGTTGAGGTTCAAGAATGGTCCCATGTAGTCTGCAATCAATTACTGGTCCTCCCATGTGTTTTTGATCTTGGATAAGGACTATAGACAAACTATTGTGGTGCAAACACACAGACACAAATTCGTCTGCATATGCAGCACACAAACAATGTTGCCCTGTTGATCACAGCAGTCATTGAGGTCACTTCCTTTTGACCTGTCGCTTCCGTCTCTTCTTTCTTTCTTCTTTCTGTTTTCGATTCTGACATGCATGAATAATTGATTATCCTGCAACAGCAACTAATGAACATTTCAGAAATTATTCCTATCCACACACACACACACACACACACACACACACACACACACACACACACACACACACACACACACTTATGTTCATCATAGCAAGGTATCGTTCTAAACTAAATGCATGAATATTTTTTCCATTGGTTATAATAAATGTTCTGTTGTATATATATATATATATATATATATATATATATATATATATATATACTAGCGGAGGTGTACGGCATTGCCTGGGTGTGGTGTGGAAGAGGAACCCCAGAGGGGTGGTGTAAAAAAGTGGTAGAAGCAAAGGAGGAAATCAAAAGAACAGTAGGCAGCCAGGGTGTGAAAAAAGGTGTTAAAAAAAAAGTGATAGTAGACAAGCAGGCTTGAACCCATAAAGTGTAGTAAGAAAAGAAAGGTAAAAAAAAAAAGTGACATCTCAGCTGATGTCTCCATCGTGCAACTGGAAGTCCTGAGCATTGAAATTAAGCGTAGTCAGTCAATCCAACCGAGACGATGACTTCGCAAAAATGTTGACGCAAAAACCGACCTCTCCTTGTAGAAAACTGCTCAGTTGAAGGTGAGATAATTAACGTTTTTGGCCAATGTTTTTATATTTGTTGTCCAAGATGTCGAGCTTCAAAATGATACTGGTCTTGTCAGGATCCGTCACAGCTGTCAAAAGTTTTTGGCAGCCGTACATACATAAATACATACATACATACATGCATACATACATGATGATTGCAACATCTTGTCAGACGAGTGCCACTCCCTCAAACACTTAAAGTCCATAGAAAGGTTACATATATACATACACACAAATATACACGGTGCTAGTTGGCCGTTGACCCCGAAAAAGGGTTCATTCGCCCTTTGCATACATACATACATACATACATACATTCACACAAACGACGATTGAGATTTAAATTATAGATAATTCAGTCCTATGTTGTCTTATTTAAATAAGAGAGTCGAGGACACACATATTTATCCTCTACAAGACAGATCACATGCCCGGGACAGTAGGACAAATAAAGAGATAATTCTTAAAAAGAACGTTCTCATAGACGTTCTCAAAAAGAATAAGAATCAAGTTTAAAAGAGCAAGGGAGACAATTTATATAGAGAGCAAAAACCAAAAAAAGATGAGGTACAAACTCTTTCCACTGCTGTTAGTGTGTAACACGGATTTGAATATTAGTAAAAGTTCCCGTTGACAGTTGATAGTGTGGTTTGGGGAGTAAGCATTAAGTCTGGGCTTAGGAGACAAGTTGTAGATACTTGGCAGCAGTGGATCTGAATTTTGATCTGATGTTCACTCTTAGATGGTTTTTCTTGGACTCTCTCTGACTCTCTCTATGGGCCTGCTTATATAGGCCTCAGCATCACCTTTTTTCTCTGCCCATCTAAAGCGTTTTGAGCTTGATTTAGCTTTTTTTCTGTCCATCAATGATGACATGAGCTTTCTCAGCTTCCATCTGATCTCGGTCAAATAGAATTAAATTAGATTGTTTCTCTATCGACTTCTTCCTTCAGTCGGACAGAATTAAATTAAAGTGCTTTTACTATATTTTTTTTTAATTGCATTTTCACTCCCAAACAAAACACAGTGCCACTTTGATGTAGGGGGCTACTATCTGGGACATAATTTATCGGGATACTTTGTAGGGAGTTGAACAGCAAGATGTCTGTTTACATTACACTTGAACTTCTGCATGTCAGTACAGTTGGGGAAACAGGAACCCGGAAGGGAATTCCAAAGTCTAGCAGTCCTAGGGAAGAAGCTATTAGAGTAGAAGGCTTTCTTACATCTAAGGATTTCTACTATGTTGAGGTGGGATTTTGCTGCCTGTCAAGTTTGTTGGGGGTATTTATGCCGATGAGGTACAAGGGCTTGTAGTTCGTCGAAGCACCTACCATTAAAGTACTTGTAAAACAGGCAGAGGGATGCAACATTTCATTGATGGGACAGCGGTTGAAGCCTAGCTAATAGTGTGGGATCTATTGGGTTGGCGACTCTCTTTTGAACCCTATCTAAGAGGGAGAGACTAGTAGCAGATGCATCAGCCCAAATGTTTACTTTTTTATTTTCTTTCGGTCGACCATGCACATGCTAATTAGCAACAGTATCTCATTCTATCCTGCCCATCTCAGCTCAAATGGTTATGGCCGTTCTGTTCTGTCAAGTGGCCAAACGACTTGTAATTAATCTCATTTCTATTAATTCTGTTGTTTTAAGCTGTCCAGTTTAATGAAATCTCAGCCATCAACTTTTTATGAGACGGTCTCTATCAGTTCAAGTTGTTTAATCCTCTAGGTTGTGACATTAAAGAAAGTTGAAGAAGTAGTCACAAGTCAAAATGTTCGTATTATTCACACAAAAGTGTACATATGTCAGTAATATACATATGTAAGTGTATTTGACAGTATAACATTATGTATGCATGTGTGTTGGTTTACCTTGTTCTTGTTAGTATGTGTAAGTGGATAGTGATTTTTTTCTGTTCACCTGACTGTTGCTTATGTGTAAAAATGTATGCATGAGATGAAGAAGGTTATT
Organism: Euprymna scolopes; assembly: GCF_053919585.1. Lineage (NCBI taxonomy): Eukaryota > Metazoa > Mollusca > Cephalopoda > Sepiida > Sepiolidae > Euprymna > Euprymna scolopes. The sequence continues at coordinate 52,320,771 of NC_136518.1, forward strand.
ATGCGATCCAATGAATCCTCTTCATCTCCTTCAGACTAAGGCACAGAGGGTGGGAGTATTAAGCAGCGTTCTGGAGTCCTCGCTTGAGAACTCTGGATAAAAACTGATTTCGTTGATCAGGTCTTATGGAAGTTTCTATGTTCACACTGGCTTATTACTTTAACATATATGTGTTACTTTTTTGCGATTTAGAACAGTTTTCACTGGTTGAAAATACTTTGAGTTAACACTTTCCTGTGAAAACTTATTTGCTTTTGGAACTGATGAAGAAAACGAATTTAAATGAAGCGAGAAAGAAAGAGGATAGCAATTAGAGCCATTTGCTTTTTAGCGTTTGTAGGAATACATTTGCCAGCCACAACATCAGTCATCAGCTGAACAAGGATTTCATCAATGTCATTTAACTCAAAGCATCTGACATCGAGTTAATTTATCCATTCTCAATTTTCCACCTCAATCTTTTGTAGACGTGATACAGTCAGCTATTCCCCTAATTCTCTCTCATCATTCATCATCCACTTAATACTTGACTGCTTAAGGATCTTCCTGATGATAATTCATCCCCCCTAAGAAACCACGGACACCTGAATACCAGGAATACATATAACCTTTGTTTTCTGAAATCCAGTCAAACCACTTGACATATAATCCTATTTCCCAAAAAAAAAAAAAAGGTTTAAGCTCGAACTCAACAATGTCACATTGCAACCTACATAGAAAGATACTGTATTTCATCATTTAGCGGGTAAAATTTCAGTTTTCATAAAATGTGTATTGTTTCCTGAAAAACGGTGTGTTCTTCTTTATTCAGAATAAGGTTTCTTCTCATTTTCTACTTGAAAGAAAGAGGGATAACTAAGGACCCGACCAGAGATAGGTTAGTTTGGAAGTCAATTTCTAAAAGCCATCTCCAATGAATGCCAACATGTAAATCGGATATAAAAATCGAATAAATGATGATTTTTATTGTTGTTGTTGAGTAGGAGGAGGAGGAGGAGGAGGAGGAGGAGGAAGGCAGGAGCAATCAAATTATTATTGTTGGCATTCATTTTCATGATATCTTTCTGATATATTGTGTCTTCCTTCTATATATATATATATATATATATATATATATATATATATATATATATATATATATATATACTAGCCTGGGTGCCCGGCATTTCCTGGGTGTTTGGAAGTGTGTGTTGAGCAAAAAAAAAAAAGTGGTAGTAGGCAGACAGGTTCGAACCTGTACCGTGAATGAGGAAAAGAACGAGTAAAAAAAAAAATGATGTCTTTGCCGTTGCGTCCATCGCAAAACCGGAAGTGGTAAATCAGCTAGTCAATCAAAAAGAGGGGATGGTTTTCGAAAATGTCAGCAAAAAAAAAGCGACCCCCCTTTGAAGAAAAGTGCCCAGTTGAGGATAAAGGAATTAATGTTTTTAGCCGATTTTTCGATATTTGTCGTCCGAAGGGACAAGCTTCAAAACAATAACAATTTTGTGAAAATCCGTTACCTCTGTCGAAAGTTTTAGGCAGATATACAAACATATATACATACATACATTTAAACAGACAGGTGAGATTTATATTATAGATAACTGCTATATTTAACTGTTCTATTACATCTTGCCTTAATGTGTGCGTGAGTGTTCTAATGGCCTCTTTTAAATCGTCTAGTGAATATTATGATTGTTTCTTTAAACTCGTCTGCGTGCATCTTTTCTTATTCATTTGTATACAAGTCTTATATACAGTTTATATACATTTATACAGTCGGATGTGTACACACATGATCAAGCTCCTTTGAAGATCCTTAAGTTGTATATCTACCTTAATAGTTCTTAACTCTGTGTGTGTGTGTGTGTGTGTGTGTGTGTGTGTGTGTGTGTGTGCATATATACACGTTAGGAGTTCACCATACCTTTTTTGTTATCTTGTGTTTTCTGGGATGTGGTTCTTTCTGTCACTGGCCAATGAGCTGCAAAGAGCATTCAAGACGAAAACGCAACGCTGATTTTCTGAAACTGAAATGTTTACCCACTTAAGCAGCCATCCAGTCTATTTCTCTTGCTTTTGATTCATTTATTTGTTTATTTCTATATCTTTCTTTTTCAGGGAGTGTTGCAATATTTTTGGCCTGGTTGTACTGGGTAAGATTTGGGCGATTATATTTAAAGCCAGCGGTTATAAAAATGAACCAATCGCTTTCTAAAATATACTGAATCTTGTTGAATTTTTCAGTCATACCTTTTTTTGTCTTGATATGAGAAAAAGACTACTACTGATCCTGACCGGATTTTTTATTGAATTTTACAAAGGAGTTATAACTTATCAAGGTCCGGAGGCCACTCAAGGATAAGGGTTAATACGGTAGTCAAAGAGAGAATATCGTAGTAATCGTTAGTAGCAGAAATTTGGTAAATTGGATTACTTAAGAGGATGGCTCATCAAGAACTTGTTTACATTGGACTTGAAGATAACTATGTTGTAGTCAGCTGGAAAGTAGGCAAACAGGCGTGCAGTTCTAAGAAAGAAGTTTTGTTCATGGAATCTATGTTCAGGTTTAGGTACAGATAAAGAGTGGGGAAAATTATTGATAATGGTTTCAGCTAGATGAGCGTTTTTCTGTGAATGTTTAGCAAGGGAATACCATAGATTGGCACCTGCCATGAAAATAACGATATTAAAGAACAACATGAAATTGTGACCAGCAGTATGCACAAAACAGGAAAAATGAAAATAAAAATTTAATTTATTTACTTGTTTACCGACAATATCGTTTGGTTATTAAATTAATTCAACCCAAATTGTTAAATCTGTTCTGATACTACACTTCATCATTTCTGTCCTTGGTTGGTGAAAGAAGCATTATTCTAGACTGAGGCAATTTTTATTTTTGTTTCAATCCAGTGTAGTTCTTTTTGGATGGTTGAATTTAGTGTCTGTCCCAAATTCCCCTTCACGAATAACAAAAACAAAAAAGAATCTGTGTGATATACATACCTATGACTGAAAAATAAATAAATAAATGGATGAAATAGTTTTATTTTTAAATAACAAAAGCAAATTTTATAGTTAAACCATGAGCGATCATTTCTTTGACAATCTTGTGCCGATCTTGTGATGTTATCTTCAAACTATGATGAAGGAACAAGGGAGATAATTCCAATTTTTTCTTAATGTGTTTTTAAAGGGTAATTCTGGACAATACTCAGCATATGTTTTTTATGAAAATTTTTATATATATATATATATATATATATATATATATATATATATACACACACACACACACACACGAGGGGTGTGCAAAAAGTAATGCTTATCATGTTTTACACTGAAACTTTCATCTCTCTGTTGTAGATAGTGACTGTATGGGATTCTAAGAAAGCAATTCTTGTCATTGATGCACGTCAGAAGCAGAGGTGCATCATTGAATTCTTGGCAAAAATGCATTAGGAATGGAGAATAATGGTGACTATGTAAAAACACAAATTCTAGAACAAAAAAGGTTGTTTGTTTTAATTTTACCTCTCCCATCTTCATAGCTCTTCAACTGTTTGAGTTAAAAAAAAATAGGAGACTTTACTTTTGGAATGACCTCATATGACACCCATGCACAGCGATTGTTCATTGCTGGCAAAAGTGCATTGAGAATGGTGGTGACTATGTAGAAAATAAATTCTGAAGAACAAAAGGTCGCTCATTTTAATGATAACACTCCAATCTTCAACTTTTTGAACTAAAACATTACAAGGTTTTACTTTGGAAACTGCCATCGTATATCTATAATATAAAGCTGAATGTGTGTGTGTGTGTGTGTGTGTGTGTGTGTGTGTGTGTGTGTGTGGTCACAAATAGGCTCCTATATGGTTGACTATTTTAAAAACTGATTACATATAATGATAGAAGATGTATCGAGACACAGGAATGGGTATGTTTGATCTGGCAGAACGGTGGTTCATTAAAATTGTGGGGTCTGCGTTCATGCCTGGTCCACAAAGTATGGAAATAAAAAAGTTAAAAATAAAAAAAAACGTTTTCAAGTGTTTTTGATATAGATGTACATAATAATACTTTGATAAGTATGTTTTAACTTAAATAGGGATGGTATAATAAAATTGTGGAGTCTGTGCTCGCGCCTGGCCTCCATAGAATGAAATAGGCACAAACTTTAATAAAGACTTTTCATATCTATCTGCGTAAGTATACTTTGATAATTATGTTTCAGTTTGAAGAAATATGGTATAATAAAATTATGGGGTGTTCGTTCGCACCTGACCTCCATAGAATGGAAATATGTCACAAAGTTTAACAAGGTTTTTTAATATAGATCCACAGAATATTGTGATAAGTGTTTCAGTGTGAACAGGTATCGTATAATAAATTATGGGGTTTATCTTATTTTTACTTTCATCATATTTTGCTTTGGTTTTGATACCCCAAATTCGAAGCTATCTCTTTATAACCCTTCCTTTTCATAATCTATCATACTTTCATAAATCAGAGTCCATTTTTGTAGGCTGTTTTTGAACCCAGTCAACGACGGGTACTTTTGCTAGTATATATATATATATATATATATATATATATATATATATATATATACGAGCAAACAGTTAATAAAACAAGTTAAAAAACACTTTGAGAAAGAGTTAAAAACATAATTAATCTGAAAAGGAAACATTTAATAAGTGGATAGTCCTTAATCCGCAGAGTTTCGAAGAAATACTTTCCTTCTCATCAGAGGGTAGGAATTAGCAAAATGCAGGATCGGATTTTGCATGCAAAAGTATTTGATGAAACAATAATAAGTCAAAGATCTTACTTGATAACAAAAAAGTGAAGCAGAGGGAATATGGTGTAGAAAAAGGTGATTACACGTGAATGGATAGTCTGGTGGAAGATAAATAATCCAATGACGGTAAAATCCAAATATATAACTTCAAGAAAGTTAATTGAATTTCCATTTGCACAAGTAAAATCCAAGGAAATCCCGTAATTTTATTTTATATATATATATATATATATATATATATATATACATATATATATATATATATATATATATATATATATATATATATATATAAAATAAAATTATAAAATTATAAAATTATATATATATATTTCTGTAGAAATATATTTTCTTATAATATATATTAATCCTAATTTAAGAAGCTCAATGTAATTACAGAGCAATATAGAGAATAAATGACAAAAAGTTATATTCTGAAATTCATGATGTTGACCATCTTATAATTTATTCCTTTACGAGTCAACTGAATTAAAGGAATAAATTATAAGATGGTCAACATCATGAATTTTGGAATATAACTTTTTGTCATTTATTCTCTCTCTCTCTCTCTATTTTTTTTTTTTTTTTTTTACACAGTGATCACCACTTATCAAGGCCCGGGAGCCACTCAGGGATAAGGGTTATTGCAAGTACATTACGTTAGTGTGGACTTTTGATGAAGTGTTTACTTAAGGGGGTGGTTCATTAGGAATTTGTTAACGTTGGACTTGAAGACATCCAAGTTGTAGTCCAGTGGGAAGCAGGCAGACGGAACAGAGTTCCACAGGCGTGCAGTTCTAAGAAAGAAGCTTTGTTCATGGAATCCACGTTTTGATTTAGGCACAGATATAGAGTGAGGCAAATCTTTGACAGTGGTTTCAGCTAGACGGGTGTTTATCGTGAAAGATTGGCGAGGGGGGACCAGAGATTGGAGCTCAGACGAGCACCTGCCATGGGAATAATGATAAAACAAAGATAGGCTTGCAACATCTGTTCTGTGGGAGAGAGGTTGCAGGGAAGAGAAAAGGGCATCCCCCACTAAACCACAAAGTCTATTTTGTACTCTGTCAAGGCAGGATGGGCTGTTTTTAGCAGCTCCTGTCCAGATGTGGCAGCAGTACTCCATCCTTGGGTGTACTTGGCTTTTATATAGATAGAGAATTGCATCAGTAGTGAGATATCTTCTGGAGCGGTAGAAGGATTCCACCATTTTTCCAGCGACCTTGGCAACAGACTTGATGTACGTGTTCCATTTCAGATCAGGAGTAAAGGTCAAGCCCAGAAGCTTGTCACAACATGGGGCCTCCCCTAAACGAAAGCCATCCATTTCAATTGATGCCAGATGGGGATCAGAGCACTAATGATGTAAAAATAGAAGCTTGGTTTTAGATGCATTAAAGGTAACCAGCCACCTCTTCCCCCACTGTACCACACGCTTGAGATCAGAGGAGAGAGAATGCAAGAGAACTTTGTCGTTTACAGCCTTTGATGTGTTGCCGTAGATGGTGTCATCAGCATAGATGTCAATGAATGATTTAAGTATATGTTTTGGGAGATCATTGATGTAGATCAGGAAGAGAGTTGGCCCAGGATGGACCCCTGAGGGACTCTAGCATAAATACTGTGGGCCTCTGATTTCTGCCCGTCAACCACTACTCTTATGAGCCTATCAGAGAGAAATGATTTAATGATTGAGAAAACATTTCCAGTTATACCGTAGCTGGAAATCTTGTGAAGTAAGCCTTTATGCCATACCTTATCGAAGGCCTTTGATATGTCAAGAGTAATTGCCCTAGAAAGGAAGCCTTTGTTGAGAGATTCGCTAATCCTATTAGATATAACCGTTAGCACATCTGCGGTAGATCTTGCAGAATGGAAACCATATTGTGTGTCACTGAGAAGGTTATTTTTGCTGAGGTGGTTGATTACTTCTCTATTTAATATGAATTCCAGCAACTTACTCATGACACACAGGAGACTTATTGGTCTGTACTGAGAGGGAGATGACTTATCAATCACCTGAATTCTTAAATACAGGGCATACTGATGAGGTTTTCCAGGGTGTTGGAAAGCACTTCTTAGAAACTCATTTAGAAAAAGGAACTGTCATTTAATATATATATATTTATTTTAGATTTAATGTTTTTATGAAAATATTTTATGTACAAAGCCAATTTCATTTCGCTGATAACATGTCACTTTTTTTGTTTAGCAACGTCAAGGCTTTTCATGAAGTTTGAGGTTTCATAACAGATAGGCATCTTACATGAAAATGTTGTAGTAGTAGCAATAATATTTTAATTAACGAAAACATTGGCGTCTCTCTCTTCCTCTCTCTCTCAAACAATAAAAAATGTAAAAAAAACAAAACAAAAACAATGAAAAAACAAATAACTGCTCAATTTTTGTTCCAAATATTTTAAATTAGAAAACTCATAGCGCTCGAGAGATTTGTGTTATCGTTTTTTACTACGGAATAACTTAAAATTAATTATTTCTTAACAACTTTTGCGTTTACCAGAAAGATAAAACTCTTAATTTTATAAAATTAAAAACAAATATAGTAGTGAGAACACGCTAATCGGATGCAACCCGGAGCGTTCGTAAATGTGTACTCCGGAATTAATGTCTCATTCCAGAATTAAATTTCAACCAATGAAATTTGCTGGAAGCGTGACACACAAAGAACACACATGCTATCGTATTAATGAATAGATTAACGATAACACCAGCCCCCCTCTCTCGCTTGCTCTCTCAAACAATTACAAAATATAAAACTGCAGTGATGCATTAATCTTTGTCACAAATATTTTAAATTAGAAAAATCTTATAGTGTCCGCTGGCCGAGAGATTTGTGTTATCATTTTTTACTACAGAATAACTTAAAATCAATTATTTCTTAACTTTTGCATTTACTAGAAAGATAAAACCCTAAATTTTATAGTATTAAAAACAAATACAGCGGTGAGAACATGGTAACTGAATGCTGCCTGGAGAGTTCGTAAATGTGTATTCTGTAATTAATGTATATTCTGGAATTAAATTAAAACCAATGAAATTTGCCGAAAAGAGTGACATACAAAAGAACACACATGCTATCGTATTAATATATAGATAATATAAGCTATATATCTATAAAAGTGAGAATGTGTTTGTGTGTGTGTGTGAGGGCACTGCTCAACCTATACACTCAACGAATTTTTGATTTACAGACTTGAAATTTAGTACATAGGGTATTCAGACATGTGGAAAACCTTTTCATTGGGTTTCATCCGGAAAAAGGGGCTGCTAAGGAGTCCAAATTAAAAAAATTTGGTACTTGCGGTTCATTGGATTTTTATCTGTTTGTCAACTGTTTCACGACTGCACATGCGCGAATCATTCACATTATGTTAAAAATAAGTAGGTTTGAAAACACTTCCAGCTGTCCAGCTGGCCTAATACTTGAATCACTCTCTTTAGGTTTTGATTTCGATATCAGCTCGAGTATTTAAAATTTTTTTTTTTTTACTTACAAGTGAACTGTTTAGAAAAAAAAAACAAAAAAAAAACAATACTCGCATGCATATGTCGCAGTTTCTGTATGAATTAAAATATAATAGGTGCTTCTACACTTTATTGCCGAAATTGGAGACGCCGTTTTATTTCACGCACCTGCTCTCCAAATCCAGGGGATACTATGGCCGAAGCATGAAATAAATAAAAAAATTAAACTGGAGAACGATTGCAGTTAAAACAAAAAATAAATAAATAAAAAAAAACAACCCACTTCCCCCTTAAAAAACAAAACAAAAAAACAATCATTTAAGTAAATTTGTTGTTGACTTTTCAAATTTGCTTTAATTAAAAAAAAAAAATGGGTACTTATACAGTTTAATGACGACATTAAAAAATGGAAATATTGAAAAAATATTTTTTTGTACGTACCTGTTATAGACTGAAGTTCTTCGAAAAAAAATTTCACTTCATTTGATCAAGTAGTTTTTTTTTTTTACAGCGAAAAACAATTATTTATCACGGCTACGTCAACGTGGCCATTTTGGAAATGTTATTGCAGCGCCCAGGAATTCCCCAAGGGCAGGTAACTTTCCCCAAGGGCCGGTAACTGCCCTACGTAGCAGAATACCTCCATTTTAGGCCAATCTAGCCCTTTTTTTTTTCCACCAGAATGAGAATTTTTTTTTTTTTTTTTGAAGACAGATGCCATTTTTTGAGTTTTTTTTTTTTTTTTTTTAATTTGTAACAGAAGAAAATAAAAAAAATAAAATATTAGAAAAATTAGAAATATGCAACCGAAATTTTCGAATTAAAAAAAAAAAAAACTTAGGGTTTGTATTACTGTATATGGATATGTTTTTAGTGTTTTTATTCAATGTAACATGTTTATTCAGCTCGAAAAGCATACAGTGTTTACCGATGTATTGGAAAATTCAAAATGGCGCCAGAGTCTCTCTTTAACACAGTAACTTCAGGAAAGACGTTATAAATAATAAACTAGACAAAGTACTGTTAGAAATTCGCTCAATATATATTACCGTGACATAAGTTGACATATATTCGGTGTTTTTTAAATAGTATTTTGTGTAGTTTATTATTTATAACACCTTTTCCCAAACTTACCATGTTAAAGAGAGTGTCGGGCAGTCGGGCACCATTTTGAATTTTCCAATACATCGGTAAACACTACTGCTCATGTTTCGAAAATAATCGCGTAAAAAATTCTTCAGTTCTTTGCATTCTTCAATTTCTTGGCATATTCAATAGTATTCTGCTTTAAAAATAAAATTTAAAAAAAACGGAAAAAAATTGCAGATGTGATGTGCGCATCTCATTCTGGCGAAAAAAAAAAGGCTAGATTGCGAAATCTGGCCTAAAATGGAGGTATTCTGCTAGGTACATTTCCAAAATGGGCACGTTGACGTCGTCGAGATAAATAATTGTTTTTCGCTGTAAAAAAAAAAAACTACTTGATCAAATGAAGTGAAATTTTTTTTCGAAGAACTTCAGTCTATAACAGATACGTACAAAAAATATTTTTTTCAATATTTCCATTTTTTAATGTCGTCATTAAACTGTATAAGTACCAAAATATGTTTAAAATTATTTGTTCGAAAACAAAACAAACTATTTTATAAATGTTGCTTTCATTACAAAATTGTTTTATTAAAATTATATTTTTTACGCAAACTTTTCAATAAATGTTTTTTCAATTATATGAATGTTTTGGTTTCGTTTTCAAATGGCGCTCGCCCAGTTTAAACCATTATATGTAATTTCATTTTCTGTTTTTAATAATAATAATAAAAAAAAAATGTTCCAGGAAAAACTTTCCCGTTCTCATTAATTAAATCGAAACATTTCCAATTAAACAATTATGGATATATGTTCTTTTACTTTCTTTATTTACTTTTTTTTTTTATAGTTCTTTCCGGAAGTTTTATTTTATTTTTTTTTTTTTTGTTATTATTTCATGCTTCGGCCATAGTTTAATATAATGTTCTCCCCTAAATTTGGAGAGCAAGTGCGTGAAATAAAATGGCGTCTCCAATTTCGGTAATAAAGTGTAGAAGCACCATATAATATACCGAGCGAGCGGCTGCTAGTATAATACAATCTCTTGGTTATTTCCGCTGACAACATGGGGCAAGAGGAGATAAATTTTCTCTCAATTTTAAAGTGTCTACTAACATTATTTATATTTTGTGAAGAAATTGTTATTTTTACGGTTACTGTTTCTACTTCAGTTCGGTTTCCTCCTCGCCATGTTAAGAATGACTTTTTCTAAATAATAACATATTTAGAAAAAGCACTTCTTAACACTCTGAGAATGATGCTTCCTTTATATATATATTTGTACTTTCATCTAACAAGTTAATAAACGAAAGATACCGTAAAAATGCAATTAAAAACGAAGGAGCAAGCGGAAACCATAACCTTATTAAAATTAATTTATTTTTAAATTATTTAAAATAAGTTAAAATATTTTTCTTTTTGTTTTCCAGGTCAATAGAACCAACATTCTAATAAAAAGAGGCCATTTAAATGTACTCTTTCAACTATTGTTATTATTACCCATGTTATCACCAAGTTTCGTGTGTTCTTTAGATTTCCGGTTTCTGCTAACCGTTCTGCTTCACGATGAACACCTTGAAAAAGTCCCTTTCTGAAATCTTTAAAGTTTTAAAATAAGCGAACGAAGTTGGCTTATTTTTTTTTTCTTCATAATTACCGAATATTTTAAAACTAGTAAACGTCAATTAGAAGGGACATTTCCAGGGCATTCATCATGAAGCAATAAAGTCAGTGGAAACCGGAAGTAAAAAAAAAAAAAGAAAACACGCGAAACTTGGTGATAACTATTATTTATTTTGTTGTGAGTCTAAACGGTTAAAACAAATACTAACAAAAATTCAAATCTCGTGCCTTTTAGAAAGGACCAATCAACGACGAGAAATAGAAACATTTGGACCAATCAGCGACAAGTAAAAAAACTTCAAGTCATCTTAAAGTTTTTCCATCATCATTTCGAGCCGCGCGTCCACTTAATTTTAAACTTCTTCATAGGGATTTCAAATAAAAGTAAGTTATTTTATTACTATTATTTTAAAATTTAATGCCTTTATTTTGTAATTAACATTTCGATTGAGTAAAATAATTAGATTGTAAGTTCTAATTTTAAAACAACTTGTTTGAAAATTATAAGTTCATTCATTCGCCTGAAAATTTTAGCAGTTTTAAAGCTTCTCGTCATTTTATTTGTTGATTTATTATTTAATTTTAAACAGTTTGTAATTTTGAAAATTATTATTTTTTAAAATTTTATTGCAGAAACTTCTACAAGTTTGGGTGCTTAGATAAAATACGGATCGTGCTATATAGAAAGTTGAAATCCGTTTTTACTTGAACTTTTTCATTAAATTGTTAGGTGAAAGTACAAAATAACCTCTCCCTCCTTTCGCCTGTTAAGATATGCTTTTTAAATATTAACGTTATTAAAATTTAAACAAGGTTTGTATTCTGCGTAAGTATCAAAGTCTGTTTCGAAATTTGTTGTTCGGTGAGGCTTTTTTTTTTTTATATTTTTATTTTAAGATACAGTCGACAGATTTTTCTTAATGTTTTAAGCAAAAACTATTGTCATGCTGAAAATAGTAATATTGTATCCAAAAATTACGAAAAATCGTAATTTATTTCTAGTTAAAAGTAATTTTTCGGAGTACAAAATAATCTGAAAAGCGCCAAGTTCAAGCCAAAATTAGAAAAAGAACAAGACCACAGACGCCAAAATTTATTCCTTTTCAGAACAACAAACGCTCCCTTAAACGCGCTGCGTACAGTCGGGATTGCCAAACGAGTGTGAAGATTGGACAACATCGGTGCCGATGCGTATTTCGCTATGGGGGTTGCAGTTGCACTCGTGTCCGTCCGCCAGTAATTTTTACGGAAAATTGGGTAAAATCGCATTTTGCTTAGACGTTATATGTAGGCAGTATGAGGCTACACACAAGGGACATAAAGAATATTTTAGATTACGGGTTTGTTTTACTCTACACATATATTCGAAAAAGTTGTCAAACAAATTTATAACAAATAAATGTTATCAAAGGCAAGATAAGTTACTTTTCTACCAAACTGGATATATTTTTTGTGTTTTTATTCAATGTAACATGTTTATTCAGCTCGAAAAACATGCAGTGTTTACCGATGTATTGGAAAATTCAAAATGGCGGCCGACTCTCTCTTAAACACGGTAAGTTCGAGAAAAGGTGTTATAAATAATAAACTAGACAAAATACTGTTAGAAATTCGCTCTATATTACCGTGACATAGGTTGACATATATTCGGTGTTTTTTTTTTTTTTTTTTTTTTTTAATAGTATTTTGTCTAGTTTATTATTTATAACACCTTTTCTCGAACTTACCGTGTTTAAGAGAGAGTCGGCCGCCATTTTGAATTTTCCAATACATCGGTAAACACTGCATGTTTTTCGAGCTGAATAAATGTTACATTGAATAAAAACACAAAAAATATATCCAGTTTGGTAGAAAAGTAACTTATCTTGCCTTTTGATAACATTTATTTGTTATATATTGGTTTTTTGACAACTTTTCGAATCTGTGTACAGTAATACAAACCCGGGGCATCAGTATTTTAAACTATGACCGAAGCAATGCTTCGGCGAAGCATGAAATAAATAACAAAAAAATTAAACCAGATAATGATTACTTCTGGAAACTAATTACTACGTGCTCCAGCGTAGTATAAACACCTCCACATGTTAAGAATGGTTTTCAAGGTTGGGGGTGTTTATACTACGCTTGTGCGTGTAGTTATTAGTTCTTTCCAGAAGTAATCATTAACTATTAATATTACTATTAATTTATTTTTATTTCGTGCTTTGGCCAAAGTTTAAAATAGTGATTTCTCCCTCTGATTATGACGACAGGTGCCCGAAAAAAATGGCGTCTCCATTTTCGGCGAGAAAATATAGTACCCTATTTAGGTACTGGTCGCGGTAAGAGTTCCCTGCCGAACACCCTAAAAAAACAATGACTTCTCCCCACGCATGCGCAAAGGACATGTTTTAGTTGCCATAGTAACAAAACTTTTTACTTTATAATAGCATTTTCTTTTTAAATGACAACGTTAATGTTTATGAATATTGAAATAAAATACATTACTACACATTTATTAATATCTTTTTTTTTTTTTTTTTACTGTTTATGTGTCACTTTTATCGACTTCTTTTCTTATATTGAAATATTATATATATGAAATATTGAAATTATTCTTATATTGAAATAAAAGACATTACTACACATTTATTAATCTTTTTTTTTACTGTTTGTGTCAATTTTATCGACTTTTTCTTTTCAATATAAGAATAATTTCAATATTTCATATATATATTTCAATATAAGAAAAGAAAAAGTCAATAAAAGTGACACATAAACAGTAAAAAAAAATATTAATGTGTAGTAATGTATTTTATTTCAATATTCATAAACATTAACGTTGTCATTTAAAAAGAAAATGCTATTAAAAGTTTAAAAAAAAAAAAGTTAAAAAAAGTCGATAAACTAAAACATGTCCTTTGCGCATGCGTGGGGAGAAGTCATTGTTTTTTTTTTTTGTTTTTTTTTTTTTAGGGTGTTCGGCAGGGAACTCTTACCGCGACCAGTACCGAACTTTATATTTTTATTACGAGTATTTGTTTAATTTCCGATTAAGCGAGTCATTCGTTCGACTGTTTTTTTTTGTATATATGCAGAATACAGACCGTGTTGAAATAATCCCATTAGTTAGAAATCCGATAGTAGGCCGCTAACATCCGGTGTGTCTGCTGCCGGAAGCGGTGACAAGACAAACTAGCCCCTTCGCTTATTTCTCTCACGCGCCTACATCTCCCTTGTGCATGTACTAACTTATTACGTTTTTCCGATCGTTATTTTTATTTTTTAGTTAATCATTGAAAAGATTTTTTTCGGTTCAATTTTAATTGAGAATTATTGAAATTATTATTTATTTTTTAACGTATTGGTAAAATTTTACTTTAAGGCCCGTCTCACGTTCGTATAGAAGAAAATGTTTTTTTTGTAGATTCCAGTGTGCTGAAAAAGAATATGAAAACCGTTTCCGTCGGAAATTTACCGTTTGCATGGTATGAACCTCGGAATGCTGGAAGTACGCGCGAGCGCGCGGAAACATAAGCGAGCTTTTTTAATGGCGGAATCGCGCGCGCACTCGCGTACCTGACGGCCTTTTCATAGAGCAATGTAATGTTTGGCGGAAAATTTCAAAGTAGATGAAAAACCAAGAAAAATAAAACAACTTTGCGGGGGAGGGGGATGTCGGAAATACCCTTTTTTTGTGGCGGACAAATCAGTTTTTTTTTTTTTTTTTTTTTTTTTTGAGGGGGGGTGAAGTTGGAATATCATTAATAATCTCGGAAAGACTTTTTTTTTTTTTTCAAAACAATTCTTTTTCTTTAGTGGCGGACAAATTACTTTTTTTGGGGGGGAGGGGGGATAAGTCGGAATCAGAATGATAAAAAATGTCAAAATGACACTTACATTATCTCCGTTGTTGGCAAATGTTCCTTGGCGCGTGTAACCGGTGGCTGCTGGGTGGGTGCTATAAACAAATATAACTTCCGGCGCAAATTAAACCCCACACCCCCACCCACCCCAATATATACGCGGAAGAATATCAATGAAAGAATTTTTCGAAATTTTTGAAATTATTATATTCTAAAATATATTATAGCACTTTTTGGGTGGAAAATTTAAAATTAGCTGAAAAAGAAATAAAACAAGAAAAGGAAAGCACTCGAAGTTGGAGTAGGGAGGGGGGGGTAATTTATCTTTTTTTTTTTTTTTTTTTTTTTTTTTACCTGGAACATAGAATTTTCAAATTTTCAAAAAGTAACGCACCGACATTTACCAATTAGAACACCATTTAACATTTTCCGAAGATTTTACTGTGTACATTGGGGGCGCGAGCGGGCGGGGGGGGGCGGATGTGATGTTGGGGCGCGCGCCCCAACATCACATCCCCCCCCCCGCCCGCTCGCGCCCCCAATGTACACAGTAAAATCTTCGGAAAATGTTAAATGGTGTTCTAATTGGTAAATGTCGGTGCGTTACTTTTTGAAAATTCTATGTTCCAGGTAAAAAAAAAAAAAAAAAAAAAAAAAAATTACCCCCCCCCCTCCCTACTCCAACTTCGAGTGCTTTCCTTTTCTTGTTTTATTTCTTTTTCAGCTAATTTTAAATTTTCCACCCAAAAAGTGCTATAATATATTTTAGAATATAATAATTTCAAAAATTTCGAAAAATTCTTTCATTGATATTCTTCCGCGTATATATTGGGGTGGGTGGGGGTGTGGGGTTTAATTTGCGCCGGAAGTTATATTTGTTTATAGCACCCACCCAGCAGCCACCGGTTACACGCGCCAAGGAACATTTGCCAACAACGGAGATAATGTAAGTTGTCAGCAACCTCAATTACCTATAAAACAAACAAATTAGAGTGGTCGGTGTTCTGTAGTAGCGTACCAAGAACTGTTTTGAAAAAAAAAAAAAAAAAAAAAATGTCTTTCCGAGATTATTAATGATATTCCAACTTCACCCCCCCCCCCTAAAAAAAAACTGATTTGTCCGCCACAAAAAAGGGTTTTCCGACATCCCCCTCCCCCGCAAAGTTGTTTTATTTTTCTTGTTTTTCATCTACTTTGAAATTTTCCGCCAAACATTACATTGCTCTATGAAAAGGCCGTCAGGTACGCGAGTGCGCGCGCGATTCCGCCATTAAAAAAGCTCGCTTATGTTTCCGCGCGCTCGCGCGTACTTCCAACATTCCGAGGTTCATACCATGCAAACGGTAAATTTCCGACGGAAACGGTTTTCATATTCTTTTTCAGCACACTGGAATCTACAAAAAAAACATTTTCTTCTATACGAACGTGAGACGGGCCTTAAAGTAAAATAATACCAACGTATTTGAAAAAAAGTCTTTAACTATAAATGAATTATTTATTTAGTTTATGAAGCAACAGAACTGTGCATCTGCATCACCAAATATTTTTTTTTATTAAAAGTGCAAATAAAGACTTATCTGTATAATTTTGATTCGGTAAAGGTGCACTATGCAGTATCTTTCCACCCTCAAAAAAGCCTTTAAAATTACTATATTGGCTTTTCGGGGATGCTGAAAACGAAAATAATGTTTAAAATTCTAGGAAATAAGTACTTTCCATAAAATCAATATTGCCCACTGGAGATATGCAACAAAGCCAGAACAGATTCCATAAGAGAACTTGCCTCTCCCCCTTGAAAAACAAATAACAAATTATGTGCGTGTCACTTAAATAGTAACTGGATAAACTGCTAAAAATGTTTAACACTGAGAAATGTTATGCACTAAATAATTGAAAGTAGACTGAAATAAATTGTTTCTTATTTGTTTATTAATCAGAGCCTGTAATCATCGAAAAATAAATGAGTTATCGCTGGAATTGTTTTAAAACGAATGAAAATATATGATGCAAATAAAAATATATTCTGAAAAGAAAGCTATTCTTACCAGTAAAATCGTTTCAGTTTAATTTACTAAAATAGGATTTCAAAAAATATTAAACTGATTTTGAATTATCTTGTATACTCTCTGGACGAAACTAGCGTAGGTTGACATTAACAGATGGCACATAAGTTTGTTTACACCATTAGCCATTACCTTGTTTACATACATTATTTCATGTTATTAAAACCTTACATTTCTTCCGAGGAGCGCCATGTTCATCATCGCGTAACCTACAGATGAAGTAGCTAGATTTTCACCACCTCTTCCACAAGTCCTCTTACGCCCCTATTCCACACTGTGTACATGTATACACAAGTTACGGATTCTTAACAGATTCATAAACGTATAGCCCAACGATTAAATTCCTGTCTGTCTATTCGAAAAATAACGATAAATTTAACGATTTTACTGGTAAGGATAGCTTTCTTTTCAGAATATATTTTTATTTGCATCATATATTTTCATTCATTTTAAAACAATTCCAGCGATAACTCATTTATTTTTCGATGATTACAGGCTCTGATTAATAAACAAATAAGAAGCAATTTATTTCAGTCTGCTTTCAAATCTGACCCCCAAGATCGCCATGGGCATGGAATCTGTGCCTACATTAAGGATGGCTTCCCGTGTGGCAGGTATATCTCTAGAGAAGATCCTAATTTACCCTATATGTGCTTCAGGGTTGCACTTGCTAACACCACTGCATTTATATTTGCCCTCTATAGGCCCCACAACAGCGGAGTTACTATCTTTAAGAGCATATCTGAGAAAATAGACCACATACTGTCTTCAAATCCCTCGGCTAACATCCACATCTGTGGTGACTTCAACGTCCATAACGTGGAATGGCTGACCCATTCAAATAAGACAGACGATGAGGGGAGGTTTTGTCATGATTTTGCCATTGCTTATGATCTCACTCAGATTGTTCGCGAACCCACCCGTGTGCCCGATACACCCGGTCAATATGCAAGCCTCTTAGACCTTTTTCTCTCAACTTCCCCTGAGCTATGTTCATATTCCGTTCATTCTCCTCTAGGATCCTCCGACCACTCCGTCGTATCAGTTAAGATAAAAACGAAATGTAAGAAGCCCCCAGACGTACCCCTCCACCGTACTGTATACCAATACTCTATGGCCGACTGGGATAGCTTCCGTACATTCATATCTGATTTACCTCTGCACTCCATGTTTAAAAAGGATGTGTCCTCTATAGTATCAGATCTGACCGAATGGTTAATTGCAGGCATAGACCAATTCATACCATCTAAAAAATTCCTACAAAAACCTAACAGCCAGCCATGGTTCTCCCCAGAATGTGCTGCTGCTATCGCGCACAGAAATCACTTTTTCCATAGCTACCAACGTAATAGATGCACTGAGACTAAAGCTGCTTTTAGGTCTGCCAGCAACCACTGTAAAAGAGTAATAAAAAATGCAAGAGAGCTATATGCCCAGTCTGTTAAATCCAAGGTAGCTGATCAGCGGCTTGGATCCCACCAGTTTTGGCAAATAACAAATAGAATCCTGAACAGAAATGTGCGTTCTATCCCAACCATTATCAATGGACCAGAGGTCATCTCGTCAGCGTCAGACAAGGCCAAACTATTTGCAAAGAACTTTGCAGCTAATTCTACCCTATGCGACGAAGGCCATCAACTCCTCATATTTCCTCCTATAACACAGAACAAGCTAGGTAACATACAAATATCCGTGCATGAGGTCGCCAAGCTAATAAAGAACCTAGATTCCAGTAAAGCAACTGGCCCTGATGGCATCCCAATTATAGTGTTAAAAAAGCTTCAACCAGAACTTGCTCCCATACTTACGAAACTATTTAAGCGCTGCCTTAAGGAGAAATGCTTTCCGACTCCCTGGAAGACCTCATCAGTTTGCCCTGTATTTAAGAATTCAGGTGATAAGTCATCTCCCTCTCAATACAGACCAATAAGTCTCCTGTGTGTTATGAGTAAGTTGCTGGAATCCATATTAAATAGAGAAATAGTCAACCACCTCAGCAGGAATAACCTTCTTAGTGACACACAATATGGTTTCCGCTCTGCAAGATCTACCGCAGATGTGCTGACGGTTATATCCCACAGGATTAGTGAATCTCTTGACAAAGGCTTCCTTTCTAGGGCAATTGCTCTCGACATATCAAAGGCCTTCGACAAGGTATGGCATAAGGGTCTACTTCACAAGATTTCCAGCTACGGTATAACTGGAAATGTTTTCTCAATCATTAAATCATTTCTCTCCGATAGGCTCATAAGAGTAGTGGTAGATGGACAAAAATCTGAGGCCTGCAATATAAATGCTGGAGTCCCTCAGGGGTCAATCCTGGGCCCAACTCTCTTCCTGATCTACATCAATGACCTCCCTAAACACATACTTAAATCATTCGTTGACATCTATGCTGATGACACGACCATCTACGGCAACACATCAAAGGCTGTAAATGACAAAGTTCTCTCTGATTCTCTCTCCTCTGATCTCGAGCGCGTGGTTCAGTGGGGGAAGATGTGGCTGGTTACCTTTAATGCATCCAAAACCAAACTGCTATCCTTACATCATCAACGCTCTGATCCCCATCTGGCATCAATTGTGATGGATGGCTCTCGTCTGGGTGAGGCCCCGTGTTTTGACAAGCTTCTGGGTTTGACCTTTACTCCTGATCTGAAATGGAACACGTACATCAAGTCTGTTGCCAAGGTCGCTGGAAAGATGGTGGGATCCTTCTACCGCTCCAGAAGATATCTCACTACGGATGCAATTCTCTATCTATATAAAAGCCAAGTACGTCCAAGGATGGAATACTGTTGCCATATCTGGGCAGGAGCGGCCAAAAACAGCCTATCCTGCCTTGACAGAGTACAAAATAGACTTCGTGGCTTAGTGGGGGATGCCCTTTTCTCTACGCTGCAACCTCTCTCCCACAGAAGAGACGTTGCGAGCCTGTCCTTGTTTTATCGTTATTTCCATGGCAGATGCTCGTCTGAACTCCAATCTCTGGTCCCCCCTCGCCAATCTTTCACAAAAAACACCCGTCTAGCTGAATCCACTGTGAAAAATTTCCCCCACTCTATATCTGTGCCTAAATCAAAACGCAGATTCCATGAACAAAGCTTCTTTCTTAGAACTGCACGCCTGTGGAACTCTGTTCCGTCTGCCTGCTTCCCTCCGGACTACAACTTGGATGTCTTCAAGTCCAATGTTAACAAATTCCTAATGAACCGCCCCCTTAAGTAAACATTTCAGCAAATCTCCTCACTAACGTAATGTACTTGCAATAACCCTTATCCCTGAGTGGCTTCCGGGCCTTGATAAGTGGTGATCACTGTGTAAAAAAAAAAAAAAAAAAAAAAAAGAAAATTCTTTTTTGGCAGAAGGGGGTCCGGGATTAAAGTTCTTTTATGAGACCATTCTGTACTTTCACCTACCTATTTCAAACAAAATATGACAAATTGGGGGGAGGGTGATAGGGAATTACATTAGAAACATAAAATAGCAAAATATTTCGTTTATTGTTTTTAATTTTTGGTAAATATTGACCAACACAACTTACCTTAAAAAAAATTGTCTTCGTGAGGAGTTGGGGGGAGGGGGTGTCTATTCTGAAAGCTGTTCGTAACATTAGGAGGGGGGGGGAGCAGCAGCAACATCAACAACAACGGTACTATAATTTTTATTGAGGGGGCTATGCTTTCACCGGGCAATGCTGCTTAGCGGATACTGCTAGTCAATAATAAATGGTGGCGATTGTCTAAAGTAAAATAAAATCTATGTACAAAAGTGAAAGAATTTAGGTGATCGAAATAGGATTTTAAAATGTTAAACTGCCTTACAATTATGATTAATGAAAAATGTTTAGATAATTATAATCTAATGATAATCTGATATTGTTAGCAGAAAGTCTTTTATTTGAGGATCTATTCTGGAATAGTGGATTGGAAGTGCATATAAATATGAAGTGACATAACTTTGTTAAAATTCTAATTTATAAATAAACTAGCGGGAGTACCTGGCGTTACCTGGGTGTGTGTAGGTGGTGTAGTAAGGAATCCCGGAGAGGGGGAATTTAAAAAAAAAAAAAAAAAAAAAAAATGGTAGTGGAGAGGGATCAAAACAGACAGTTTAGGTGAAAAAAGGTGTTTTTAAAAAAAGTTGTAAACAGGCAAGCTCGAACCTATGACGCGAAGGAGAAAAAAAAAAAAAAGTAACGTCTTAGCCGATGTCTCTATCACGCAACCGGAAGTTAAGAGCATTGAAATTAAGCGTAGTTAATCCAATGATGACTGGCTAAAATGTCGGCAAAAAAGTTACCTCTCCTTGTACAAAACTGCCTAGTTGAGGGTGAGGAATGAATTGTTTTTGGCTTATTTTTTTGATGTTATCTGAAGGATCAAGCTTGAAAACTATACAGATCTTGTGAGGATCTGCTGTGTCAAATTTTTGCGACACACACACACACACATATTTTGCCTTTTATATATTAGACTTGCCCGGGTATTTGGAGATGTGTTGAACAAAAAAAAAAAAAAAAAAAAAGCGGTGGTAGTAAGCAGGCAGGCTTGAACCCGTACCGCAAAGGAGAAAAAGAACATGAAAAAAAGAAACTTAATGTCTTTGCCGTTGCGTCCATCGCCAAACCGGAAGTGGCGAAGGTTAGAATTAAGGCTAGTCAATCGAAAAGAGGGGATGACTTTAAAAAAAAGTGAAAAATAGCTTAAATAAGCCTGTTTCAATATTAAAATTTAAAAAATCGGTGGGTACCCGGCGTTGCCCAGGTGTTTTTGGGTGTGTGTGTTCGGTTGGTGGTGGTGGGTGTTAATGAAAACCTAAGAATAAGCGAAGTGAAAAACAGAAAAATGAACGTTACGTGAAAAATGGCTTAAATAACCCTGCTTCAATATTTAAATTTAAAAAATCAAAAAAAAAAAAAAGAAGACATCTCATATCACAATTCGAACCCAAAACGTTTAGATGACGACTCGGCGCTCTAACCAACTGACCTAACACGACGTACACAAAGTTAGGTCTTTTTAAATCTTTAAACTAAATCAGGTTACGACGTCGTATGACGCATGCGTAGAAGCGACTTTGTCATGAGAGGATGGTTTTTGCTGTCAAAAACTATTAAAATGCATTTCACAATTTTAAGTTTCCATGTGACATCAGCATCGGTCAGTCATATTGTCTATTCAACCTACAAAAGCCCATATTGCCTAAACGAACACGCGCACTTAACAGGGTATGTAAAAGAGCAACTTATCTTTGGTAACATGTTTTTTGTATGTATTTTCTCTTGTTAAAAAATGCCCTAAAATCCTATATAATAATGGCACAATCTATAAACTGCAGAAGCGCCAAAACTTTGATTTACTTATGTATTGCTTGAAGCAAGACAATCAAACACTGCAAAAACTGAATTTGGGAAGTAGATAAACAATAATCAAGCAAATTAAAATCGAACAATAATTTTAAGATGAAAACTATTTAAATTCAAAGAATAATTTAAATAGAAAGTTACTAGTACATAAATATCTTTTGAAATCAAACTTATGAAAAAATCTGGATAATTTAGTTAAAATGGCTTTCTACGAAAAAATTTTTGGGTTCTTTGACTTGATAATTAAAAAAAAACAAATACAAAAAATTTTTTAGGTTCTTAATTCTTAAAATAATTACTGGTTACTTCCCCTTATGTTCTCTAGAGAAATATGGCCTCGTCTGTCACTTATCGGCAAACTGCTTGATCAATTTTTGATTTTTGGAATATGCAATCTTCATTCTGTGACAAGTAGGCACGATATAAAAGTTCATCTTTGTTTATCGCTGTAAGTGCCAATCTGTATAAGCACAAAAACATTTTATAAAAATTTCAAGAAATTATAAGAAATACGACTACTTTTTTAAAAAAAATTTGGAATTTTTTTAATGTTAATTAAAAAAAAAAAAAAAAAAAGAATGAAAATATTACAAAAGAAAAGGAAGCTGCTGCTAATATATTTTTTAAATGCAACAAAGTTAACATAATACAAATGTAGTCTTTAATCAATGGCACATTGTTCAAAGTTACCAAAATTTGAATATCTTGAATAATAAATTGGAGTGTTTTCAATAAAATTTGGTTATTTTTATCACTATAACAAGTTTTTAATAAAAATTAGAACTTTACAAGGTTAGATAAAAAAGTTTTAACACAAATGTTTTTTAATATTCTAAACAGGTTTTTTTTTTTTTATCATTATTTGATTAATTTGCGTTCTGTGAGACGAAAACCTGATTGTGATTGGTAGCAGACCTAAAAAGTGCTGCCTTTATCTGATGAATTTTTATCTCCCATTAAATTAAACCCAGAAATTACAAATGAAAGTGCTTGTGCATAAAAACCTGTTTCTGAAACAAGGCGGCTGTGGGGAAAATAGAGAAGGCTTACCGCAAAAAAAAAAAAAAAAGTGCTCATGTCTGTCATGCGTGCTGAAAAGGAAAAACGAAAAGATCCAAGATGGTGACTGGTTTTTTAATCCCCACGATCTCAAACAGTTCTTGAAAAATTGCATCTCAACATGATTTTGAGGTGCGCCTGGACACCATAAAAGCAGGTTGCTGGGGGGTGGGGCAGAAGCATTCAGACCTGTATAGAGTGAATATCATCAGACTTTTCTGAACTTGTTTACATTGGACTTGAAGGCAACAATAGTCAAGAAGCAAGCCAGCACAAGTGTTCCATAGGCGGGCAGTTCTAAGAAAGAAGCGTTCAGACCTGTGTATAATGAATATTGTTGTGCGACTCTAACTTTTCCGATTCAGCAGCTAAAAATAAAATGACAAAACTTTATGAAATACTTATTAAATAATTTTGGTGTTGTGACCCAGGTAAAAAAATAAGTGTTGCTGTAGTTCTTTTTCACTTGTATGCAATGTTTTTGGAAAGTATATTTAATTTTTTAAGTGCTGCTTTTTAAAAAACAATTTTATTTTTCTGTTTGCTTTTAGTTGGTGCAATGGCCCACTACAATTTGGAGAATGAGATGAACCATTCTATGCGAAAGGATGTACCTGACAAGCGAAGATCGAGAAAATTTGGTCTGTCAAATATCTCGATGGATACCAGTGTCATGAGTGAAAAGACCCCAATGAAATCTCTTTCTCAAAATAAAACGCCAGTCGCAACTAAAACGCCAAAGAGTAATGGTAATTGAGTTGGTATTTTACCTTTTGATTTTTTTTATTCTTTTTTTTTTTTCTTTTTTTTTACTTTATAAACATACTAGAATGGATTTTTATTTTGTTGCTGAAATCTGCATTTTTAAGAAAAGCTGATTTTTGCGAAATCGCTAAGGCCTTACCTCCTATTTTTTTGTCATTCTTTCAAATTGGTCCACCGATTTATTGGAGAGTGACCTATGTTTTCAGTGGCGTTCGTGCATCTGTTATTCCGGAAGATTGCCAGATGACTGTCCATTAGTTTTTCCTGAAATTTTGCTACAAATTATTAAATAGATGTGCACAGTAAAAGATTTTTTTGGCAAAAATTCCCGTGTGGGGTTTAAAAAAAAAAAAAAAAAATGGCACTTTTTTTTTTTTTTTTTTTTTTTTTTGCTCCATGGCGTTTGATCCATTAGATTATTAGATTTTCCTGAAACTTGGCCAAAATGTGGACCCCATTCTTAATATAAATTCAATATGGGTGACCCTGGCAAAATTCTGGTTCTCATCCCTCTGGGACTTTTAGGGCTAAAAAACCTTGCCTTTTTAGAGTTTTTTTTTTTTTTTTTTTTTTTTTCCATATTACTCAAAAACTTGTATATCTATATAGTAGTTTCCCATGGTGCTGAATTCAAATATACATGTCTTAAGGCATGAAACTGCACCATTTGTCCATTTTCACTGGGATTCAGAATTCCCAGGAGCTCAAAAGGGATCACAAATGCCCCAAAATTGCAAAAAATGGCTTTTTTTTACCCCATAATTTTTGCCCCATCGATTAAATTTTTCTGAAACTTGATGAAAATTCATTTCTTCACTTTTTTTTTTTTTTTTTTTTTTTTTTTTTTTTGTGGCGTCATTTCACCTGCAGTATCAGAGGGGGACCACGCAGCTTATTTTATTTTTATTTTTTAATTTATCTAGTTCTCTTTTGCTATTTTGGTACTTATTTAAAACTAGCATGACTACCCAGTGTTGCCTGGGTGGACATGAAGTTCGGTTTGGACACAGCTGCTATACTAAGGATATTGAGCAACCCCTAGAAAATAACTAAGTAGGTGACAACTTCCTCACCAGATATTTCAACAGATTCTGCATTAACCCCCCCCCCCCCATAAATGAATCAAAACAACTTTTCTTTCAATCAAAATAGTGAGTGCGACTGCAAAAAAAAAAAAAAATAATTAGTCAATGGTAGGCAGGCTTGAACCTGAAGGGAGGAAAGTGAAAAATGTTACTGGCAAGCACTTTTGTCCATCGGACCATGATGACTTAGAACATCATAACCCTGCAAAATAACGGTTTTAAACATACTTTCAGTTTGCTACATGTGCGATTTTTTATTTTTTTTTTATTTTTATTTATTTATTTTTTTTTCCCTTGCAAGAAATGGTCCAGTTGACCACCACAAAATTAATGTTTTTTTTTTTTTCTTCTCGAATTTTCACATGCGTATGGGGGAATCGCTCTTTCAGATGGTACCAGTTTCGATCCATTCCAATGTGGCTGACGAAAGTTCTTAGCAAATAAACTGGAAATGACATAGGTTTAAATTAAGGCTAGACAATCAAAGAGGCAATGACTATCGAAAATATCAGCGAAAAAAGCGACCCCCCCCCCTGTAGAAAAGTGCACAATTGAGGGTGAAGGAATTCATGTTTTTGGCCAATTTTTCGATATTTGTTGTCCAAAGGGTCTATCTTCAAAATGATACCGTTTTCATGAAAATCTGCCACCTCTGTCCTAAGTTTTAGGCAGACATACAAACATACATTTAAACAGATGAGATTTATCTATATACTAGCGGGGGTACCCGGCATTTCCCGGGTGTTTGGAGGTGTGTGTGTTTGCTGTTAAATAAAAAAGAAACTGAGGCGAAGTTTGAAAATAAAATCGGCCAGCCAGAATGAGTTACTGAAAGATGTTTGAATTTATTTAAGAACCAAATTGACAGGTGCGCGCATGGCTATTCAGCAAATGAGGTCAATGACCAGATTTGTTTGTTATAAGCGAAGTAAAAAAAACAAAAAAAAAACGTTAAAACTTAAGCGGGGGGGGGATAATCAAAACATTAAAAAAAAAACACAAACTAACATAAGGCAAACTAACGATTTTAAATGTAAAAATCGAGAAAAAAAAAAAAAACGAACACGTGAAAAATGGCTTGAATAGGCCTGTTTCAATATTAAAATTTTTAAAAAATCGGTGGGTATCCGGGTTTTTTGGGTGTGTGGTCGGGGGTGGTTAAGCGATGTAAAAAAAACAAAAAAAAAAAAAAACAAACGTTACGTGAAAAATGGCTTAAATAACACTGGTTCAATATTTAAATTTAAAAAATCGAAAAAAAAAAAAGACTTCTCACACCACTATTCGAACCCATAATGTTTAGATAACGAACCAACGCGCTAACCAACTGAGCTAACGCGACGTACATGAAATTTAGTCAGTTTTTCAACTATTTAAAGTAAGTCAGGTCATGACGTTATCTAACACATGCGTAGAACTGGTCGTCACGAGGACCGTTTTTGTCAATTTCGGGGTGAAAAAATCAATGTTTTTGGATAATTTTTCGATATTTTTCGAGCGAAGGATGGCGCTTCAATATGATACAGAGTTTGTGAATTTTCGTTGTCTGTCGAAAGTTTTTAGCAGACACACAAACATATATGCATACATATTTTCGCTTTTATATATATTCTATATATAAAAGCGAAAATGTATGTATGTGTGTTCACTTTTTGTGTATGTCTACAAAAGGATTTTTTCGCCGTGATTCTCAGTTGGCTCACTTCTTAAAACTTTTTATATGCTGTCTAAATAATATCTATGACCAAGGAACTCTGGTCGCAGCTATCTTTAATTTACCCGACTTTTACAAGCTATTTTCGAGATATTTTTTGATCGCCGCGTAGTGGGGAAAACAGAAACTGGCTTCCAGCGCAAAACAAGGTCAAACATCACGCGACTTAACGTCCTTGCACCTGTTAATTTCGTTTTATAAACGTCAACTTAACACACTTATCAGTTTATCTATTCCCGTGGTCGAGATGGTTAGCTCGCAGATTTTTTTTCCCATTTCCTTTCCACCTCCGTGCCAAAGGTTCGGGGTTCAAGCCTACCTTTCTACTAAAACTTTTTTTTCTTTTACACCTCCAAACACCCGGCCAACGTTTTCTTTTTTTTTTCTTTTTGTTTTAACATGGTGGTTTTGATCTAAATCCCCCCCCCAAACACACACACACACACACACACACACACACCTCCAAACACCCGGGCAACACCGGGTAACCCCCTCCAGTATTATAGACTAGCGGGGGGTACTCAGCATTGCCTGGGTGTTTGGAGGTGTATGTGTTAAAAAAAAACGTTGGCTGGGTAAAAGAAAAAAAAAAAGGTTTTAGCAGGAAGATAGGATTGAACCCCCGAAGCCTTGACGCGAAGGTGAAAACAAAAGGGGGGGGGGGGAAAGCCAGGCACCTAACCATCTCGGCCACGAGAGGAGAGGAACTGATAAGCGCATTAAGTGAAGGTTTATAAAGCGAAATAAACAGGTGCGAGGAAGTGGCGTGATGTCTGATCTAGTTTTGCGCTAAAAGGCAGATCATTCGTTTTTTTTGAAGACGCGGCGAGCTGGTAAAAGTCGGACAAATTAAATACACACGTGACCCCCATTGTTAAGTCATAGTTATTATGATTTAGACGCGATATAAAAAGTTTTCAGAAATAATGAGCTGACCGAGAATCACGGCGAAAAAAGCCTTTTGTGGACATACACAAAAAGCGAACATGCATACATACACCCACATTTTTACTTTTATATATATATAGATTATCAACATATTTTTTGTTTCCCCAACCCCACCCCCTTAGTTGTAGTGTGACTCCTGGCTTCAATTACAGAAGACATTTGATACTTTTGAAAGTATTAAGAACCATGGCGATAATGTTATAAAATAGCGAAGGGAGAAAATGAATAAAAATGCACGCATATTAAACATTGAATAATGATTGAGAATAAAAGGGTCATTATCTAGCAAGTGCTAAATAAATACATCAACAGGGTTTTGTGAATGAAATATTGAAAAACACAATTACAGGGGGGAAAAAAAGAACAAGTGTTGGGATGATTAACCGGGGGGGGGGGGGTCAGAACTTTTTGGTATATTGGAATCTGAAACAGTTTTAGCATAATTTCCAATTCCAGAAATGATTCTTTTATTTTTGATACTAAAAAATGAAACCAACATGTATTTACTTACAAACAAGATTCTAATAAAATAAAGGGCCACAGGACTGTAGGTTAGGAATTCCGATCTCAGATGTAGCATTGGCTCTTGGAATCATTTTGTTTTTGTTTTTTTCTTGGTAAATTATGGTAAGCAAAGTAAATATTCTAGAGTACACGTGCCTAGCCTCTCGTCAAACCTTTTCGAAATATTCAAATTTCTTTTTCCACCTATTTGTCAAATATCTGACACCTTAGTGTTCAGTTTTAAATTCTTGGACAAGATTTTTCTGGTGCCACTCTGATATTGATATTTGGTTTATTACTCAAAAAATTTGATTTTTTTTTAAATAGAACTACTTGATCACTTTACATTATTTTTGGAATATGATATTTTTATTTTGTCACGGGTATATATATCATAAATTTTGTACTTTTAATGTGGGGGTAATTCTGGACAAGAACTGTAGTATCTTTGTCATAGGGAGAAATCCTCCAAGATTGAGGCATATATTTTGGTTTTTGTTTTGTTACTAAAATAATTTGACATTGCCTCTGCCCCCAAAGGTCAAACGCTTGTTTCAAATTTTATTTTTTTTTTTTCCTTTTAGGTAAATCTTCTTCTGGTAAATCTAAGAAAAAATTAAAAACTCCCAAAACTCCGACCACTGGTGATCGCTTCATTCCAAATCGAGCATCGACCCAGTTTGATTTGGCTTACTATAAAGTAATGAGTGAGAATGCCCCCACGACAGACGAGACGATGAGTCCTTCGCAGCAGGAATATCAGAAAATCATGAATGAAAATTTGAATGGCGAAATTCTCAACTCCAAAATCATGTCTTATAAGTTAAAACCCCCAACTGCACCAGAAGGTAAAAACAACTATTTCTAACTAATTATTTTTTTTTTTTTTTTTTAATTTTTTTTTTACTATAGACAACAAAACAAAAACCCATCCAATAAATGTTGCCAGTTTTGAAAAAAATGTAATATTCTGGCATGTTTTACCAAGTAAATGCCATAACGTTTATTGAGTTGGGTTTCTATCAGTATTTTTTAACTTTCTATTTTTTTGAGCGATCAAGAAGTGATCCTTTTTTTATCTCTACCATTTTTTTCTTGTTTTCATAAAACATTTGACACATTTTTTTAAATGAATAAATGCTTTAAAATAACTTCAAACACTAAAAACATACAGCCAGGTGGAATAAATAGTAACTTATCTTGCTTTTAACATTTATTATTTATATATAATTCAAAATATAATTTTAGTAAACTAATTCAAAGCAGTTTTTTTATTTTTTAATAAAAAACATTTGTTTATAAATTAAACTTTTCAATGTCATGTTTTCGTCAGGATAGACAGTTTTTTTTTTTTTTTTTTTCTGTCTCTCTCGTGGCATGATGCCACTAAAAAAAGTGATTTTTGAAATGTCCAAGCCAGGAGATATGCAAGGTCATACAATATGAAGATTTGTTTTGTCATAAAACCATTGTTTAAGTTTAAATTAAGCCAATTCAATGCAGATTTTTAACAAAAATAAACAAGTATTTATTTGTTTATAAATCTAACTTTTCGACGTTATCACATCTTTACTAAACTTACTTTTGGAATTTAAACAACACTTTTATCATGGAGAAAACATATCTTTATTACATTCCACACACGACCTTGTTGCTCCTGGCTTGGACATTAAATCTTTGATTAATACCACGTGGGTCTTGTTTTTCTTGGTGACATATTGCCACGTGGGAGAAAAAAGATGGGGGGAAAAAAAATGTCTATCCTGAAGACCTGATGACGTCAAAGTTTTATTTGTAAAGAAATAAATGTTTATTTTAACCCCAAAAAAATCTGGTCAATTTGCTCACTAAATTTACGTTTGGAATTTATTATCACAGAAAAATCTTCATATATATATATATATATATAAAATCACTTATTTGTTTTGTCTAAAGTCAAGAATGGTTACTTTTTTTATCTTTATTTGTAAATTTAGACTTTAGTTAACTGGAATTGAAATTCTTGCAGACAGTCTATGAACATTTGAGTATCTCGCTCTCAGTATGAAACCCTATTTAAGGAGACACTAATATTTTTCAAAGAGAAAACCTTTCTGGGTATCTGAATTAAAAAATCTATCGGATTCGGTGTTTGTGTAGATTGAACTTTTAAACAAATGCATTTTAAGTGAAAACCTTATGTACTTGTATGTCATGTTGAATTAGTATAAATTCCCAAAAATAAGACTGTAGATGAAAAAAGAAATTCTAAAAAATAAGACCGTAGATGATATGCTAGAAGTATTTGAAATAAATCTGCCACAATTGTGTTTAAAAATCTTGTTTAAAAATGGTGGTACGTATTTACTTGGTCCAAATTGATTGCAGTTACCTCCCTCTGGATCTTGCGAACTCTCCAACATTAAAATATGATAAAACTATATAAATCACTAAACTAGATAATTTTTACTTTTATTTGTAATTATTTTTCTACTCTATCATTTTTTATAATTTTGAGAATTTAGATGAATTTTGATGACACATAAGTATGTAATATTTTCACCTGAAATGCGTTGATTTAAAAGATCAATCTACAGTTATTTTCTTGTGACTACTTTTTTTTTTTTTTTTTTTTTTTTTTTTTTTTTAATCAAGTTTGTCTTCTCTTATGTACATACTTGGGGGATCTTACTCTTGCTAACAGCATGTTTTTTTTTTATGTTTGGAAGTTTTATTACAGAAATCTTTGAACATTCCTGTTATACAAAAAGCTAATTTTTACTGAATTTACAAGGAAGATGAAGTTAAAATATCAGTCTATACTTTCAGTATGAAAAAGGTATTTTAGAGAATTTAAAGTTAGAGATCAGTTTTGCACATAAACTTAATCTAGCATGATCTTTCATTTCCTGCTCATTCTAGCATTTTAGGGCAGTTAACTTTTTTAGGCAATTATGTGTGATTTTACTATGTTTTATTTGAAGGCTTCTTATTGTAAGGTTATTGCGTTAAGGAAGGATTTTAGGGGACTAATGTTATAGAGTAAATTACCTCCTTTAATGTTGTGTGTGTATATATGTGTGTGTGCGTGTGTATATGTGTGTGTGTATATATATTAGTCGAGTAATTACTTGCTCGACAAACAAAATGTTACTTGAAATGAAGCCGTAGGTACCACTTGAAAAAACATTTTTGCTTTCCTCGCTAAATATTTATGTGTGTGTGTGTGTGTGTGTGTGTATATATATATATCTCTATATATATATAAAAGCGAAAATGTATGTGTGTATGTATGTATGTACGCTTTTCCTCGATGTCCACAAAAGGCTTCTTTCAAAGAAGCGCTTGCTCGATTCACAACTTCTTAAAACTTTTTATATCCTCTATAAATTGTAATATCTCAGAGTTACCCACGGAGCTCGCCTGTCTATTTAATTTTATTGACTTTCAAACGTTAATTATTCGATATTTCCCGCATCTTTTTATCATTTTTTCTTTTACCTCCTATTCCCCTTACCTCACCCTTTTTTTAACCAAGGAAGATCTGTAACTTACTTGTGGTTTCATTTAAATACTTTTACATGCAAAATTCATAGGTGTTTTCCATTATTTTGTCTAATCCTTGTATTTGTCAACATTTTTGCATTAGTATCTTTATTTTTTTTCACTGAACTCTTTAGCTCTGAAATGTCGAATAAAATCTTTCATTTTTATTTTTAGGCCATCTGAATAACTTGAAGATTTTGTACAGTTCTAGTAAATATGATCGTGCTAAAAAAGTCACGAGACACATTGCGCAAGTTCCTGAAAGAATCTTGGATGCTCCTGAAATTTTAGATGATTATTGTAAGTTTTTTGTTTTTTATATTTTGGTCAAACATTAAATCTGAATCTTTAATTTTATTGAAAACATTTTGTTTACTTTGTTTGGTTATAAATGTGAAGGGAGGTAACTCCGGAATGTTTCTCCACTCAATCTATTTTTGTCTCTTTCTCTGTTAAGATACTACCCTTCATCTTCTGTCCTCGGTCATTGAATAAGAAATCCTTCTAAACTGTGGTAATTTTAATTTTTATTCCAATACGGTGCCTACCTCCCTTTTCTTTTTTTTTTAAAAATAATCTTTATTTACTGATTTTTATTTTTAATTCTTAAATATTTCATAACCTATAGGATCTGGGCTGGATTAAGTAATTTGAAAAATTGTAGTGAAATACGCTATCATATTTTTAATAACCTGATAAAACAATAACAAATGAAAATTGAAACAAAGTTTGATTTGTTAGCTTAAAGATTATTTGAGTCTGATTTTGAAAATCATAGATAGCTTTGTTAAACTAAAAAAAGAATTAAATTTTACCAATTCCTGTTTAAAAACTTAAGTATTTGCAGTTCAATATACACAACAAATATTACATAGTAACAAATATGAAAACATTTTGAAAATACAGCTTCTTCAGATATTGTTTCTTAAAATAAAAGAACAATTTGTACAAATATTAAAAAAAAATTCAGTATTAACAAAATATTTAACGACGAATACCAATTCATTTGATTACATTATCTTGTCAATCAGCAAACGCTTTAAAAATATCTCTTTAAAAGGCTAAAATCTTAAAGACCAACATTTGCAGGATGTCATTTTGGCTATCAAAGGAATCCCTCATGATGCTGAACTCTTTCTTCTGAGTCGCATGGTTTTTATATCCATCATTTTCAGGTTTTATTGGTGCATGTGGCAACACCAGGCCCAGGCTTATTTATCTGTGATACTATAGAAATAAGTGCAGTATAACAACGCATCGTATATGCATTAGACTTTGAAAATCCAAAATACCTCTTTGTTAAAATAAAGTAATTTTTAAATTTTATTAAAATTGTACCAACTCCTGTTTTAAGTCTAAAAGTTTACATTTCAATTTTTATAAACTATTTTAATTTTCAGATTTAAATTTACTTGATTGGTCTGCAAACAACCAACTTGCCGTTGCCTTAGGTGGCCATCTTTATTTATGGAATGCTGGAACAGGACAAATTACTCAGCTGACTGAAATGGAAGGTCAAGAGGCTTACATTAGTTCTGTTTCTTGGGTCAAAGAGGGAAACTATTTGGCAGTTGGTACCAGTGAAGGAGCAGTAGAAGTAAGCATTTTTTTTTTTTCCGATTTTATTCTATAAACCTGAAAACTTAATCAGAAGTTAATCAGAAAAATGGGTGTCCTGAAGTTCGCAGCAAATGATGTCAAATAAAAAATTTTCTGTTTTTCTAAAAACTATATAAAGGTGAGTGTGTGAGGACACTTCTCAACCTATATACTCAACAAATTTTGATCTAGACTTTAAATTTGGTATCAAGGATATTCAGACATGTGGAAAACTAATGCATTTTCGTAAGGGCTGATAAAGGGTCAAAATTGGAATGTGGGGGGGGGGCATCAGATTTTTATCTGTTTGTCAACTGTTTCATAAATATCCATGTGTGAATGGTTCACGTGACAGATTCCTTATGTTAAGAATAAGTAGGTTTGGAAACACTTTGTAAAGCTTGTGTCAAGCTGATCTAATGGTTATCATACTTGACTTGCTGTCTTTAGGCTTTGGTTTCGATCTCGATTCTAGTATATTTTTCTTCCTTTACTTACAAGAAGTGAACTGTTCAGAAAAAACGATACTCATATGTGCACGTTTCGGTTTCCTTTTTTTTTTTTTTCTTTTTTTTTTTTTTAAAGAAATTTGACATTATGTTTAATACCAGGCAACGCTGGGTACATCTAGTATTTCATAAACTAATATTTTATTTTTTTTTATATATAATACTCAAAACAGTAAAATAAGATTTTATTTTATGCAAAAAGTAATCAAGTATAATGCCAATTTTTTATCTGACATTGTTTACTGTGGACTTTAAGTCACCTGTTCTGATTCACCGACTAATTTGCATAAATATGCTTGAAGATGAGCATTGGTGTAACCATTGCAATGAAAGACTAAGAAAGACTGGTAATAATCAAACAGAAAAAAATATACATAACAAATATAAAAACATACATTTGAAAATATAGCTTTCTTTCTTTTTTTCTAATAGTTTTTTTTTAAGAAACCAATTTGTACAAATTTTTTTTCTTTTTAAATCCAGTCAATAAATAACATCTGTCAAGAAACAAATTTATACCAAAGTATTTGACGATATCCATGTTGCAGTTTGTCGAAAAAGTTTTGCAGTAATGAGTTCTAATCAATTGTATATTGTACTTTTCATTTTTGACTTAATTTATAATCAGTTTTTCTTGTTCATTTTGAAGTTAAGAATTTTTTTTCTGTTTCTTTGACAAATGTGTTCTAAAAATAACTTTTTTTTTTTTTTCTTCAATATCTTGAATATCTTGAATGTCTGCAAATTAAAATCTTTTGCCCAAATAACGCAAATGATTAGTTTGAAAATGGGGAGCTTCTACACTATTGGGACAAAATTTCGGAAATCATAAGACTGAATTTTACTTAAAAACAATGATATCTACGTATTCCTAATTTTTATGATGATTATCTAAAAATTACGAAAATCGATAAGGTTGAAAATTATTAAAGAAAATAAAAAATAGAATTTAAAAACGGATCGTAAAACACAGTTCAAAAGGGAGGTAATTTTTTTATTTGATTTAAGATGGTGGCAAGCTTTCACTTGCTAACACAAAGTTGTTTAATAATTCATTAATATTCAGGTAATTTCGACTGCATAATTTGGAAGCTACCATAGTAATTTATTGACAAAAAAAAATCAGTTGAAACTTTTTTTTTTTTTTTATTTTTTAAATTGCCTGAAAACTCCATTTATCGATGCAAAATCTCATCCCAATTCTGTAGAAGTGCCAAAAATGGTTTCCTACTTCAAGAACACTGCTTATAATTATGTCCCTTCTTCTAGTATGAAAACACCACTTATCATTCGGAGTTTAACTACGAATAGCAAATTTTATTTTTTTATAAAAATTCTACTTATTTTCTGTAATTTTTGGTGTACACTAATATTTTCAACTGATAATACTTATCAGTTTTCATGTTTTCCGATTTCATTTTGAACTGCCGTATTTTGTATCTTGGTTATAAAGAAGCAGTTGTGGTGGGAAGATGAGTTTGGTTGTTCATGTCTTGCAGGAGGAAGGGTCTGTAGAGATTAAAGCTGGTTTGAGCACTTTCCATCTGATGCAATAGAGAAAACTTAGCAATTTTTTTTTTTTCGGTGCAACTTTACTATAGTGTGTTGTCCAACCCAATCATGTATTTTCGAACTTATGTGTCATGTCAATTAGTATAAATAATTCCAAAATTTACGAAACCTCGTCTAGATGTGCTATAGAGCTAATTTAAAAAAAAAAAAAAAAAAAAAAAAAGCATGTAGCATTATCGAGAATAAGATGGTTGACTTGAAAACGGACATCTCCCTTTGCTGTCGAGCATCTGAAGGGTTAATTTTACTGTGAAATTGCAACTTTGAAAAATTCTGTTTTTTACTTATTTTTCTACTGGACCATTTTTCCTAATTTTTATAATTTTGTACTAATTTGGGCATGACACAAAAGTAATGTTTGTTTTTTTTCTTTGAAAAGCATTTTTTTGAAAACACTCTAGTAAAGTTGCACTTTTTTCTTTTTTTTTTTTTTTTTTTTTTCTATGAAAAGGGACTGTAAAGAGAAGAGATTGTTTGCTATTAGATTTGGATGTCAATGTTTTTGCTTTTGAAAATATTTTGCTTTTGTCTTAAACTTTCCATTCTGGAAAGTCGTTCTAAGTTGTAAAATTGATTTTGCTTTTTTTTTTTTTCAAATATGGCCTTTCGTTTCTTTTATTCTAACGTCTTTTTTTTTTTTTTTTCCCCCCCTCCAGCTGTGGGATGTCATTAGAGAAAAGAAACTGCGAACAATGACCGGACATTCAGGACGCGTTGGGTCACTCGCCTGGAATTTACACATTTTAAGCAGGTATTTTTTTTTTTTTTTCTATAAAAAATTTTTGAAATTAAAGGAAATCTATATTAATGCTTTTCTCTGCCTACAGATTTATTTTTAATTGTACTTTTTTCTCTTAATAAAAAAAGGTCGAGTACTTGTCCAGAATTCTTCCTACAATAAAAAAATAAAAATAAAATCTGTATGATGTACATATGTCACATAACAAAATTTATGAGAAACTGAAGAGCAGCCGTCATTTTTTGTCATTTTGAAAATGATCTAAGGATATAAATCCATTACTCAAACCTTTGATTTTTGTTGTAATGCCTATGAATTCCCATTAATTTCTTAAAAATTACTTCTTACTAATTTAAAATTACTACTCCTTTATAAAAATAAAACTACTTGATCAATTTATGTGATTTTTTAGAATATATTTTCAGTGTCTAGGGTATGTACAATTTATAGAATTTTTTTTCTGTTGATACCCCGACAAAGGAGGAATTGGACCTAGTAATTCACTCCCATTTGTCAGTTCATTTGTTCACTTTTCTCAATCGCGCCTTGGATGTTTTTGAAATTTTGCCTGAACATTATTCCTAGTGAAAGTAAATTTTTCACTCATGGAGGGGGGACCCCTGCATGCTTGCCCCTTTTTTTTTTTTTTTTTTTTTTTTTTTTTTTTTTTTTTTTTTTTTTTTTAATATAAGGGGAATTCTGGAGAATATCACAAGTTAATAATTGGAATTATTGGCTTTAAATATCTATTATGCTTCAAACCTGAAAGGATTTATTTTGTTGTTTTTTAAAATAAATTTTGTTTGTTCATTAGATACAAGATTAAAAAAAAAAAAGTTTAATCAAAATAATTTCTATCAAAATAGAGCATAAAAACCGGAACATGATCTCTATGGCATCAGCATGTGACACCCCCCAACATCGATTTTTCGTTCAACTATTCTTCTTATGGCCGGATCGTCATTTTCTCGCTGGCGACTATAGATGGGAACATGTGGGTTCACAAAGTTGAAATATTAAAATAAAACACGAAAAACACAAACGCCAATGTTTCACATCGATATTTGACTGTTGGACTTGTGTGTGTTTTCTCTCTGTTCTATCGATGTTACATTCGTCTGTCAATCATAATTTGTCTATTTCTATTTTGCAGTCAACTCTAAAAACTGTCCAACTGTTGTCGCTATCAGCTCCCATCCGCCGCAAATGGCATCTAGTTGTCGACTGTCTTTGTGTCGGTATCTGAAGTTCCCCCCACCCTGGTTACCAGAAGCTGCCCTTCCCTGTGTAATCTGTTCCGTAGGTTTCTATTGTCATTGTTAAATCAAAAAGGCTCAATCTAAAAATACCTACAGATTCATTGTTTGCTGCTTCCCATCTCTTTGTTTATTGTAAGACACTTCCTATTAGCAATACACATGGATGATAAAAACACTTTGGATAATTACAGATTTTAAAGGGGTTCTGCTAAAATCATATTTTAAAAACCAAAGCATCTTAAGTCCTCAAAATACCGTTTTGTTCGAAAATGAATATACTTTCAAATAAATTAATAAATAATAATGTACATTATATATTTTAGGAGTTTTAAGCAAATAAAGTGCTAAAAATGTTAACCTCATGAAACAGCGTTTTCGGTAAGATTTTGTAAGTTTCACACCCCTTAAGAATTACGACAAACAAAAATAAATTCCATATTTAAAAGTAATTTGATGTCCAAAATCTAAGGCATAACATTTTCAAAGGCCAATAATTATGACCCACTAACCGTAAATATGGGGTCAAACGCCTTAAAAAACAACCAAAAAAACCCCAAAAAAAACACACACTTAATCCTACTTCTAACTCTAGGTACGAGTGGCAAGCCTCCTCCTCTTAAAAAAAAAAAAAAATCCTTCCTTAAAGAAAAAGCATCATTTATCACCCATAAAAAATATAAATTAGTCAACTGTCTTAAAACGCTAAAATGGTCTCGAAATGGTGAATTATTTTACATTAAATTTATATGAAACTAACCCCCACTCTAAATTCTAAAATTGTTTTTGTTTTCTTTCTATCAAGTCTTCAGAATGTTCACACATAATTTTCCTTAGCTTTATCATTAACCCAAAGTCAGAGTGGCAACCTCCCCACCCTCTCATAATTGCACAAAGACCCTCTAAAAACCACACATAATCGTCTTTAGGGGAAAAAAAAAAGCGCACAGGATTTATCTCCGATAGAAAAACAAATGTTTAACTGCCCTAAAACGCTAGAATGGCTCAAAATGAATCATTTTACATTAAATTCTAAAATAATACTTTATCTTTCATTAAAATTTTTTAAGGTATTCACATGTAATTGCCTACAAACGTAAAATTGCATATTTTGGAGAGGTGGTCAGATGGGGGGGGGTGTAGGCTAACGGAAGGTATTAATCTACAATAATACCAACGAAATATTATAATATATTTATTTTTAAACAGTCCTAGATTTCAATTTCAGTTATTTGTACATATAATGCATTACAATTCAGCTTTGAGTTCTTTAACTTTTCTTTTAATGAATACATGGCATTTTTAAGGAATTACAGATTATTTGGAAACTACTAATTTTTGGAGATTTTCAGTAGCATATTCTAATTCCTAGCATAAAAATACACTTATATGGTAAAAATTTCATTGCTTAATCTTCTGTTTTAACAAAGATATAGCATTTTTACTGAAAAAGTAGTGTAAAAAATGTGACAAAACGCATATGGTCTTAAAGAGGGAAAAATATCCAAACGTGTGAGGTACAAAAATAGTCATAACTTCCTTAATTTTAATCGGATTTTAAAAATTTAAAAAGATTCTTTCTAAGCTCATCAAGCTCTTTCTATAGATACCAATATTGAAATATTTTAAGCTATTTCAATTTTTTCGTGTGTATTGCTATTCCTATTCGTTTGTCTATTGCCCCCGCCCCCTCTCAGCACTTAGTGACTCAGGTCCACTTTATAGTATCACACGTGCACAATGTTGCAAAAAGTTATTGAAGACTTTGTTTGTGCAAATCCATTACTCTCATAGGCCAATTCTCACAGCCATAGAGAAGGATGGTCCTCACCACTGCCTAATGCATCCCTTCCTGTCCAGGCATATTTTCTGTTAGGACCACAAAGACTGGTCGAGATGGAAGAATGCAGACTGTGCTTCTCTTATTCTCCGTCCAATCTCAGCCGCTGCCTGCCTAGTTGGCATGATAGTAAAGCTAAGATAAATACAGGAATCCACATTATCTAGTTGAATTCTGTCCAGCGTAAACGGCTGCCAGATATTCTGGTCATTCAGCAAGGACCTGACCTTTTTGTTTTGACGGCGTTGATGTGCATCCATAATCTGCGAACAAGTCTGCACTCTGTTGAGTGCAGCTTGCATCTTCTCACCAGTCAATCCAAGCAGGAAGATATCTGTAAGCAAGGTTAGACACGGTTATGTTTCGCTCAAATACTTGGTAAAATTCAGTTTAAGTTACCCTTCTGGAGTTTGAAGGTTTAATGCTCAGTGCAGGCGGTATTCAGAATATAATTATGAATTATCTAGGACTTCTACCCAGTCATGGCTGATGGAATAAAAGCGTACTACCTCTGTGAATGAAAGTTTCATTCGAAATTCTGGTACTTGTACAGTTTAGTCAAGACATTAAAAAATGAAAATGTCAAAAAAAAAACTTTAAATTGTATGTATCCGTTATGTAACAGTTCTCTGAGAAAAAAAAAAAATCACTTAATTTCATCAAGTTTTTTTTTTTTTTTTTTTTTTTACATTAGAAAAACACGTTTTTATGAGAGCACGTTGAAGGCAGCCATCTTGGATTTAAAAAAAAAAAAAAACTTTTTAGAAATGCCAAAGGGAGATAACTCCAGTTAAAGTGCTGACACCCCTCCCCATCTTTAATACTAGTTTTTCTTCCTAAAAATCAAACATTTTGCTCTGTATCATAAATGTTTTCACTGTAAAAAAAAAAAAAAAAACTACTTGATGAAATTAAGTGATTTTTTTTTTTTTTTCTCCGGAGAACTTCGTTCCATAACGGATACATACAATTTAAACTTTTTTCGATATTTTCATTTTTTAAATAGTACAAGTACCGAAATTTTTTATGTGTTCTGAGATCCTCTGAGCATGTAGCAGTTACATAATTACGGTTTATGTTGCATTTGCATGTTTTTCACTCTTGAAGTGATTCATGTGCTTTTCAGGCAAAACACTTTTGTATTTTCATCCAAATCTTTTCCTGCTATTTACGAACAGGTCAGACTGAGCCTCGTGTTGACAAGATGCCATATTTCTTTCCCTAAACTCAATCCTGTGTTGACTGTACATTTATAAGTGTGTGGACTCTACCCATTCTGTATTGCTGTTTTCATAACTCTTTCCAGACCATGTTTTGTGTTGATGAAATTATTTGAATAAAATTGATTTTAAATTGTAGAGGAAGTTGATTCGTTTAACAAAGACATGGTGACCCCCCCCTCTTTTTTTTTTTTTTTTTTTTTTTTTTCTTTCCATTTTCAACAGTGAGTAGGATGGATATCTATGCAGCAACCCCCTACTACAAAATGGCAATCCTGTCGGCTTTTATCCAACTCTCAATTAATACTCACCTAAAGAAGGTTGGAGATTACACCATCCGAAAAGCTGTGAAAATAACATGTCGTGATAATTGCTCGAAAAATCCAAATAATCAAAATTAACTATTTAGACAGGGTTGGGAGGGTCTTGCTAACATCTGTTTATGTTTTTTGTTTGGTTGCCCCCCCCCCCCCACACACACACATCAATGAAATTCTTTTACATATTTATTCACACAAAAAAATCGATTTAAGGATCTTAAATACGACCACCTGTGGAGTGAATGTATTATAATTATTGAGGATTTTATTAAGGAAAATGATAAACATTGGGTACGGTGACAAGAATGACCATAGACTCCCTTTCCCACACATTTTAATGGATCTGTACCTAATTTGTTTTTAGAATTTTTTTTATATTATAAATCTTCTTGCAATTAAAGAAATTTTTCAAAATTAATCAATATAAATTCACTTTTGAGCCTGAATCAAAAAAATGGGCCAATGTGAGTTCGTTGTTGATCATTAATTTTCAATGCATTAAGTTTATTGTTCAGTACTTGTTATTTGTAACTAGCAGGACCCGTTAACTGGCGTTACCCGGTGTTAGTATGCCCCCCCCACCTCTCACATACAAAATTAAAGTACTTTCGTTGTTGTAGTCCAACTAGGAACCTCTTCACATTAGAACAGCTTTCAAGATACACCATCAACCTCCCTATGTTAAGAACGGCTTTCGGAATAAACACCCCCTTTTGTGAGTGGGGAGTAGTTGGTCATTTTATGTATTTTTGATAAATATATTTCACAGCAAATTAGGTTTCTGATTAATTAAAAGTATCTAAATTACACTCTGATATCTTTTCAAATATACATAAAAGCAAACTACAATTGTATTTTGGTTTGTGACCTATGTGGGTTTATAATTAGAAGCAAAGCATTTAATATTAGTTATTTTCCTTGCAAGCCCACAAAAAAGGTGTAAAAAATTAAGCAACCCCCTATAGAAAAGTGCAGATAGCATCTAGTACCGTGTTCAGCAAACGTAAAAGAAAAAAAATTTACTGGCAGTTCCAAGGTGCGAATGTGGAACACTAAGTGGAAAAGGGGACAAATTAAAAGTAAACACCTCTACCGAATCGGCCACAATAAATTGTCACTTTAATTGGTTTTGAATTAAGTTATAATAAGTGTAACACGACTGATCTCTTTCTTTCTCTCTCTCTCTCTCTCTCTCTCTACCTCCCACTCTCTGTATCTCTCTACCTCTAACTGTCCCTCCTCCGAGTGAGTGGAATTAGAAGCAGTTTCACAGAGCTGTGTATTGTTTCGAGTGTCTGTTGATGTTGAATAAATATAATAACATCAGCAATGATTGAATTTAATATCGGAAAAGTCCAGAAATGCAAAGTGATTGTAGCTAATTAATAAATAGTAAATGTAGTGCGAAAAGTGTGTATAGAAACGAATGGATAAAAAAATGGTGGCATGTTTATAAGTGTTGAACCGTTTGTTTAATGGTTGAAGAAGCGAATAACAAAAGCTTTGAAATGTTTCTTGCCAATAAATATTTTTCTTTTATTTTCCAGTGGTTCTCGTAGTGGACACATTCACCATCATGATGTCCGTGTAGCTCAGCACCAACAAGGCAACATGGCCGGGCATACGCAGGAAGTGTGTGGCCTGAAATGGTCGCCCGATGGTTCCTACTTGGCCAGTGGCGGGAATGATAATCTGCTGAACATCTGGGCATGTGATCCCGGAAGTCAAATCCCCCAGACACAACCTATCTATACACTCACGCACCATCAAGCAGCAGTTAAAGTAAGTCAAGCCAACATTTTTATTTTTTAACAAGTATATTGCCACTGAAGTGTAAATGGTTATTGCGGTATGGGCCAAATTTAGGAGGCGGGGGTTGAAAAAAGAAATGCCTCGCCCTCTCTGAAATTTCCTCTTAAGATTAATGTTCCCCTCTTCACTGAAATTTCTTTCTACGAACAACATACTCTAGGAGTAATGTATTCTAAGAATATAAATGATTATTCTATCTATTATAGAATTATATTTGACCACTTTATATATGATTGATATGCTATAAAGCAAATCAAACTGTTCAAAGGATTTCTTACTGTTTTCTACAGTGCAATGAGATGACTCTGTGTAATGATAAAAGTACTGATAGTTTTTGTAATTGCTCCTTATCTACCGGGCTAGCAGCAAAATCCCACTTTTTTTTTTTTTTTTTTTTTTTTACTGCTTGCCTTTGGAATTCTTTTTCTGTTTCATGTTTCTCCAGTTGTACATATGAACAAAACATTTTGTTACCCAGTAATGGCAGAAATTCCTTTTGAATTTTTGTAATCACTGATCAAATTTCATTTCCATACATCATCACACTGTGTACACATGCCTGATAGACTTTTCCTTTGGTCGGCAGTAATACAGGGTTCACACAGGCTTGAAAAGGCCTTGAATTTTCAGTTTGGTCTTGAAAAGGCCTTATTTTTATTATTACCTTGAAAATATGGAAAGTGTCTTGAAAAAAAAAAGCTTAAATCGTATTCTTTATAATTCAGTAAACATGTGTCAGAATATTAAAATTGAAATTGATACTGTTAAAATACTTTAAATATTAAAAATAAAATCAAAATACATTCCTCTGAAATTGTAGCATTATTTCCGGTATTGTGGATACAAGAGTTATGCCCCTTTATCGTGAAACTATCTGATGTCATCCATATATTTTATGGATGTAGCCAAAGTGAAATTCAAAATCTAAATAAACAATATTAAAATATTTTCAAATATTATTTAAAAATATTTTTTTATTATATCATTCTTCCGATATCAAATTTTGTTTTTAAAACTTGAATTTTGTCTGGTTCTCCAGACTTGAAAAGTTTTTGAAAATAGACATTGAAACTCTACATGAATGAATCCTGTAATAAAACTCTGCTGGTTAGTGTAACAGACATTGTTACCAGTTGTAGAGATCAGTTTGATCACTAGTTGGGAATGGCGTTGCTGCTCTATGTTGTGTGTTTAATATTTCATAGAAGCTGTTACATTGAAGATCGTCGTTTGTAGTTGAGATAGCGTAATAAGCAGGGCTATGACAACAGCATATTCTTTTTATTCTTTTGACTCTCAAGTATATATCCGGCACAGTTAGACACAGTTAATCAACCGAGAACCATATCGTTCTATATAGAAGCATATATCAACGGATACACAATAGTCAAAACAATGGAAAGAATATGCTGTTGTCTTAGCTCTAGTAATAAGCAATCAACAATAAAGAGCAAATTTAACAAGTACATTTAAAAGAAGCATTAAAAGAAAGCATGCTAAAACAGGTTTACATATTTACATATATACAAAAAATACTTATTTACACGGAGAAGTATTGAACAAGTACAGTGTGTGTTTGTGTACAAACA
Organism: Euprymna scolopes; assembly: GCF_053919585.1. Classification (NCBI taxonomy): domain Eukaryota; kingdom Metazoa; phylum Mollusca; class Cephalopoda; order Sepiida; family Sepiolidae; genus Euprymna; species Euprymna scolopes. The sequence goes on from NC_136518.1 coordinate 52,365,084, forward strand.
CATTCTGTACTTTTCTACCATAATGGTTTCGCCTGCATTCAAAAAAAAAAAATAATCCATGAAACTGGTTGCAGACCCCCAAACAGTAAGCATGACCATCTTTTGGTGCAACTCTGGCTTCAGGAAGTGTCGTGGAACTTCGTCAGCATCTAACCACTGAGCTGAATGTTGCTGGTTGTTGTAAAGAACCCATTTTTCATCGCAAGTTACAACCCAGTTAGGAAATGGGTTCTTATTACATGAAAGAAGTGAAGATGACACTTCATAATGGCTTTTTTGCTGTTGAATTCGTGAGGCACTCATTTATCTTTTATCAAGTTTTTGTCTTTCTGATCTCACTCAAGTGGTTGTAAATTGTATGCATTACGTCTAATTCAGAAACAAGTTCTTGAACAGTTGTGTGTGGATTGGCTTCAATTAAGACTCTTAATTGATTGTTATCGACATCCAATGGTTGACCAATACGCTTATCTTTAAGGCTCTCGCCTTGAACCATCATTGTGCTTTTGTGTTCAGTAGTAGTTCCTGGGCTAAATGCTTCATTGATATCACAAGCTGTTTCAGCAGCTTTTCGGCCTAGCCTGAATTAAAATAAGAAAATTGTGCGATTTGCTTTTTTTCCATCTTGTATTGAATGTTCTAAAAAGACAATTGTTTTAAAACGGTTGTAATTTAAACGATTGGGTAGAGGGAAAAACACTTTTAAAATGATATGAAGTAAATGTATTATAACGAAAACTTAGTTGAAAAACATCATTTGAAATCAATTTTAAATTCTGCAAAAACTTTCTCGACCTAATAATTTAGTTTTTTTTTTTTTTTTTTTTTTTTTTTTTTTTTTTACTTTAGTTTGAATACACTGTCAACACCTAATTTACTTTAAACTACTACAATATACTAAAAATACAAAAAAATTCTGAATGTATTTGCTTTATGCAGAAATTCTTGTGATTATTTATATTTATTTATTTTCTGTTTATTTAGGCTTTAGCTTGGTGTCCTTGGCAACCCCGCTTGTTGGCCAGTGGTGGCGGTACAGCCGATCGTCACATCCATTTCTGGAATTGTAACAGCGGAACTAATTTACAAAATGTAGATACAAAATCACAAGTAAGTTAATTCATTTTTTTTTTTTTTTTTTTTTTTTTAACCAACGCATTATATACTTGCGTGTCATGGTGAAATTAGAATAAATTCTAAAAAACTATCCAGTGGATGTGGTAGATGTATTTTTAGCAAAAAAAATCATCCATCATTGTTCTCTTTAAAAATGGCAAACCCTTAATTCAGTTTGTCATATTTAATTGGTTGCATAACTCTTTCACATTAAAACACGATAAAACTCGATTCCTGGTGCTACCAGATCAGGCTGTCTATGGGCTTCCTGAGACGAAATGCACCTACATCGATTTTCCGTTTTTGTTTCCTATTCTCTTTTGTAAAACTTATGTTCTACAAAAACAAAAACAACAGCCCCCTTCCCTTTTTTTTTTTTCCTACTTCCCAACCCCGTCAGTGGGGCATTAGAATACATTGACTGCCCCCTTGCAGAGAGTAAAAGTCCCTCAATGGGGCCACCTGTTGGCCGTAGGTGGCATCCCGTAATGTCTACGAAAAGGATCCTGGTGGCTGAGCAACTGATACCTGGGGAAATAAAGGTATCAGTTGCAACACTCCACTTTGGCCTCGTACTGGGCCAGACGGGCGATCGGAGAGGCCCGATCCGATCAATCGGCTGGTCACGTCTAGCTCACCACTTATACGCATACAATCTACACCAAATCTAAATAATACACAACACTTCCCCATCAATACTGATCCCCAAACAAGTGGTGAAAGCGGTGGCTGAGGGTCAATTGTATATAGTGAACAAGGACTAGACATGGATGTTTTTCTCTGATCTTTCCCATATTTTACTTGGATGGGAGAAATTAAGATACACGAGTGCTCGAAGCCTACATTATGTACAAGTATATCATACCTGTAACCCTGTTGTAGCCAGGGCGAATGGGCTTCCCCCCTGTGCGCATCCCAAGTAGGGCTCCAAGGTGGGTGGGGAGCAGGGATGATGAATTAAAAAAAAAAACGAACCCAATATGAGTTATAAAAATCCAAGTAAAAAAAGATTTTTAGACAGTTCGGACAGTGACACGAATGAGGAATCGGATAACTATCCAAACTTTATAGTAATGGAGTCAATTGGAGAAGTGCCTTTAACCAAACTCTCCCCCTTCAAGATAGAAAAAATACTATCAGAAAGGGTCAAACCTAAACTAGTGAAAAAATTAAATGGTAATCTTTTGATAGAAATTCTTACCAAAACACAGGCAGATGAACTTTTAAAATGGAAACATTTTGACAATATAAAAATAAAAACGTACCCTCACAAAACACTAAACATATGCAAAGGAGTTGTGAAAAGCCCTGAACTTTCACTTTGCTCCATCGACGAAATCCGTTCAAATCTAAAAGAACAAAATGTAACGGATGTTAGAAGAATTCAAATTAAAAAAAATGGAGAAATGATAAACACACACTCATATATATTAACCTTTTACCAACAAAATATTCCACAAGAAATAAAAATAGCCTATGAGAAACTAAGAGTCGAACCATACATCCCCAACCCACTGCGTTGCTTTAAATGTCAAAAGTTTGGTCATCATCAGGACCGATGTACACGCCAGCCAGTTTGTGGAAGGTGTGGAGAAAACGACAATCATATCAACTGTCAAAAAACTTATAAATGTGCCAACTGTACAGAAAATCACAGTGCCTACTCCAAAGACTGTGAAATCTGGAAAAAAGAAAAAGAAATTGTTAAAATTAAACACTCATTAAACATCACCTACCCAGAAGCAAGGAAAAAGGCAGTAACAGCTAAATATTCCGAAATAACCAAAAAGAATATTCCCAACACAAATAAACACAATGACAATTATTGCACAACAAACCTCGATATTAAAATCCAAGACCTCACCAACCAAATCAAAATATTGATAAATACAATTGAAGAAATGAAAAAAAACTCACTGGAACCAAAAATCCAAACGCCACACCCAGTAGACCAGAAACAAATCCAAAAAAACAAACCAGAACCAAACTTAACTAAACAAAAACTACAAATAAACCCACAAATTCCCCTCTCCAATAGCTTTAAGATATTGGAGATCGAGAACTCTGAAGAGCAGAATACCAACAATAAGGAGAGTCTATTAATCCCCCACAAGAGTTCTAATATAAAAACAGATAACAACAAGCAAAAAAATAAAGATTCTCTAAAAACATCCGAACAGACAAGAACAATAAATGGGAAAAATTCCTCAAAGAAAACCAGCCCCACAAAAACCAAACCACGATCTCGCTCAACATCTAAAAGCAGAGATAAATCAAGCATAAAAGCTAACAAACCAATTGAACACAAAGAACCAGAAGCCATGGAAACAGTCCAATGATTCAAATACAAGAACTACAGACCAAAATAGATTTAAAACCTCCTTGGAAACAATGGAAATAGAAGACAAAACTTCTAAACCCCCATAAAAAAGAAAACACCCCTATTCCCAAGACAAAAGGGAAATCAAATATATAAAATCTAAACTATGGCCAACAAAATAATCCAATGGAATTGCAGAGGTATAAAAGCCAACCGGAATGAATTACTTCTGCTGATATCCGATCTATGTCCCACAATAATATGCCTACAAGAAACCTTTTTAAAACCATCTGAAAATATCAATCTTCAAAGTTTTACTGAATACAACTATACAACAAATAACCCAAATAGAGCTTCAGGAGGAACATCCATTCTCATTAACAAAAACACGGCACAAAGCCAAATAAATCTACAAACTAACTTACAGGCAATTGCTGTCACAGCCACCCTACATAGAACGGTCACAATTTGCTCCATTTATCTGCCTCCAAACGACCCCATAGATGAAACCGAAATAGAAAAACTCATCAACCAACTCCCTCGCCCCTTCTTATTATTAGGCGATTTTAATAGTCATAATGTTAGTTGGGGATGCTCAAACACAGATAGAAAAGGAATCACTATAGAAAATATTATCAACAACAACAATCTATGCATATACAACAACAAAAAACCATCCTTTATTCACTCCGCTACAAATTCGTCCTCAGCAATTGACCTCTCTAGAAGTGATCCTAGTATCTTTATAGATTACAATTGGACAGTGCATATAGATACCTGTGGAAGTGACCACTTCCCAATAACTTTAGAACATTTTGGTCCTGAAATAATTTCAAAAATTCCTTGCTGGAACCTTAAAAAAGCTAACTGGAACAAATTCAAATTACTATGCAAACACAAACTCGTACCTGAAAAATGTGAGAAAGACCCAATCACTCACTTTACAGATACCATTATCTCAATAGCAGAAGAATGTATTCCTAAAACAAAATCATCAACCAAGTATAATCGTCCCTGGTTTAATAATGACTGTAAAAAGGCTATCAGGCTACGATGTGCTGCATTAAGAAAATTCAACAATTAACCAACTACTCAGAATTTAAACAACTTTAAAATATGCAGGGCTAAAGCACGCCGAACAATAAACGAAGCCAAAAGGGAATCATGGAAGAATTTTGTGTCTAAAATCAATAACACCACCAAAGACAAAACTGTATGGAATATGATTCAGAAAATATCAGGAAAAAACACCAGTTCCCCTCTCAACCACCTCTGTGTAAACAATAGTAAAATAACTAAAAAAGAGGACATGGCAAACCTGCTTGCAGATACTATTGCAAATAATTCATCTTCTAAAAATTACGATAAAAAATTCCAGATCTTTAAACAGGAATCAGAAAAAAACAAACTGAACTTTAAAAGTAATAATGAGGAAGAATACAACAAACCTTTTACCATCCATGAACTAAAGGATTCATTAAAAAAAGCCAACAACACGGCTGAGGGACCTGATAAAATAACGTATGAATTTCTAAAACAACTACCAGATGAACCATTAAAGTATTTACTTTCTATTTATAATGACATCTGGCTCAATGGCAATCTTCCAGCCATATGGAAACAAGCCACAGTCATTCCTATACCAAAACCAGGAAAGGATGCATCTGACCCCTCCAATTATCGCCCCATAGCTCTAACAAGCTGTGTGTGTAAGATCATGGAGAGAATGGTCAACACCAGGTTAATTTGGTTTCTGGAAACAAATAAAATAATAACTAATTTTCAGTGTGGCTTCCGAAAACATTGTAGCACAACAGACCATTTAATTCGTTTAGAAACTTTCATCAGAAATTCATTTATACAAAAAAAGCATATGACTGCTATTTTATTTGATCTTGAAAAGGCGTACGATACCACATGGAGGTATGGCATCATGAAAGATCTCAAAGAAGCTGGAGTGAAAGGAAGACTACCCATCTTCATCAACAACTTCATATGGCACTAGATCTCATCACTGACCTTACCCACAACAAATTTATAAGCAATATAAAAATTCCACATTCTGACTACAAACAACAAATAAATAATCTCATTATGAAGAAATGGCAAGAAAGATGGAATAACTGTCCAAATAATAAACTTTTCAAGATCAAACCCACAATAGAAGAACGATTACCAGATGCCAGAAGATCACGTAGAGAGGAAGTGATTTTGTCCCGTATTCGCATAGGACATACGCACATAACCCACTCCTTCCTGCTAAAAAAAGAAGACCCTCCAGAATGTTTTGCATGCCAAGAACCTTTTACAGTAAAACACTTTCTTTTGGATTGTGGCGATCTTGCGCATATCCGGCAAAATTATTACCATGTCAACAATATGAAAGAACTATTTAAAAAAATAAACTCCAACAAAATAACATTTCTGAAAAAAGTAAATCTATATAAAAGAATATAACTTTAATTCAATCCAACTTTACACCCCACCCCCAAAAAAGGAAGGAAACACATCACCTAATGATACAAAAAGTCTGATTTGACTCATTGATTAAATTAAAATATCTATTACCAAAAAAAAACAAAAAAAAACTGAATTCGGCATTAAATAACCAAAAAAAAAAAGGTTGATATGCCGTAAAACCAAACCAAACTAAAACTCGATTCAGTAAATTATATTTTTATATATAACTAGCGAGGGGTACCCGGCGTTGCCCGGGTGTTTTTCGGGGTATGTGAAAAAACCCCCAAAAATGTGAAAAAAAACCCCAAAAAAACGAAGCCTTCACGACACGCAGTTGGAAAATAGTAAAGTGTTAAAAAAAATAAACAGGTGCGAAAAAAACACAAAAACTAACCTAAGGCAAACAAACGTTGTTAAATGTAAAAATCGAAAAAAAAAAAAAAGAAAAACGAACGTTAAAACTGCTTTAAAAAATCTGAAAAATAAAAACCAAAAAAAAAAACATGTGAAAAATGGCTTAAATAAGCCTGTTTAGATATTAAAATTTCAAAAATCGGTGGGTACCCGGGTGTTTTTGGGTGTGTGGTTGGTCGGGGGTGTTAATGAAAACCTAAGAATAAGCGAAGTAAAAAAACAAAAACGAACGTTACGTGAAAATTGGCTTAAATAACACTGGTTCAATATTTAAATTTAAAAAATCGAAAAAAAAAAAAAAAAAAAAAAAAAGACATCTCACACCACGATTCGAACCCAAAATGTTTAGATAATAAACTAACACTCTAACCAACTGAGCTAACATGACGTACATGAAATTTAGTCAGTTCAACTATTTAAAGTAACTCGGGTCATGATGTCATCTGACGCATGCGTAGAACCGGTCATAATCATGATAGGACGGTTTTAGAAAATTTTTTTAAATATACTAATCTATATATATAAAAGCGAAAATGTATGTCCAAGAAAGTTTTTTTTTTTTTTTTTTTTTTTCAGAGAAGCGCTCGGTCGGCTCACAACTTAAAACTTTTTATATTACATAGAAATCATATCTCGAGTTAACAACGGAGCTCGTCTATTTAATTTGCTCGACTTCGGGAAGATAAATATTCAACAGTTTTCGCTCGCCGCACATGGATTAGGCTTTTTCCTATAATAAAAGCAACACTAATTCTGGTGGTATTTTTCCGGTCGCCATCGCAATCGGTTTGATCAATGTGGAAATATTTTCCTTATGAGACAATTGCTATTCAAATTGGACAAGGGGAGCTGCCCCCCCCCCCCAACATCTTGAGAAAATAAAAGCCCCACAGTCGAAGTTGACCTCATTAAGACATTAAAACGTGCACTTGCAAATTCTAAATCTCGCATGTTTTTTTGTTTTTTGTTTTTCCTCCTTCTTCACACTTTAATTTCCAACTTTGCCTCAAGGGTTCGAGTTCGAGCCTCATACTCACTTACCAAAACTTTTTATTTTATTTTAAACCCCCTCAACCGGAGTTTTTACCTCCAAACACCCGGGCAACACCTTTTTTTTTTTTTTTTTTTTTTTTTTTTTTTTAGGTTAAAGTGCATCAGTGGCCAACAAAAAAAACAAAACAAAATTGAGTGCGTTTACATCCATTTTCAGAGAAATCTGTCATATATATATATATATATATATATATATATATATATTATATAAGTGACCTGTGTGTGGGGAACAATCTCTACCAATCTGCTCTGTAAATTTTTGGTCTAGACTTGAAACTTGATATGTAGGGGATTCACACTTGTGGAACAAATTTTATTTAGTTGTTAGTTAGTAAAAATAACTGCTAAGAGGTCTAAATTTAAAAATTAGAACTTCGGAAATGTAAGTCGACAGTGCTCGTCTACACATGCACAAATATACATGCGTTAAACTGTTAATTTTTAAAGTTTTGACATTCATCTGTCCTTAGATCATATGGTAGGGAATACTGCTGGAGAGCTAAATGCTTTAGTTTCAATTCTAGCTGATGGTACCCGAGTCATATTTTTTTTTTTTTTCTAACTTTTGAAATCGCTATTATATATTGGGTACAATATAATAATCAATAGAGAATTGGCTCTATAAAAATAAATACAAAATCTGCATCAATTAAAATATATTTAAGCATATTTTACAACCAGGCAACACTAGGTAGTGATTAAAATTTGGGTTGTCTCTTCCAAAAATGAAAAAAAAATACTTCTGGTTAGTTAAAGTATACGAGTGCCCAACAAATTGACCAAATCTATTCCATTGTTATTTCCCCCCCCCCTCCCCAGTCTTTTCTAGAAACAGGTACTTGCAGAATGGATCATGTGAAAGTTTCAAACATCTACAGTGAAGGTGGGGCTAACTCACTGGATTCAAACTTGATACTCTCGGGTTGTCAGTCCATATCGTTCTTCGATTCATAAGTCACCCCTCAGTATTTTAAGTGTTCTCGCATCATTCAAGAAGTAGGCTTTAAAAAAAAATAAATTTTATTTTATTTTTTTTTTTCTTTGTAGTAAGAAAATGCCATAGTTTGCCTGAAGTATTGCATTTCATGTATAAATAGGTTGGAGTTTTAGAAGGCTGTACATTTTGGGGCACTAGGTGAAGTAAAAGGATGTTTTGTTAAGACAGACAATATATTGTGTAATAATTTTATTTTCTATCTATTTTTTATTTTATTTTTTTTATTTTTTTCATTAATGATTTTTTTGTGTTAATATTTTTCTAATATTTTGAAGTTAATTACCTCCTTTTTCAAATTCTGTATCTGTGTGCCGTGTGTTGACCCGATGTCAGTAATGTTTGTAGTGATGAATGTTATAGCTTTACAAGAGATTGGAAATATTTGCATTTACTGTTTACACATTTTTGTAAGTTTCTATGCTTACATAAAGAAATAAGCTTTTTAATAAAATTTTTAAATTGAAAATTTTAAATTTAAAAACAAAAAAAACAAAAATTTGTAAACCCCCCCCCCCTCTCTCTCTATTTTAGGTGTGTGCCCTCCTTTGGTCCACTGAATACAAAGAATTAATTTCCAGTCATGGTTTTGCCCAGAATCAGTTAATCATTTGGAAATATCCCAGTTTGAGCAAAGTAGCAGAACTCACAGGTAAGTTGTCTTTGAGAGGCTTCAACTTTTTTTTTTTTTCTTCTTCTGGCTCAGTTTCAAACAAGTCAAGTAGGTGCTGCTTTATACTAGTCAGATACATCCTCAGTGATCAGTCCGACAGTGGTTTTGCTTCTGTCTGCTGAAGATTCTATACAGCCTTCGCTCGTTACTTTCTATCTATAAGGAGGGAGTGGTAGTTTATTCAAGCACCCTCTACTGTATGCAGAGAGGGCTGCTTGAGCCGTTTTTGAAGGCCACTTCTAGTGTGCTGGCTTTTCAAAATCTCACCTCCTTGATATTCCCAGCTCATACTGTCTGAAGAGGCTAGCTTTTTGACCTAAAATGCACTGAACATTAATGTTATTATTTCTTTTTTTTAATTGCCTTTACAAAACTTAATCATATTCGACAAAAACACTTTTCCTATATAAAAAAGCAGTACTAGTGCGTCTTTTAAACAAGACATAACTCCACGTTCACTCGGCTTTCAACAGCCGGATTATGGCGAGTGTCGGCAATAAAAGAAAATAGCACCTCTCCAGCCATAGCTATTAGTAAAATGCTCTCTCTTTTTGCTAGGGTTGCACATGTATTGTTTTTGCCAGTAGTTTCCGCTGTTGACAAAAGTCAATTACGTCTGGTGTCTGTTGCGGTTGTTGGCTCCAGACGGTCGAGTTCATGTTTTGCACTTCTCTTCCTGACTGACTGGTCCTGGATATGACCTTAAACTATATCCAGTGGTGAGGCCCCAGCTTGTGGGCTTTGGGGAGTGTGGAGCCACCCTTTAATTACCATTGCTCCCAGGTCCACTCTGACCAAGAGTAGTAGTACCTGTTAGGGTCCCAACTATGGGTTGAATAGAAACCGACTTGAAAACAACAAATATATTCTATTAAAAAGCTTTTCTTCAAAATCTTTGGATTCGGCATTAAATAACCCGAAAAGGGTTAATATGCCGGAAAACAAAAACAACCAATAAATCCTGACTGACTTGCATGTAAGAAATGGTCTTTTTTTTTTTTTTTTTTCTTTCCCTCTTCCAATATTTATCCAATTTCTTGTCTGCTGCTTGGGAGTAGCACTCGTGTTCATAAATGCTGAGTTGAAACTAAGCACGTGGCATTGTGATTGTTACGTCAGATGCTAGTTAAGCCTGACCTGTTGATGTCATGTTCCAGGAAAAGCTGAGTGAACGCCGAGTTACATCTAATTCAAAGTATGCACTAGTACCAAAAAAAGCAAACCAAATGAATAAATATTTAAAGATCTAAAGAACTTGAAGCATAAAAGCTTTTTCCGAAAGTACTGGATTTGGCATTAAATAACCCAAAAAGGGTTGATATGCCTTTTAAAACAAAATAACCAAGCCAAAACCTCACTTTGGGCCTAACTTTCTGGAAAAGGGTAAATAAATCTATGGTTCCCCCCCCCCCTCGCCAAACATTCACGATAAACACTATTCTGGCTGAAAACACTATCAATAATTTCCCACACCCTTTATCTGTTCCTAAACCTAAACGTAAATTCCATGAACAAAGCTTCTTTCTTAGAATTGCACACCTGTGGAACTCTTGTTTTCCTGCTTTCCAGCTGACTACAATATGGCCGTCTTCAAGTTCAATGTAAACAAGTTCTTGATGAGCTGTTCCCCTTAAGTAATCCAATTTACCAAATTTACACTTCTAACGATTACTATGATATTGTCCCATTGACTACTGTACACTCTCTAATCCTTATCCTCGAGTGGCCTCTGGGTCTTAATAAGTGGTGATTCCCTTAAAAAAAAAAAAAATGCTCCAACATGATTGGGTTGTTGAATTTCCTTTCTTGCTGGTTGCGATATGTCTGATAAGGATATTCTTTGTGGTTGGATCTGTGTTAAAAAAATGTGAGCATTGTCTAAGATTGAAAAGCAGTATTAGTTTAGGTGTTGCAGTTTGTCTGGAATTTTTGCTTGAATAATATGAAAATAGAACATTGTCCGTGAAGTTTAATGTTCTTTAATTTGTTTTTATGGATTACTATGCTCATCTTAGATGTTTTTCGCGTAATGTTTCGGCCAATGTAACCATCAATCTTCAGGTGCATCATGACGTAACGGCTGTAAGTGTAATTATTCCTAAGTAACAGCTTTCTGGGGGTTGTTTTTGATTGTCAGTGTTGGCTGACAGAATGAGAACAAGCTGTACGCATCCCTCCCTCCTCATTGATTAAATGAAGGATTCTATTAGAAATTATGTATCGATTCCAGAGTTCAACAAGATGTGCCTAAAGAAGAGCTGAGGTTACATCGAATAACGTTAGAGATCAGAACAGTAGTCAAATAATTATCAATCCTCATCTCAAAACTTCTGGAACTTTATAAAGGGTGTCTAAACTCTAACTTTAACTGTTATCCGTATTGTTTAGACAACAATGGCCATCAATTTGGACATTTTCAAATATGATTCTTCAATTATATTTATCTTCTGTATTTGAAGCCATTTTATTTCACTATGTTCATAAAGGTTTTAATGCCATTTGAAGTGAGATTACATTAAAAACATTTATATATAAATATTATTAGTGATGGGATGATTCCAATATTTTTCCTGATTCCGTACTAAATTACTGATTCCAATTCTTTTTAAATCTCTAAATATTTAACTATACAGTCGTTATTTTCCCCTGATTTCTGTAAAAAAATAAATAAATAAATATGCAGAGATTTTCCTAAACATAAATTTACACTTGTGGAGGATGATCTATCAATTTTAGCTTTAGTGGTGATTTGAATTCAATAAATATTTATTTTATTATTACCAGCAATGGAAAATTTTGCTTTAAATAAAAATCAAATAAAAAAAGACAATTGTTTTGATATTGGAAAATAGACACCAATTTTTTCGATACCAATTCCGATACCCCCAAATTTGAGTTTTCAGATTCCCAATTAATCGGCCCGTCACTAAAATATATAATTTATTTTATTTTTTTTATTTATATATTTTATTTATTTATTCATTTTTTAAAATTTTTTTTTAATTTTTTGCAACAAAGAAAGATTTTGTACTTGTATGATTCACCCCCCTTTTTTTTTTTTTTTTTTTTTTTTTTTTTTCTCCCCTATAGGTCATACCGCCAGGGTGCTTCACTTGGCCATGTCCCCTGACGGTTCCACTGTTGTATCGGCTGGCGCTGACGAGACCTTACGACTTTGGAAATGTTTTTCAGTTCCTGAACAAAAGAAAGCTGCACAGAAGAGTAGCGCAAAAGGTCGTGGGCTGGGACACTTGCCATCCATCCGATGAGATTCGTGTTGCCTTGTTTCTGCATGATTTTAAAAATAAAAATGGGAAGGGGGGGGGGTCTTTCTGCAAATTTCTTGTATAGTTTTGCTGTAAATTTTTATTTCTCTTCATTTTGCTCCATCTTGATTTCCTCTTAAGGTTTGCATGTGATGTGGTTGTGATCAGTGGTCGTTTGATTTGGAAGTGAAAAATAATCCTATTTGCTCTTTTGAAAAAAAATTTTTAAATAAACAAAGCTTTTTTATTTTTTGTATAAATTTTATGTTCTCGCTTTTTAATATTGAATAAGTTGGGAGCTTATATAAAAAATTTAACTCTATGTATATAAATATTATAAATATTGTTTTATGAGTTTTTACTTTTTTTTTTTTTTCCTCCTACCCTGCTCACCCCTCCTTTTTGCGCACCCCCCCCCCCATATTTGAGTATACTTTCTGTGAGGATACAATTATAGCAAGGACAATTTGTTTAGACGATTTTTATGGATGAATTCTTTACCCTTCCTGTAAAAAAAAAAAAAAAAAAAAAAAAAAATTGTATATTAATAACATTTTTCTAATTTTTATGTTTTGATGGCTGGCATTCATCATACAAAAGGTGAAGAATCTGAATTAGGGAATCTTTTTGCTAAAAAACTTTTTCAATTTAAAAGGAAAAGATTAAATCTTTGTAATGTTATTTGCAATATCCATGTCTTCTCAGCTATAAATAATTGAGCAGAAGTATTTTTGAATTTATTGGTTTTGTCATAAATTATCAGCAAACTTTATAAATTATAATTTTATTTGTCGGTTGTCTAGAATTCCCCCCCCCCCTAAAAAAAAATACAAAAAATCTTTATGTACCTGTGATGAAACGTGAAGATCATATTCCAAAAAGCACGTAAATTAAGTAAATATTTAGTAGATAAAGAAAATCATTTTAATGATTTTAAGTGATTAATAGGAAATCGTAGGCATTACAAGACTCCTCACAAGTTTGAAATTATTGAGTTTACAAAATAGCAATACGAGACGATCTCTCTCCTAACTTATAGAATTTATTTTCTTAGTTAAAAATAAAACTACTTGGTCAATTTATGATTTTTGGAATATGAAATTTTTGTTCTGTCACAAGGATGTACATATCTATATCATGACTTTTGGGGGGAGTGGGGCGGAATTTTTGGAGAAGAAACTTTCATTTTCTCTCCATAAATATGCCATGAAAATATCATTTCTAAAACCTGCTATAACTGGTGTTTAGACAGCTGATTATGCCAACATGGTTGCTTTTTAAATTCAAATTCTTTTTCTGTATTATGATACAGTTATATTATAATTCCATTACTGTTGCTCACCATTTCTGTTGTGCAGACCCCTCTCTACTCCCTAAAAGAAAAATCAACTTTTGTCTAGAATTCATTTAAAAAAAAAAAAAAAAAAAAAAAAAATCTGCATGATGTACTTGTGATGAAACGAAAATATCATTCTAAAAATCATGTAAATTTAAGTTTCTTTTATTTAAAAGAAAAGAAAAAAAGCCTATGGACAAGAGAGAAAAAGAGACTATACATTAAAGAGAAGTGCGAGAGAGAGAGATACAGTTAGTGACTATTTTCTCATATCTCCCTCTCTAAGTCCATGTCTAAATAATGATTTAATAGCCTGAAGACGAGATCGTTTTGGAGCTTCGATCACAGTGAATGGTTTTTACAAGTCCATATATCAATGGAAATTGTGCAAAATTGTATAAGTTATATATAAACAAAGTTTCTTAGAAAAAAAATTTTTTTTTTTTTTTACATGGGGTATAGGGGATTGAAAAGAAAATACAGCAAATGTGAAATAAATTATTTTATTTTGTTTCCAAAAAAAGCCAATAGAAAATATCTAGTTTATTTAATTTTATTTGCTTGTTTACGTTTGCGTGGAAACTAACCATTCTCGCCTGCTCAGATAAAATGGAAGAGAGGAAACGAAGGAGAAAGAGTGAAAACCAGAAAAGGAGAGGCTATAAACGAAAGGTAGAGGAAAGAAAAGAAACCCCATAGATGGGAGAGAGAGGGGGGGGGAGAAAGAGACTATAAATTAGAGAGAAGGACGAAAGAGATAAACTTATGGGGGAAGGTCGCAACAGAGGTATCTCTCTGAAAACATATGGACTGTATGAGACACATAAACGATAAATAGTATCACTGAAATGTACCAAGCACTGGACACGAAAAGAACTCAAAAGAAAATAATGACGGTAGTGCTTTGAACTTTAGATATCTACATCATAATACAAAATAAAACAAAAAGGGATATCAAAGAGAAAAGTGAGTTCTTCCAATCCCACTAATATCTCACTCTGTCAAACTTATGAATCTTTCTATTCCAAGTTAGTGTTCGATGAATTGTCTGCTAATTTGCAAAAGATAGTTTCTCTCGGTCAATGGATTTACCATAAAACATTCATTTACAGAGACTTTTTTTTTTTTTTTTTTTTTTTTTTTTTTTTTTTTTTTTTACTTAAATGTTAATTAACTTTTCATTGGCTTGTCTTATGAGGGACAGTGGTTCGCATTGAAACAATAAGTCGTTCTGAGATGGATAAACCCTTCCCAATATCAGCATTGCTGAGACCCGGAATTTCTTGGTTAATATATTTTGTTACATTATAAGATTCTACAGTTCTCGGTAAAATTTGGTGAGAAGAATATGTAACAATGTGTATATCGTGGTTTTTCCATGATGCCAAATTTTTTTTTTTTTTTTTTTTTTTTTTTACTCGGATTCAGTGTCCCCCATGGTCTCAAAAGGAATAAAACTGCCCCAAAATGGCTAAAATGACACTTACGGCCCCACAACTTTTCATCCATCCATTACCTTTTCCTGAACAGTGACAAAATTTTGAAGGCAATTGTTCCAAATATAAATTCGTTAAACTTCAGATTCTACACTACACATTCAAATCAATGACTGACTTTTTCTCCAAAATAGTGGTTTCCAAAATAATATATTTTCTAGATTTATTTCCTTTTCATTACTTTTTATTGTGGCGTTACTATGCGGCAAACCATACTTTCTGTGGCCAAATTGGAGGAACAGCCTATGCCTAACCTGCACTTTCCAGTGTGAGATCACCAAGCTAAGTGCATTGTGACTATAACATATGGTTACTTTACTAAATGCCAACAGATGACAAAGCCAACCTTAGAAGTAATCCTTCGCACATAGGAAGTTTCATCCCTGGTCCTTGTACACCAAGCTATGACCGCGCAATTAGTTTTTGAGTTATTTGAACTTTTTTGCTCTTTTTGGCTCATCATGATGCTTGGTCGTCCTAAGAAATTACGGCGCTTTCGTGGTACTTCCTCAATCACTTCTCATGATTGCAATTCAATCGTCCCAAGCAACACGCTTCCCTCTGTTAGACTCGTCAACATTGGGAACACCTGTTTCTTCAATTC
The DNA here is from genome assembly GCF_053919585.1 of Euprymna scolopes. Classification (NCBI taxonomy): domain Eukaryota; kingdom Metazoa; phylum Mollusca; class Cephalopoda; order Sepiida; family Sepiolidae; genus Euprymna; species Euprymna scolopes. The sequence continues at coordinate 52,380,816 of NC_136518.1, forward strand.
TGCGATGCAGAACTTAAACAATTTGCAACCTTTTAGAGCACATGTCCTGAACAAATGCTGCATTCCATAAACACAACGAATGCAGTACGTTCCAATCCTTCAGCTTCAATTGCCTAAATATTGATTCCCACTGCAATGCGATGCACATGAGTGTCTTGTACAGCTTTTACTTCACATTTTTCCTTCCATTGAACTTGACCATCTCTTCAAGGTTGATGTTGATCAGTCAACTGAGTGTGATTGCAGTTAGCGGTACACTGTCTCATTTGCAGACAACCACTTGTGTATTGAAGTGCCACCTTCACACAAGCTGCAGTCAATTTCTGACCTTCTTCATAACTTTCAGCATGGTGAGCGATTGACAATCCTTGCCCAACTTGCGGTGAACAAAATACTACTAGGAAAACATCTGATCAGTCACACCTCTTCTGGACTCATTTCCCTGAAGCTATTTTATTATGACAGATTTATGGGTAACACAGCTAAGATAAAACCGTACATTGAAATTTCAAAGAGCATCAACGTCTTTGAACAATTTGTCTTCTCTCGAATCCATGAAGGAGAACAAGCAAATAGTGGTCACTACACTGCCATGATTTGCAGAGGGGACACTTGGTTTTTCTTAAATGACTCTGTCATTGAAATTATCTGTGACCCATTACTCATTTTCTCCAATATGGACCCTGCTGTGCCCTACATCAGGTTCTATGTCAAGTCTGAACTGAATCACACTCCAGTTATTCTTCCGTCCTCTGAAAGTACACACACGCTTTGTCTGAAGCACGTATTTTATCGTCGCAACTTTGACATTGAACTTGCATCAACCCTTGTTCACCGCAAAATTAATCGCATGTATGACAATGTTAATGCAGCTGCATCAAAGTCCAATTTTCATATCAATTCTTCAAGCAACATGCAGAACAACCTGCTTTGTGAACTTTCTCGACAGACGATTAATATTGCAAAGGCAGTAGTACAAAAAGACATCAATGAACAGTCTCAAGAAAGAAGAGGAAGACTAATACAAAGTCACTTTCTTCAAGAAAAGCAGCTCAACTTGACAAGCAACGCAAGTCTGCTGCATGTGCTATCGTGTCTGTTGAGCAGAAATCTGCATTGATTTCTTCTTCCCGCAAATGAATGTCTGCTTCGCATGACTACAGAGCAGAAAGCCTCGTCCCTCTTTTCAAACCATCAAAGGAAGAGTGCTGCATGTACCAAGACGACGCCACAGCAGAAAGCCTCAAACCTTTCTGTTCGCTGCGAAGGAATTGCTACTTCATGTGCCAACATGACTTCAGAGCAGAAAGCCTTGTCCCTCTAACCCTAACCCGTCAAAGGAAGAGTGCTGCATGTGTGACTATAGCACTCGATGACAAAGCTGCCTTTCTTGCTGCTCAACATGACAGCATTGTTGATCGAAGCATTTTGAAATCACCGGCATTGAAACTCATTGCGCAGAAATATGAACAAGCAGTTTCTGAAGGCCCAATTTACGCCTGTAATATATGTTGGAAATGTGAATACTGCAAAAATGTTGTGCACCTTCACAAATACCAAAGTAACGCCAACGTACAACATTGCTTCACTTCCACATCTAATTGGATTTGCCTCACTTGTCACAAATCCATGCTGATAAATAAAGTACCTCCTACTGCGCAAGTCAACAACTTGCGACTTTGTCCCAGTTTACACGAATTGGTTCAACTTTGTCCCCTGCAATTAATGCTTGTTTTCACAAATCATTCCTTTCATGTTTATTTTATATATATATATATATATATATATATATATATAATGGGAAATTCTAGACCACAGAAAAAATCTGTGTGCTGTACATACTTGTGATGAAAAAAAAATATGCACCAAAAATCACCTAAATTGATCAAGGAGCTTTATTTTTATAATTTTTAAGCAAATTTTAGTTTTTTAATGCCTTCACTTTTCCATGTTAAGAATGACTTTCTAAAACCTGTTTGGAATTATCTTGTTCCTTCAGACTTTTCAAGGTGATGTTGATGAGGTTGTCATTTCTAGTTTAGTCATAAATTTTTCATTATTTTATAAAAATTGATCAATTTACATAACTTTTGGAAAATTATGGTATGATTTTATTTATTTTTTTCTTTTGGAAGGGGGGAATTCTAGACAAGCACCCAAATTTCTTCACTTGAAGAAGAGAGCTTAAGACTCATATATATATATATATATATATATATATATATATATAACCTTATACAATTTCGCACAATTTCCATTAATGGAAAGAGAGCTCAATTCTGTTCTTCTCCCGATAAAATGGACCAACAAAACAGTTTGTAATAAGACAGAATGCCCCCGCCCTTTCCCAATACACAGCATAATCTATTAAACTAAGGTGGAGTTTCCCGTTTGTTTCCCGTTTTTGATTTTTTTCCTATATATTTTAATCACAATTAATGCTAAAATATTGTTTAGTTTTGGGATTGAGTTATGTTTAAAAGATAACATTAATTTTAATTGTCCTAATTCTCCATAAATTATAATGTGAAAAATTCTCCAATCTTTTTAGTTACGTACAGGGTGTCCAAAAAGTCACTGGAGGGTTTTGAACTTAAATAGATTTATTTTTGATATCTTTCTGTAATTTTCACACAATCTGACTAAAACATTAGAAAATTAAATTTAATTCCTGATGTTTTCCTTCAATTCTTGCAGTAACTTTATGGACACCCCAAACCCTGTAAGAATTGAAGGAAAACATTAGTAACAAAATAAGGGAGTTAAATCGCAATCCAGAGATTCTGCAATCTATCATAAATAATGTTTTGGAAAGGGCACAAATATGTGAAGCTGAATATTGGTTATATTTAAGATATTTTTCCATTAATAAAGATTGTTTGAATTTTGCATCCCCCCTACATCTTAGATTGTATTAAAATTACCCTGTATTTCCATTTCTTTGTTACTTTAATCACTTTTTAATATTTTGTTGGTCTCCACAAAGGACGGATTGGATCTAGTAAATCACTCTCTTTGTTTGCACTTTTCTCAATAACCACACCTTGGATTTTTTTTTTTTTTTTTTTTTTAATTTTACGCAAACATTATCATGGAGAAAGTAAATTTTTCTCTCGGTAAGGGGGATCCCACATGCTCGGGTTGTTTTATTGGTACTTATGCAGAATACAGGCCATGCTATTTTTTTTAGATAGGATTCTCAAGTTCAATTTTTACGGTATCTTTTGTTTATTAAATTGCCCCCCCCCCCGAGATGTTTGTTGATAGTTATCGATTGTTTGATCAATTGATCTCATCTGCTAAAACCCTCCCTTGTTAATTATTGTATTTGGTTAATGAAAATTTAATGAAATCCAGCAAATACAGTCTAACCCGGATATAAGAGACCCGAATATTTATTAATGAAATGTGCTCTGAACTCCTTGAATTTGTGCCTCCTGACAAATGGCAGAATCCCACCCCTTCACTATGGAGGTCCCTAGATGCTGGAAAATCTTCTACTCTAATAGTTTCTTCCTTCAAACTACTAGACTTTGGAATTCCCTCCCCATTTTCCTGACTACTGATATACAGAAATTTAAATGTAACGTGAACAGCCATCTTATTGCTCAACTCCCTACATAGTGTCCCCCTATAGATATGATCCCAAATAAATCTGATGGAAATCAAAATGAAGATATTATTTGAATAAAATGTATTCCTTTTACCTGTGTTCAAATTTTGCAAGCATGTACTGTCTTTCGCAAATTCCTTTTTTTGGGGGGGGGGTGATAGAGAGATTACAGGATTACTAACCCAAAGTGGCGATAATTTTTAAAAAGATTTCAGGAACATAAATCTGCTGGATCTAAATATATTACTACCACAGAAGTATAGAACCCTTATATATCAGCCATGGAATTGTTAAGTCATATGCTTTCTACAATCCAACCATATTTACAAAAAATAAACTGCAGTTTGTTTGATTTTGCATCAAATAATTTCCAATCTTGAAAATGTTAGATTATTGCTTTTTTTCCTGGCAGATTCCTAATTTAATTTTTGAAATAAATAAATAAATAAAAAAAAAGAAAAAAAATTTATTTCGTGATCCCTTTAACTGTATGTACCTGGCATTGCCTGAAAATCTAATAATTAAAAAAAATTTAAGTGTTCAATTTAAACTGAATTTGTCAAAGTGAAGGCATATTAATGGAAAGAGAGCTCAAAGAAAAATCAAAATAAAGTTGATTATGAATTTTAAAATTTTCTTTTAAATATGAATCATAAAAATTCGTTTTAGTTTTGCCTTATTTTTTGAATCCAAAAGCAATGATACTATTATATATTTTTATGGCAAAAATCTACATTATTTATTAAAAATCTATACCGTTATATATTTTTATGTTAATATGTAGTTAAAACAAAGTTATTGAATTAAAATATTTTCCTATTGATGTTTACCTGTTTATTTATTTATTTATTTTTATTGCTTGTCTGAATTCATGTTTTGAAACAGGACATAAATCAAATTTGACATCAAAGCTAAAATTATTTCAAGGTAATGTTTTATGCTTTATTTATAAGAACAAAAAGGTCAGTTGGTAGAACTCAAGACTGAAGATCTCTAGGTTTTAGTTTCTGGTCATGGCATCCACATTTTATTTGAAAAGTATGTATTATTCAAATTACTGTTCTCATCTTGGAAGTTATTCTCTTAACTTTTTGACTGATGTAACCTCCAAATTTTTTCAGGTACACCTTGTCGAACTGAAGAACCTGTATGGAACCTTTTATTTGATCTACAAATTAAGCTTACTTTTGTTCTGTCACCCACGACCAGGTAGAAGTCTAAATTCGTAATTGTATTTTTATCACCCACATGGAGGGTGAAGGTTCAATCCCTAATCATTGGGACTTTATTTTTTTTATAGTCCTTGCAAACAATTCTAGTATGACTTAGGAACTGTAAACCTTATCTTGTTTTAGATGTGTTATCTTAAAACTCGTTTTATTTGCCTTTTATGACTAATGTAATATTTTATGGCCTACTTAGGTTTTGGAGACAAAAGTTCACAATGCCACCAACATGAATAAGTCACATATAAACATGGCTTCATCACATTATATGTACTCTAGTCTTCTCTACTATTTCCCCACCCCTACGTCATACACACTGAGGAAGGCTGAAAGAATGTACAAAAATTGTTCTCTTAGATCAGGGATCAGCAACCTCCGGCCTGCAGACCAAATCTAACTATTGAGTGAGTGAATTTTGTTTGGCTTACCATCTTTTTTATTTTTATTTTTGTGTGTGTGTGTGTGTATATATTATAGTAAAATAAGTAATATCGTTTAAATATATATTATATTTAAGTTTTCAAACGTACAAAAAATTTATTTACATTTGTTGTCCATGATGTAGCCAAAGCTGGTTGCCCCCCCCTCTTCCTATAAATAACATAACTTTTTTTGCCATCACACTCCAAAAAAGCTGACTCACGTCTTAGATATAAATATTTATATATTTTTTCACATGTTCGTTGACATAATGTTCAATAAGATGCATCTAAATGCCAAAGATTACGTCAGTGAAAATGTAAAAATAATATCCCAAATGAGAACGGTAGTCAGACTAATCCAAATTATCAATCCTCATCCTAAAATGTAACCAAAAGTTTTTTTAGGAAATTAAACACCTTGTATTTGTTAAAATATTATTTTATAGACGCTACTTAGGTGAATTAAGACATCGCTGCCAAAATTGCTAAGTGACTTAGATTATATATTGTACCCCGACTTCCTGACGAGATCCAACAAGTGATGCAACCCGGCTTGTTTGCTCTGGTCATGAGTGACTGCTGGAACTATGCTGCCTCTTTGGCAAGGGTCCTGGCTAATAAAACGATTCAGTTGTGGAGGTTGCCACTCTCCCCACGTTGCTTTTGATAGAGGGTACAATCCGTTCAGCTCTGGTCTCCAAAGTCAGCGTCACTGGAAAGTAGAGGTCATTTCAAAACAAAGGAAGAGAAGAAAGACAACTTATCTTGTACTACAATAACAAGATAATTATTTAGAGGTAGTTACAAATTCTGACTCCACATATAAATACTCGGGGACTAGTGACTTTTGTTCATAAAATCGGAGTGACTAACCCTAAGTGAGAGGGAACTGTCTCTTCAGTGTGGACTCCGTGAGTTGAGGCAGAGAGAAAGACCCAAGTAAAATGTGTTTTCTCTCAGAGGTCTGGGTCTCCCAGCGGTGGTCTGGCAAAGGTGTCCTCGAGGCTATTGTTGCCTCATATTCAGAACCAGGTAGCTTAGCCCCGCCTTCCTGATCAACAGAACTTTATTTCATGGACCAATCTCAAAAAGAAGTATTTCTCAAGTTTTTGAAGGATTTTTCCCTTTTCTCCTCTCTCATCTTATCACTAAAGTGGAAGAGCCTCACCCCCAGTCCTGCTGTCTTTACTTTTTCTTTTACCATCATTTGTGGAATGCTCTTGCCAAAGGTCACCTATATAAGACACCATAACAAAATCGGCTATCTAAATCTTTCCAAAGGGGCTTCATGGCCAATTACAAATTAACTGACCACTTGACTTGATTTTCCAGTGGCCCCTCAAATAAAACTTAAGTGGCAACTTTTTCACTGCCTGGAAAATATTTTTATGATTTCCACTTAAATCCTTCAACTCCAGCTTTGGAGGGTGGGTGTGGGATCATTTTGATTATCTTTTAATAGCACAGTTTTTTTTTTTTCCATCATATTCAACAATGTGAAATCTCCTGAACTCGTGTCAAAAGGACCACCCAGAAAACCGACCGCTTCTCGATCCAACAGCAAGACTATTCGGTGTTGCCCGGTGCACCATCTGGTTACAATATGTTAAATGAAAGATGAGGAATAAGTTACATATAACTTTATTATATCAGAATAATAAGGGAAAAATTAAGACAAAATCTCTTTAGGCCATGGTATTTTGAAGCTAAATACTTCTCATCAGAAGAGAAGGACCAAAATTATACAAAATGCAAATATAGACCCCCCCCCCCCTAAAAAAATGACTATTATTTCATATCTGAATGTCATTAATCCAGGTTTTTTTTTTTGTATTTGCATTTTGTATAATTCTGGCCCCTCTCTTTTGATGAGAACCGTTTAGCTTCAAAATGCCATGGCCCAAAGACTTCTTTTTTCTTGATTTCCTCCCTTTCCTTATTGTTCAAACGATATGAAATTATATAACTTTTATTCCTTATCTTTCATTTAATATTGTTTGCTCTTGATAGTGTTGAGTTTTTCTTATCTTGATAAGTTTTGCTTTATTAAAGATTTACTCTTTCATAACACAAATACTGTTGCTATGAAACTGGTTACGAATGAATTATTCACAATAGGAAATGTTTTAAAATGGTTTTCAGTGTAAATATTTATTAGACCTCTTCAACTGGTGGGGCTTTGAATATAATATAAAATCCAATACGACTAATATCAATATTTCCGAAATAGTCTTTTTCCTGTTGGTGGTGTTGGGCCTTTGCAAATCTAGGAGGTTCACTCTCCCAGGCTTTGTTTTCTCTTTTTGAAGAGATAGTTCATTGCTAATCACTTGTAAGCTGCCCAAGCATTTTTTTTGCAGACCAGAGTGCCCCTTCTTGGGGGTACTGACTTTTCAACCCTGGTATCATGGGGTGTAACGATAAATACCTAACTCAAAGGTGGCTGATGGCAGTGAACATCCAATACCCGTTACCAAATCAAACACTAAATGTTTTGTATACAACTTGTACATATGCCATCGAAGATTGTCAGTACAAGCAAGATGACACAGCCAGGTAAAAAAAAAAAACCCCAAAAACCTAGCACAAATGGGGGGGGGGTCACCGAACCTATATTCTTCTACACTGGGAAGATAATGTTCAAGTTACTTCATAATGAAGTAAACCCTCAGGCTGCCAAAATGACAACTGCCTCATATTTACGTATCCTTTATGTCCATGGACACCTTTTATGTACAAACTCGCAGGAAGATACAGGATTTTATAAGGAATTCTATGTTCTCTCTCCTCAAAAACACTGGGTTTTTTATTTTTTTCACATCTTATATTTAATTTTGTTGTAGGGCTTGTACTTATGAGACAAAGCATAATCATGCTAACACAGCAGTTCTTATTAGATCAAAAGTTAAGCACCATTGAACCTGGTCAGTATGAAATGGGTGAACTTTTGGGAATACAAGGTGCTGCACATGAGAAGACTCCTTATTGATATTACTTGTATTGGATTTCTGGTCACTATATTCAAAGCATCACCAGTTGAAGAGGTCTACAAATTTCAGAAATAGATTTTGATGCAGTGGGGAAAAATTTATCAGCTTTAAAGTTAAAGCGTTCCAGTAAGTCAGTTTGGAGTTATTTAATGCTGAATCCAGTAATTTTGAAGAAAGTTTTTATGCTTCAAGTTCTTTGTATATTCAAATATGTATTCATGGTGTTGGGTACCAACTGCGATTGTGTTTGCCTGTTGAGGTAAATCATTGTCCACGTAAGGTCATCGCACCACCTGCTCAATGAGATCTAAATCGCCGTCAAATTGTATCTTCAATCTTTTCAATCAAAAATCTCAGATGTCTGGTCTTTTTCTCAGTTTTCGTGTTGGTAGGAGAAAACTAACAGGTTGCTATTCAGTCTGGGAAATTATATAATTTTGTCAACCCCCTCCATTGTCATTCACTTCAGGGGTTTAGCAAAGAAATCAACCAAAATTCAAATATATATAAGTTACCAAAAGCAAGATAATTTACTCTATCTACTTGTATAGGACTGTTTTAACATTTTAAAGCTTTTATTCAGTTTGAAAAACGATTAGTGTCAAGTTGGTAAGTTAAACCAACAAGAACAGGTTTCCAACTCAAAAGTTCAAAAACAAAATACTGATAAAAATTCACTCATTGTCATTTATTTGTGATCTTTGAATTTTTTTTTCATTTGTTTGCTTCTCTGCTAAATTTCTTAGTCTGAGGAGGTGTGTATCAGATCTCCTGGCAAGTCACTAAGGATTACATGTCATAACTTGTGGTTAATGGAAATTTCAGCTATATATATATATATAAAAAAACAAAAAACTCGGTAGGTACATTAAATTGGTTTGATAAAAACAGACTGTTTCGAAAATGATGATGAAAACATATCATTCCATCAGAGTTCAATTTTTTTTTTTTTGTGGTTCCGGGTTGATATTAATAAAAAAAATGCCGTCCAGAAAATGGATGATTATTCATTTGATTTGTTTACATATCTTTCATAAAGAAAAGTTTTTTTTAATAAACCCGGAAAATGTTGTCTTAATATTAGTGGTCATGTTTTTCAATAAACCTGGAAAGTATTGTCTTAATATTAAAGTGATCATCATATGAAATTGATGGGGTCCCAGAAATAACCAATATAAAATAGGAGGATGTCATGGATTTCAAATGATATGAGTTTCTAATTTTATTTGGATTTTTCAGACTACTGTCCCCATCTTGAGTGTTATAATTAGGGATATGACAACAGAATATTCTTTTCATTGTCATGACTCTCGAGTATATATCTGACAGTTAATCAACCGGAAATCACATCACTCTATATAAGATATCAACGCACTCGAGAGTCAAAACAATGAAAAGAATATGCTGTTGTCCTAGTTATAACATTTTGATCAACGCAACCTTTGTATTTCCCGAGTTTGGCATAATATACCTGAAAAAGGTTGGAGGTTACATCGATTGAGACCTGAAAATTAGTCAAAATAAAAAATGTAATCTAAGGAATCGCAATAATCAAATATCTAAGAATTCAGAAAAAATTAGTTAATTTTAGTTTTTCAAATGAATGTAAGTTTTGTTTTTAAGCAATTGTCGTTGGCAGAACTTAGGATTTAGCCAGCACCAGCTACAAAGTGTTTTTTTTTTTTTTAAAGGTGATCCACGAGGCGCAACTTTGCTGTCACACGTCACCACTTGCTGCGGCAAACATGAGTTCAGGAAGGCATCTTGCCGGTACGATTTTTAGTAATATATTTTTGCAAGATCAGTACAAATATTAAATTAATCATAAAAGTTTGTAATATGACCGTGTTGAAACTAAAAATTTCAAGATTTAAAAACTACTAAATTATATTTTCAGAAACGCCCTACACAGTTCTTCCTAAAAGTTCTTCAGCTAAGTATACTTAGCTTTTGTTGCTGAATTATTTATTTCAACTTTTTAAGTCTTCATTATCTCATCTGAAATTCCGAAACTTTTATTGTATATGGTAGGAGCACAGCATCTTACAATTATTTTAAACTAATTATTGCAAAAACTACAGTGCTTTATAATCTGACAATGAACTTGTTGAAAATGAGGGAAGTTTATATACTTAGAGATTCTAACATCCAATATTAAGCTATGCTGCACCTTAAAGAGCGTGCAACAGTAAAATTAAATGAACCGTGTTGCATTGTGGTACTGAAATGTGTCCATTTGAGGTTCAAGTGTGATGAGAAATTTCAAACAATATCAGCTTTATAGGACAGTAGAAAGATACTTGTTCTAAGACATTAATTTCCATTAACAGATGCGCACCGATTTTAAGCCCTTGCAAAGATTAAAATAAACCTGTAATACTATTATTATTAACCTTATGTCTAGAATCCTGAGGAGTTCAATTCTAGGGGTTTAAGAAATGTGAAAATCAGTTAATCTTGCTTAATTGATGTTTAATGACAATAAATCCAAATTTAATGCAAATCTAAAATTTTAAATGGGAAGTATCCATATTCTGGCCCGTAAAATATCCCAAAGAAATACCCCTTCTTTGCATAAATAAAAATCCTGTTGTTTCAAAATTCATAATTAATTAGTTAATGAGTGAATCATGTAGATAGAAAAATATGTACAAATATTTAACCCCAACCCACATTTAATCGACAAAATCAGTCACATGTGAATGAACATCGTCTAAAAGTTCATGAGTGAGCTAGTCTGTCAACAGATCATTCATTGTGAATCTTTATGGAGGTGGGGGGGGGGGGAAATCATGGGATTAGCATACAATGTTTGGTTGATCAATTGAAAAACACCTCGAAAAATTTAACTTGTATGATGGTCAGCAAAATAAACCCAATATTAATCATAAATTCTATCAACCAATTTCTGATCAACACTGATGCACAAGAGAATAAAAGAGTATCAATATTAAAAACATTCAAATCTTTAAACCATTATAATGTACATGTGAGGCGCTGAATGTCATAACTTAGTAAGCGCCATCCTGGCAAAATATCAAGTTAGTATGTCATTTTATTCCCCATAGCCTCCTCTGATGCATACAATAATTATGGCTGAATTCAGACCGGAACATGTGTAGAAATTAGACCCATTCAAACTGAACTTTAACAGTGTCTTTTTGCGTTTTTGTTTGGGGCACTTTCCAATTAAGACATTCAACGTCTCATATCTATATAATGAAGATTTTTCTGTATTTTTTTTTTAATTGGCACAGACCAAAAGATACCCACCCCCCAATCAAATTTATCAAGTAGTTTTTTTTTATGGGGAAAAAAAAAAAAAAAAAAAAAATTCTTACAAGGAAGTGAGAATGTTGTGTCCCAGCCCATTTAACTTGAACTACCGAGATCAAAATGAGCCTTGTAATGGGATACAATTTATTCTTAATCGCAAAAAATTGTGGAGGATAAAAATTACTTGATCAATTAATGGGATTTTTTGAATACAACAAGGATTTTTATGTATATATTTTTTAAAAAATTAAATTGAATTCCAGACAACTAAAAAAAGAAAAGTATGACAAGTTTTGTTATATCTTTTTACAGAAGGACCTTTTTATTAACAGTTTATTTTGTTGCTACAGCAGCAGATGGAGCCATGCCTTTCTTTGTACGTGGTTTGGCTATTTGGCCCTCCCTGAAACCATTCCTGGAAAACAAGAAAACAGGAACATTAAAAACAATAAACAAAAAAGGTTTTTACAAAAGATTGTACAGAGTTTAAAAATCAACACGGATTTATAATATACTAGTAAGATGCCCAGTGTTGCTCAGACTAAAATATACTTAAAAATATTTTAATTTATGCAAATTTCATATTTATCATTAAGAGACCCAATCTTGTATTGATTATCATATTGTAACAAATATATAGCATACTAGCATGGAGACCTGACGTTACCCGGGATTGAATGATCAAATGTTTTGTCCTTTCATATTTTAATTCTCATTGAAATCACCCAGTTTTCAATCAAATCAATTGATTGCTTGCTCTAGTTGGGGACCCATCACAGTGCACGGGGTTGGTTGGTTGTTTTTATTTTATAGCATATCAACCCTTTTCGGGCTATTTAATGCTGAATCCAAAGATTCAGAAGAAAATTTTTTTAATAGAATATATTTATTTTTTCCAAGTTTTCTAACAGGTACAGTGCACTGGGAGGAAGCTTCATGTCACTCTGCAGTAACAGTCCACAATATATTATAGTCTATATTGCACTGCAGAGAAGCTATTGATTTCATAATTTTTTTTTATATATATAATGGCTTGAATTAAAGTTTCAAATAGAGAAGTATCGTATCTTGGTTCAATAGTGCTTTTAATAAACATTCATTTCGAATACACCACTGCTATATCAAAGAAGCTACTGTTGATTGTATATGCTGGGCCTTTCGGCTTGTGTGGTAATAAAATTTCTCAAATGCATTTATGATGTAAGGTTGTTTAAGATGTTAACTTTGGTAAAAAAAAAATATTGCCTGTTCCTTCTTTCATTGAATTATTTTGATTATCGATAATTATCAATTTTGATACAAAACCTAACACTGCCAGGCATATAAAATACTTTCATGTGAAATTACATAAAGCTGTTTCCGAGTCCATAGGGAATGAACTCACAGAAAGTTCTTTTCTTCATGACTGAGAATTTTTATTTTTAGTGCCTCTTTTTGGGGAGCTGGATTTTCCCTACATTAAAAACCGACTGTGTCTAACTTTGCCCTGATGAGAAGGCACATCAAATAATTTTGTGATAAAGGGACATAACTGTTATCGATAATATTGGAAATAATACGATGCAATTTCAAAAGAATGTATTTTGATCATCGAATGAAAAGAACATGATTTTCAAGCTCTTCTCAAGACAATAATTAAAACTGGATTTTTTTTTCAAGAGACAAAGCTAAAAAGTCAAGGCCTTTTCAAACCTGTGCAAATAGTACTGATTTCAAAAGTTATATGTAAAAAGGGTTTGCACAGGTTTGAAAAGACCTTGACTTGACTACCATCGGCTAGATTGAATCAAACCTGAAACATTTAGCTTTCCAGGTCTCAATATCCGGAGAATAGTTTCTTTTCATTGTATCCCTTCTGCCGAAATATCTGGTGGCGGGTGTATCACATACTTCTTTTTTTGGGGCGATTACATTTACATGCTTTTATCCGTTCTTTTATTTTTGTAATTGTTGTGGGGGTATCCACGTGATCCATGATGAAAATGATTAATATAGCAGGCGTGTTCCAAACGGAACTTCATGTCAACCCAGGCAATGCTGGGTACCCATGCTAGTGTATATATATATTTTAAAAAGTTGGACTCATGTCCAAGTAACCGACATCTAAAATTGCAAGTGTTTAGACCAAAAATTGGCGGAGGAGTTTAGTAGAGTATGCAAAGGTCAATTCTTTCAACTTTGACCTCCTGGCAGCCAAATTTTCGCAAAAAAGCTTGCAATATGTCTATATATCTTTTATGTAAAATTTCAAATGTTTAGACTGGCTGAATAGTTTGCTAGAGACCGCAAAGGTCAAATTTTGACCCCTTGGCAGCTAAATTTTGGGCCAAAAAAACTGATGAAAAGTTTGCTTTATGTCTGAATACAGTTTATGTAAAATTTCAAATGGTCAATTAAAAAAACAAACAAACTTTGACCACTTAAAATTTGTTTTGGGCTTAAATCAAATTAAAGTTTGATCCATATCCAAGTAACCTACATCTAAAATTTGAAGTGTTTAGACCCAAAATTGGCGGAGGAGTTTGGTAGAATCTGCAAAGGCCAACTCTTTAAACTTTGACCTTTTGGCAGCCAAATCTTTGCCCACAAACATTAAAATGCTTGCCGCATGCCTGTTATATAAAATTTCAAATGTTTAGACCCAAAATTGGGCATGTAATTTGCTAGACACCGCAAAGGCGAAATCTTTTAAACTTTGACCCCTTGGCAGCTCAAATTTTCGACTCAAAACCGATTGAAAAGCTTGCCCTATCTCTGAATGCATTTTATGTAAAATTTCAAATGTTTAGACCAGAAATTCTCTGAGTAATTTGGTAGAGACAAAAGCGGTCAATTTTTTTAAAAAACTTTGACCCCTATTATGACCCCTTAACATTTATTGTTTTAGGTTCAAATCAAGTTATTAAGTTAGAGCCATCTCCAAGAAACCGATATCTAAAATTTCAAGTGTTTAGACCCAATGTTGATGGAGGAGTTTGATAGAGTTTTCAAAGGTAAAATCGAACTTTGACCCCTTTGCAGCCAAATTTCTGGCCGAAAATGGATTAAAACGATTTCCCCAAAACTCTATACTCCTTATGTCAAATCTCGAATCTCTAGACCGAAAATTGACAGAGTTATTTGGTAGGGAAATGTACACAGACATACAGACATTTTCACTTTTATAGATATAGAAATTTTTACTGCTATTCATGTTTGTTTTCTTAAAATACAGTTCATATTTATTCTTGTAAAAGGTTAGCTTTAAATCAGTTAAAACAAGGTTTTAATAACATTTAGAAGATTATTGATATAATGCAATCTTTTTTAATTTCAAAGAAATCATCTCACATAATGAGTTTGTATTTTCTTTTTTTTTTTTAGTGTCTTCCCTCTCATCCTCATCCCAACAGATTACAATATGAGATTATTTGTTAATTTATAGTTTATTCATAAAACTTACTTAAATCTTCTGTAGACAGTTTTTAAGTGCTTCATCCGGCCAGTGCCTGTTGTCCTCCTTCTTTTGGATTTCACACTCCAGTTGTCTGGAAAAGAAAAAAATGACATAAATTTTCTGATTTAATCAAGGAGCATGAGTACAACTTTTTAAAAAAGGAAAGGAAGTAATTAACATAAAAAATTAGGCATCGTTAAAAAGTAAAATTTAAGATTTCAATTGTTAGGACAAGGAGTTATTTGTTATTGTTCTCAGATATTCATGGGCAATACCCCCCCCCCATTTTATATATAAAAAAAAACAAAAAAAAAAAAAAAAAACTAGAATATCTGCACATAACATGTAAGATGTACCATCTCCATTTCAATATTGCACTCTAAGTAATTTGGTACAAATTCAAGCCAAAGTAGTCTCTGTAAAAAAGACAACTGATTTGGTGTGAAAAAGGTGAGAAGCAATGCAAAAGTATTTTTAAATCCACAAAAATCAAACTTGGAAAAAAAAGAGCCTTTATTAGGGTAGACTCTTATGCTTCGGTGGTAAAATGCTTTCTGTGTTAATAGATGACCTTTTGTTTTGATACGCAAAGCTTTAATAACCGTACTTTGAGGCAATTGTGCGAACTAACCCCCCCCCCCCAAAAAAAAACGCCCTTTACATGCGTGGTTGCCAAAAGAGCACTTTTAGTTAGTTGGCGCAATTACCCCGAAGTAATTTTTGTTAGTTGTGTTCCAATATGGCTGTTTTCTAAATCGAGTGCATAGTAAATAAAGTTGTGGTGGTCAAACCTACATAAGTTTTTTTTTTTTTTTTTTTTGCTTATTCCACCCCCAGAGTACAATTAAAGGAGAACTCTGGCCTGGAAAAAAAAAAGGCAGAAGAAATAAAACTTATATACTTACATTTCCTTTTACGAGCAGCTGGGTAGCCACAGGAAGCACATCTTTTTTTCTGGATGTGAAATGAACGACGTCCACACCTCCGACAATGGGTGTGTGACTTGTCGTTCCTCTTACCAAAGCTGGATGTTCCCTTCGTCTAGAAAGAGAAGAAAATTATCAAAATGTTGCATTTCTACATTAACACATTTAGGAATTAAGGCTTTCCTTTAGTTTAGAAACACAAATGCATTATAATAGTCAAGTTATGGCTTACCAGAGTCAAAAATTACATCCAAACGCTAAAAAAAAAAAAAAAAAAAAAAAAAAAAAAAAAAAAAAAAAAAAAAAAAAATCCAAATAAATGTTACCAAAGGCAAGATAAGTTACTTTCTACATACCTGGTTAAGTTTTGTTTTAACATACTTTAAAACTTATTCGGTTTGAAAAACAAGTAGTGCCGAGTTGGTAAGTTAAACCGACAATAACAGGCAGAGTGTCAATAATGATTCAAAAGTAAAAAAAAAAAATAAAATGAACAAAATACTGATAGAAATCCACCCAAGTGTCATAGTAACAAAAGGCCAACAGCCAGCCATGGTTCACTCCAGAATGTGTCGCTACCATTGCACACAGAATTCACTATTTCCATTGCTTCCAATGTAATAGATGGTGTAAAACTACAGCAACCATTGTAAAAGAGTTACAAAAAAAATGCAAGAGATTCGTATTCTCAGTACGTCAAGTTTAAAGTAGCTGAGCAGCTGCTTAGTTCCCACCAGTGTTGGCGAATAACAAACAAGGTCCTGAATAGAAGCATGTTCTCTATCTCTACCATCGTCAATGGACCTGAGGTAATGTCGTCAGCATCTTCCAAAGAAAAACTCTTTGCCAAGAACCTTGCAGCTAATTCTACCCTTTGCGATCAGGGTCACCCCCCCCAAGTATTTCCTCCTGTGACTGAAAACGCTATGCGACATACAAATATCTGTACATGATGTTGCCAAGCTTATCAAAAATCTCGATTCCAGTAAAGCAACAGGCCTCGACGGTATTCCAGTTACAGTGCTCAAAAAGCTTCAACCGGAACTAGCTCCTATACTTACAAAGCTGTTTAAGCGTTGCTTTATTGAGAAATGTTTCTCAATA
The DNA here is from genome assembly GCF_053919585.1 of Euprymna scolopes. Taxonomy (NCBI): domain Eukaryota; kingdom Metazoa; phylum Mollusca; class Cephalopoda; order Sepiida; family Sepiolidae; genus Euprymna; species Euprymna scolopes. The sequence continues at coordinate 52,397,809 of NC_136518.1, forward strand.
CTCTGGAAAAGTCCTGTGCATCATAAGTTGCTGGAATCTGTGATAAATAAAAAAGTGGTCAACCACCTCACAACTAATCAGCGATATGATTTCCGTTCTGCGAAATCTACAGCTGATGTACTAAATGTAATATCGCACAATAACGAGGATACTAAAAAGAGCTCTCGGTTGGTGTCAATAAAAAGCAGGGTAATGTTGGCAGCCCCATACTCAGCGTCTCAATCGTCAAAGGAAGAAAATGAAAAAATTGAAAGATAAAAACATTGTTGCAAAAACATTTAGTTGCAACTTTGAAGTGAATCCATCTCGAAAAAATTCACTCATCTGTGTCTGCAAATCTCTTAATAGGTTTGCATAAGAACCAAAATGAGCATAACTTAAGGAAGTAGGCCCCGCAGATGAGCCTCGTTTTGAAAAATCTGAAATGTTAGGTCACGGTATGTAAACACTTTGCAATATTTTTTTCAACAATTATTTACAAAATGTTTTCTTTGTTTTCAATATATTTTTAATTAAAATTATTTTCTAAAATATATTGTTTACATTTTGTTTTGAAGTAAAATTAAATTAATTTAAAAAATATTGTTTGTATTCATTAAAAAGGGTTACTTTTCAGTAGCTCCATCGGTTTTTGACTTAAATTTTCTGAATTTCAGAACGAGGCTCGTCTGCTGGACCTACTTCCTTAAAAGTTGCACCCCATATATATATATATATATATATATATATATATATATATATATAAATTAAAAAAAAAAAAAAAAAAAAAAAAAGTTTGGACCCCCCCCCCCTTGTAAATTCGGGTTTGTATTACTATACACAGATTTGAAAAAGTTGTCAAAAAACAAATATATAACAAATAAATGTTATCAAAGGCAAGATAAGTTACTTTTCTACCTAACTGGATAATTTTCTAGTGTTTTTATGTAATGTAACATGTTTATTCAGTTTGAAAAACATAACAGTGTTTACCGAAGTGTTTGAAAATTTGAAATGGCACCCGACTCTCTCTTAGACACGGTAAGGTTTGGAAAAAGAGTTATAAATAAAAAAAACTAGACAAAATACAGTTAAAAACTTGCTGAATATGTTACCATAACACGGGCTGACATATTCGGTGGGTTTTTAACAGTATTTTGCCTATTTTTTTTATTTTTAACTCCTTTTTCCAAACTTACCGTCTCAAAGAGAGAGTCAGGAACCATTTTAAATTTTCCAATACATCGGTAAACACTGAATGTTTTTCAAGCTGAATAAATATGTTACATTTGTTATGCATTTGTTTTTTGAATATGTGTACAGTAATATAAACCCCTAAATTCCATAATTTACCTCCTTCCACGTTAACCTCATTGATTACAAACTTAACTTTTATGACCTTTATTGTCGGGGATCAGTTTTCAATCATAACGTTCTAAACACATACTTTGTCACCATCACCCAGAGAATTTGCTGTATTGCCATTTGGTGAATGGATTCTGGACCATACAGTAGTTTCTGGTGAGGCTTCTTCTCGATGCCATACTAGTGGGTAATTGTTACGGCTTTACTTTATCATGTGCTAAACAAAAAAATTTCCTGTCCTTTTCTCTTACTTTCCCTCTCTATCCTGCTCTAACCAAGTATGCCGACCTGTTCCACAAATCCCAAAACCTCAACATGAAATATCTCCACGAAAAAACAAAAACAACACAAATGAACCTAGAACCCCATCCTCCAACGTAGACCCCTACTACCATGTCTCCTTCTCCAACATCAGGGGTCTATGTTCCAACTTTTCAGAGGTTGAAACCAGATATATTCTTTCTAAGTGAAACTGGAATAGGGCCAACCATTCCCTAGATGAGTTCATAATTAACAGATACTCTAACTTAACATCTAAATCTGACCCCCAAGATCGCCATGGGTATGGAATATATGCCTACATTAAAGATGGCTTCCCGTGTGGCAGGGATATCTCCAGAGAAGACCCTAATCTACCTTATATGTGCTTCCAGGTTGCATTTGCTTACACCACTGCATTTATATTTGCCCTCTATCGCCCCCACAACAGTGGAGTTACTATCTTTAAGAGTATATCTGAGAAAATAGACCACATCCTGTCTGCACATCCCTCGGCTAGCATTCACATTTGTGGTGACTTCAATGCCCATAACATGAAATGGCTGACCCACTCAAGACAGATGATGAGGGGAGGTTCTGTCATGATTTTGCTATTACCTATGACCTCATTCAGATTGTTCGCGAGCCCACCTGTGTGCTCGATACTACCGATCAGTATGCAAGCCTTCTGGACCTTTTTCTCTCAACTTCCCCTGAGCTATGCTCATGTTCCGTTCTATCTCCTCTGGGATCCTCAGACTACTGCGTTGTGTCAGTTAAGATAAAAATGAAATGTAATAAGTCCCCAGACATACCTCTCCCCCATACTGTATACCGATACTCTATGGCTGACTGGGATAGCTTCCGTACATTCATATCTGATCTACCTCTGTATTCCATGTTTAAAAAGGATGTGTCCTCTATAGTATCAGACCTGACCGAATGGTTAATTGTAGGCATAGACCGATTCATACCATCCAAAAAATTCCAACAAAAAACCTAACAGCCAGCCATGGTTCTCCCCAGAATGTGCTGCTGCCATTGTGCACAGAAATCACTTTTTCCATAGCTACCAACATAATAGATGCCCTGAGACTAAAGCTGCTTTTAGGAACGCCAGCAACCATTGTAAAAGAGTAATAAAAAATGCAAGAGAGCTATAGGCTCAGTCCGTTAAATCCAAAGTAGCTGAGCAGCGGCTTGGTTCCCACCAGTTTTGGCAAATAACAAACAGGATCCTGAACAGAAGCGTGCATTCTATCCCAACCATTATCAAAGGACCAGAGATTATCTCATCAGCATCAGACAAGGCCAAACTATTTGCCAAGAACTTTGCAGCTAATTCTACCCTATGCAAAGAAGGCCATTATATTTCCTCCTAAAACACACAACACGCTAGGAAACATACAAATATCTGTGCGTGAGGTCGCCAAGCTAATTAAGAATCTTGATTCCAGTAAAGCTACTAGCCCTGATGGTATTCCAATTATAGTGTTAAAAAAGCTTCAACCAAAACTTGACCCCATACTTACAAAACTGTTTAAGCGTTGCCTTAAGGAGAAGTGCTTTCCAACACCCTGGAAAACCTCATCAGTATGCCCTGTATTTAAGAATTCAGGTGATAAGTCATCTCCCTCTCAGTACAGATCAATAAGTCTCCTGTGTGTCATGAGTAAGTTGCTGGAATAAATAGAGAAGTAGTCAACCACCTCAGCAGAATAACCTTCTTAGTGACACGCAATATGGTTTCCGTTCTGCAAGATCTAGAGCAGATGTGCTAACTGTTATATCTCATAGGATTAGCGAATTTCTTGAGAAAGGCTTCCTTTCTAGGGCAATTGCTCTTAACATATCAAAGGCCTTCGATAAGGTATGGTATAAAGGCATACTTCACAAGATTTTCAGCTACGGTATAACTGGAAATGTCTTCTCTATCATTAAATAATTTCTCTCTGATAGGCTCATAAGAGTAGTTGTGGTTGATGGATAAAAATCAGAGACCCGCAGTATTAATGCTGGAATCCCTCAGGGGTCCATCCTGGGCCCAACTCTCTTCCTGATCTACATTAATAATCTTTCAAATCACATCCTTACATCATTCGTTGACGACACGACTATCTGTGGCAACACATCAAAGGCCGTAAATGACAAAGTTCTGATTCTTTCTCCTCTGATCTCAAGCACGTGGTAAAGTGAGGGGAAGAGGTGGCTGGTTACCTTTAATGTATCTAAAACCAAGCTTCTATCTTTACATCATTAACGCTCTGATCCCCATCTGGCATCAATTGAAATGGATGGCTCTCGTCTAGGGGAGACCCCATGTTTTGACAAGCTTCTGGGCTTGAACTTTACTCCTGGTTTGAAATGGAACACGTACATCAAGTCTGTTGCCAAGGTCACTGGAAAAATGGTGGGATCCTTCTACTGCTCCAGAAGATATCTCACTACCGATGCAATTCTCTATCTATATAAAAGCCAAGTACGTCCAAGGATGGAATATCGCTGCCACATCTGGGTAGGAGCTGCTAAAAGTAGGCTATCTATCCTGTCTTGCTAAAAACAGCCTATCCTGCCTTGACAGAGTACAAAATAGACTTTGTGGCTTAATGGGGGATGCCCTTTTCTCTTCCCTGCAACCTCTCTCCCACAGAAGAGACATTGCGAGCCTATCTTTGTTTTATCGTTATTTCCATGGCAGGTGCTCGTCTGAGCTCCAATCTCTGCCCCCCCCCACAATCTTTCACGATAGACACCCGTCTAGCTGAAACCACTGTCAAAAACTTTCCCCACTCTATATCTGTGCCTAAATCAAAACGTAGATTTCATGACCAAAGGTTCTTTCTTAGAACTGCACGCCTGTTTCCCTCCTGACTTGAACATGTCTTGAAATCCAACAAACAAATCTTTTCTTGTTCTCCGACAGCGTTCAACATTGGTCATTTTTCGAACCAAATAAACATTTTACATCAAATAAAAGCACAAAAAAATTATCCAGTTTACCCCAAACAAGGCATATTGCCACTCTGATGTAGGGGGCTACTATCAGGAACCTAAGTTCCAGGGGTACTATGTAGGGTAATTAGCAGTATTACATTTGAACATCTGCATATCAGTACAGTTGGGGAAGCAGGAAACCGGAAGAGAATTCCAAAGTTCTGCAGTTCTGGGGAAGAAGCTATAGGCTTTCTTACATCTAGGAATCTAAACTGTGTAGGGACGGGACTTTGCTGTGTGTCGGGGGTATTTTTGTCGAGGGGGTTACAAGTGCTTGTAGTTCGTCAGAGAATCCACCATTAAAATACTAGTAAAACAGGCAGAGGGATGCAACATTTAGTTGGTGGGACAGGGGCTGAAGTTTAGATGACAATTCAGGACCCCTTAGGTTGGCGACTCTCTTTTGGACTCTATCCAGGAGTGAAATGCACCATTGCAGTTGCACCAGCCCAAATGTGACAGCAGTACTCCAATCCATACATTATCTTGCCTTTGATAACATTTGTTTGTTATATGTTTTTTGTTTTAACTTTTTGAATCTATGTAATGCATTACTTTGAATAAGGCAAATCTCATTTTGTTTTGTTGTCCATGCCGATTAGAAGACTAGATCGATTTTTAAATATGGTTTTAAGCAAAAACACTTATGTCGAAAATAGTAACATACAAAAATTACGAAAATTCACAGTTAAAAGTAATTTTTACGGAACATTGAGGGAATTGCATTTTCTAATATCTTAAAGATTGCGAATACAGGGGACACATTCTCTTTCCGCTATTAATGGCTTCGACATTTATAACCTATAGAGATACTTTGGACAAGGTTTTGGTATTATTATACAAACACCGTGACAGCGTTAGGGTTAGGGTTAGGATTAGGGGTTAGGGTTAGGTTTAGGGTTGGGGTTAGGGTTAATTCGCTGTCACGGTGTTTGTATAGTTTTACCAATTTTTTTGTGTTTTTTTTTTTTTTTAATTTAATGTAATATATCTATTCAGCTCTAAAAACGGTGTTTACGGATGTAAAATGGGGCCGAACTCTGCTGAATACGATAAGTTTTGGAAAATGAGTTAAAATAAAAATATATACAAAATACTGTTAGAAACTCGCTCACTATATGTTACCGTGACAATGACATAGACTGATATATTCGGTGGGATTTTAACAGTATTTTAGGTGCATGTGCACTTATTGAATTGTGTTATTTTTAAATAGTATTTTCAAGTCAAATCAAAGTTTTAGGATATCTTTTCATATTATGTTAACTGAAAGTACAGAATAGTTACAAAACACCCTCATCTCCCCCATGTTAAGAATGACTTTCAAAATAGCACCATTATTTCAGCATGGTTCAAAGTGCACAAGTACAGTATTTTGTATATTTTTTTTTATTTTTAACTCATTTCGCCAAACTTACCGTGTTCAGCAGAGTTCGGCGCCATTTTAAATTTTCCAATACATCGGTAAACACTGTTTTTCGAGTTGAATAAACATGTTACATTCAATAAAAACACAAAATCGGTTAATTTTTACGACGTGCCCTAGCGTATTATAAATACCCCAACCTCCCCGTGTTAAGAACGGATTTCGGAATAAACATCCCCCAATCTCGAAAGCCGTTTTTAACATGGGGTCGTTGGGGTTTATAATACGCTGGGGCACGTCGTAAAAAGTAACCAAAAAATTATCCAGTTAAGTAGAAAAGTAACTTATCTTGCCTTTGATAACATTTATTTGTTATATTTTTTGACTTTTTCGAATCTATGTGTATAGTAATACAAACCCCCATATTTATTTAAAAAAAAAAAAATAAATAATAAAAAAAAAAAATCGGGGTTTGTATTCTGTACACAGATTCGAAAAAGTTGTCAAAAAACAAATATGTTATCAAAGGCAAGATAAGTTACTTTTCTACCAAACTGGATATATTTTTCGTGTTTTTATTCAATGTAACATGTTTATTCAGCTCGAAAAGCATACAGTGTTTACCGATGTATTGGAAAATTCAAAAATGGCGCCCGATTCTCTCTTTAACACGGTAAGTTCAGGAAAAGATGTTATAAATAATAAACTAGACAAAATACTGTTAGAAATTCGCTCAATATATGTTACCGTAACATAATATACATATATAACATATCCGGTGTTTTTTAAATAGTATTTTGTCTAGTTTGTTATTTATAACACCTTTTCCCAAACTTACCATGTTAAAGAGCGTCGGGCGCCATTTTGAATTTTCCAATACATCGGTAAACACTGCATGTTTTTCGAGCTGAATAAACATGTTACATTGAATAAAAACACAAAAAATGTATCCAGTTTGGTAGAAAAGTAACTTATCTTGCCTTTGATAACATTTGTTATATATTTGTTTTTTGACAACTTTTTTGAATCTATGTGTACAGTAATACAAACCCCCTTGTTTTTTGACAACTTTTTCGAATCTATGTGTATAGTAATACTAACCCCCATATTTATTTAAAAAAAAAAAAAAAAAATCAAAAAAAAAATCGATATGTTGACGATCTTCACAAGTACTATTTTTTTTTTTAAATTCACATTTTAGTTTTGCTGGCTCTTGTGAAAACCCATTCAAATCAGTGGGTTCTTTACAAATTGTGGCTGAACAACTCGCCTCCCGGCGAAAATCTGTTCAGTCAACCCTTTAGAAACTCCGGGATACTGCCATTATCTTCCCCAACAAATTTTACATACGAATAAACCCTTCAAATTTCATGTACATCCTAAACGACTTTTTTTTCTATTAATGTGCAGTTTCGAGAAATCGGCGGTTAAAAGCATTTTATCAAATATAAAAAAAATAAAAAATACGGAGAGTTAACAGAAATGTTGGCCATTTCATAAATATTAAAATAACCGACTTGTTTTTACGATCGAGAAACTTCATAATTGTAATTTTAAGTCTTAAAATACTTTTCTGGCTAGAATTTAACGATAAATCATGTATTTTGTGTGCCCCTACAATAAACTACCATGCTTCTCTCGGCGAAATAATTTAATAAAACGTGAATACAAATAAGAAACGTTAATCATAAATATCTAAACCAGTTTCAGAAATAAGAAATTTAAAAAATATTTGTGATTTTAACATTAAAGCGAATAAAAATGCAATGTATTTTTCCAAAGTTGCACGTGGCTTACACGCGACAATCAAATGTTCAATTGCAAATAAAATCAGTTTTTATGTTTAACGAATAATTAAACAATACGTAAAATGGACAAGTTTAAACTTATTAATTTATTTTCACGAAAATATAGTCGATCGTGCCAGTGTATTAATCATATAAATTCTACTTGTTCGTCCATGCTGACCAGGTTCGCATGAATGATATACAGAAATTCATTCACAATTTATATAAATAAAAAAGACATTTCAGGTAACAAAATAATACAAATTTAAAGATAAAGGCATATACAATTCAATTCTCAAAAGAATTGAAAATAATTATTCGTTAAACATTAAAGATGATAAAGGATAAATAACGGAGACCGAAAATAAAACTCACCATTTTGACGCAAACAAAAACGGAAAGAACGTTGCCTCGTTCTCGATTCCGGAAGTAATTTTTGGGGTTGGTTTAAAATGTAGAAATGAATATATAGAAAAATACTTAACTGAAACGAAACGGAAAAAAATAAAAATAAATAATAATATATATATATATATATGTAATTTCCGTGTTATATTTTTATGTTATTGCTCTGTTTACCACATTGAGCTCTCATACCCGGATTTCCTCCTGGAATTATTCCATTATAACACTATATATATATATATATATATATATATATATATATATATATATATATATATATATATATATATATATTTTTTTTTTTCCACAATATTTTAATTGGGATAATATTTTTATTGGATAATATTTATGAACAAAAATAAACATAATGGAATATTTTTTCTAAACAGGTATATATGGATTTTAAAATTATTTTAGCGTTTGTTTGTAATATATGAAAATATAAAATACTTACCACTACAAGGCAATATTTAAGTCATCCATGACTTTTTGTCATATTCTCTGTCAGTGGAGGAGAAATCTTTCACGAGTGAGACAATTTTTATTTTTGTTCCTTTCTTCACGTTAAAAAACGACCCTGGTGTCTAACTCTGTCCTGTGGGGAGGCATTGTAAATAGGATCAAAGTGTAGTATGTGGCCTTTTTTTTTACGTGGGGATCACCACTTATCAAGGCCCAGAAGCCACTCGGGGATAAGGGTTATTTTGTGTACAATAATCAATGGGATAATATTGTAGTAATAGTTGGTATTGGAGATTTGATAAAGCGTCTTACTTAAGAGGGCGATTAATCAGGAATTTGTTTATGTTGGACTTGAAGACATCCAAGTTGTAGTCAGGTGGGAAACAGGCAAACGGAAGAGAATTCCACAGGCGTGCACTTCTCAGAAAAAAGCTATGTTCATGAAATCTACGTTTTGATTTAGGCACAGATAAAATGTAGGGGAAATTACTGACAGTGATTTCAACTAGACGAGTGTTTATCATGAAGGATTGGTGAGGGGGGACCAGAGATTGGAGCTCGAACGAGCACTTGCCATGGAAATAACGATAAAACAAAGACATGCTCGCAACGTCTCTTCTGTGGGAGAGAGGTTGCAGGGAAGAGAGAGAGAGAGCATCCCCACTAAGCCACAAAGTCTATTTTGTACTTTGTTAAGGCAGGATAGGTTGCATTTTGGCCTTGAGCCTGATTTGTTCGAAATGTAAATTTTTATTTTTTGTGTAAGTAAATAATTCAAAGTGTAGTATCTTTTGTGATATTACATTTAATTTTTCTGTTCTTGATCATGAAAGGAGAAAACCTTCTAGACTGAGGCAATTTCTATTTCGTCCCAATCCAGAGTGTCCCTTTTTGGAGTACTGAATTTTCTCCACATTAAAAACTGATCTTGTGAGGAGGCAAGTAAATAGGGACTCCTGTGCTAGTATTAGGTATGTGCCCCTACACCCCATGTTAAAACGAAATATTATATTGAATATTCCTTTATTAAAATTTGTATTTTCTTTCGCCTTATTATTTTTTTTAAGTTGTCTTTTTAATTATTGGCTCCTTATTTATTTTTAGGCCTTCTAGCCAGATCAAAATTAATATCTGTTTTGCATGGTTTCGGGAAACCATCCTCCCAGGCATTATCACCTCCATTAGAAAGTATTTGTAATCTATTACTACTCATGATAGAGTTTTCCCTTTTCAAGGGAGATAGATTCCTTACGATAAACTAACATTGTGTTTAACTTTGACGCTTAAGGAGGCAGATAAATAAACTTATTCATTGTCCACTTACTTATTGATCGTTTCCTTATTGTGTCCTTACTGTACCCTTATTTATTTCCTGCCTATTGATCCCTTAATTATTGTCTCCTTACTTAAAATGTTGTTAAAAACAATGATTCAACAGAGTAGACAACATTGTGCAAACTAAAAAAGCATTTCTTTATTTATTTGTGGACTGTTATCCTCATCATCATAGTTGTTGTTGTTGTTTCGCCACTGTACCAGTTGACACGGTTAAGATTCGGATTAAAAATTGTTATAAAAATAAATACAATTTAGGCGCGCAGTATGATTATGATTATGTTGGCGCGTGAAAAATAAAAAAATAACTCCCACGCAAATTCCGGCGTGGCCTTATATATTAAATCGGCTCAAAACGAGCGGACGTAGTACAGAGCACCCCACGTGATGTTTCCGTCCAATGGGATTTCTCCAAGGACATTTTTCTAAACTTTTCTTTTTAAGCTCGCTGGGAGCCGGTCCAAATAGTATTTAAGCACACACAAACATCAAATCTCTCTCCCAAATGCATTCTCATTCGGACGTTCCACGCGTGTTACTATCACTCTTCCATTTTTCACCGCTCCATGCGCTTCATACAATTTCACAGGCGAACATTACCTATTGCCTCTCTTACCATGTTTTGACATATGAACAGTTCAACAAAAAAAGACATTCTCCTTTTTTTTTATACGAACACTTAAAAAGGACTTCTGAACTCATTATAAAGAGAATTATATTTTATTTGTTAATGGTTGGTTTTTGTGAATAAACCTCCGTTTGTTTTGCATGTAAGTCTTCTTTTTATTTTTATTTATTTGTGGAGGAAGTTAGTTCCTAAAAAGGCCTGACGACCCCCACACCACGTTTCGGCTAACTCATCTTCTGGCCTTCTTCAGGTGATTAACCGTGACGGGATAGGAACGCTGAGTCTTGTAACTCATCCCCGACCAGAAGGAAGCTTTTCAGTATTTTCTTTTCTTTAATTTTTTTTTTTTTTTACTTCGGTCAAAGTTCTCAGAAGTCAAGGGGCCCACAACCTGGGGCTAACACTTGAGCTCTATATGAGATACATAGACATTCGAATGTTCCATTTAAGTTCTTTATCTTTCAAACACTGAGTTAGTAAAGAAATGGAGAACATAGTTTTCCTCTCCCCAATTAACCATTTTTATACGTTGTAGTATATCTTTTGTTTTGGTCTCTTGGTCTTACTGGATTCAAAGACAAGAATTTATCTAGTCTGGTTGAGTATCCAGCTTTGTGCTATTACTTGAGGTAACATCACTTGGAGAAGGTGCACCATTCCTCGTAAAAGCTAATGTAGGTTAGCCATAGTGAGGTGATCTTATTTAGGCAGCGAATACAAAATGTGATTTTGAATATTTGGTCAGGGTTTACTTCTATGGAAAAAGTATCTTCATGCCAGGTTGTTCTGGCAAAACTCTGTACAGAGAGAGAGACCTTAGACACTCGAGGACAGTGTCTAGTAGGCATTCAAGTTATCTCCCTTTGTAGTGGTACTCTGATCTGATTAGATCCTTTTTTTCACCACAAATAAATAAATAAATAGATAATAAAAAAATCAAACATGTGAAATAAACTTTGTTTATTTACATAAAAATAACAAATAAAAACGAATCATTTTTCAGTGTCCAAAAAAGTGTGTCTTGGTAAACAGTTGTTATAAATATGAAAGTTATTTAGACTGTTTGTTGAATTGACAGAAAAGAAGCAGAGAATGTCCTTTGTTTCTTAGTGAGAAAATAAGCTTACTTTTTCTGTGTGATATAAGGAGGAAAGTAAATGTCTTTGTGCGCAGTTGAACATTTACATCATTCTCTGTGTGCGTGCATGTGTGTGTGCGTGCGTGCGAATAGGTGGGTTTCGTCATGCTGGTGAGGAAATACCAACGAAGACGTTGACGAAAGGAAGTGAAAAAAGAAAAGAGTGAGTGAGGATGAGAAGAGTTCACTCATCGCTTATATATTTTTCGATAGGCTCCCAGGTAAGTTGGGAAAAAAGGTTTGAAAATTAAGTCTTTCTTTGAGCGTTGATTGGTTAAAAAGTGCACGTCTTTGTCACGTGGTATGCTTTCAACTATGTCCGCTGAATAAAAACATTTGATAAGTTTTCTTCCCGGCAGAATTTGCGTGGGCGTATTTTTTTTTTTTTTTAAATCTTTGCATCTCTGAAATTGATTAATTTCGTTTTGTGCGTGTAATTGTGTTTTTATTTATTTATTTATTTTTATTTAAAAAACAAGAAATTAATTTATTTATTTTTATTTAAAAAACAAGAAATGAATTTATTTATTTTTTATTTAAAAAACAAGAAATGAATTTATTTATTTTTATTTAAAAAACAAGAAATGAATTTATTTATTTTTATTTAAAAAACAAGAAATGAATTTATTTATTTTTTATTTAAAAAACAAGAAATGAATTTATTTATTTTTATTTAAAAAACAAGAAATGAATTGATTTATTTTTATTTAAAAAACAAGAAATGAATGCATTTTTTAAGCGTGTTTAACTGCTGTTAAATGGTTAAGCATAAAAACTGCAGATCATATAGCATCAACAGTAGGTTCTTTGATAAGACGGGGGGGGTGTTCAAAATGAATGTTTCTGTTTAGAGCAGAATTGAGCCATAATACTTGACATTTGCATTTTAAACTTTTACTCAAACTATTATATGAAAATAATTTTATGAAATCAACTGGAGATTCTCTACGGAGCAATGTAAGATTACAATGTATTGTGGATTATGGCACTGCACGGAGGCATGAAAATCTTCCTCATGGTGCACCGCAGTTGGTCCCTGACTAGAGCAGGCGATCAATCGATTTAATTAAAAAATGGGCGATTTCACCAATTTTGATGACAATAAAAGTATTGGAAGTGTGAAACATTTATTTATCCTTATTCAATCCCGGGCACTGTCAGGTCTCCCTGATAGTGAGCAATATAAAGAGGAGTTAAACTAGAAACAAAATGAAAAGAGAAACGGCTCCATGAACAATTTATAAAACTGACCAAAGAAGCGATGCATGAAAACACCTTGACATGACTATGAAAAGGACACTTGAACAGAGAAACGGAATTGCTACCATAAAAAATATGATCCAACTAATTATATAAAAGACAAGATAGATAGGACTGGGGAAAGCAATGAACTGTTTTTTTCACACTCTTGTGTGTGTCTTTTTTTGTAATCTTTGTGCTATTTTTCTGAATTGATTTATTATATGATTAACTGTTTCATCTCTTTTTCCACAGATTGTACATTTACTTTTTTTGGGAGGGGGTTGTCCATCTTAGCTCTGATATAGTCTGTTCTGATAGTGTTGCTCTGTGCTGCTGTCAGTAGTTTACTCATATAATTATTTGTCTCCTTTGAGTGTCAGCAGTTAAGACTACTGGGGATGCATATTGAGATACCAGAAATAATAAAGAGAGTGCAAGGGGCTGGGAGAATAAATAAGGCAGTTTGACTCCGGTGTTGATTGAAACCATGTCTATGTCTTTGTTTTTGTTTCTACTTTCTGCCTTTTGTTTCAATTTTGTGAGTTGAGCCTACAACATTAGAAGTAGCAGTTCCATTTCTCTATTCAAGTAACCTTTTTTGTAGCCATGTTCAGATATGTTTGTGTCTTTTCTGGTTAGTCTTATAAATCTTCCATGTAAGTGCTTTTTTTGTTGCCATTTTTCTTTTCTGTTTTTTTCAGTTTCAATGCTCTCCGTATTTTTTCATTTTTCTGGTATCTTTTACTGCAATAATCAGATTTTCTGTGTACTTGTTTATTTTTTTTATTTTTTCAATTTTTTTTGGGGTCTTCCACACAGTTTTCTATACTTACCAGTCCTCTTCCTTCTTCTTTCCTTTTCCTGTAGAACCGGTCAGTATCATCTTCCAGCTGTAGTTTACCGTATATGGTCATTAGTTTCCTAATTTTCTGATCAATATCCCTAAATTCTTTTGGCCAACCTATGAATTGTATAGAATATCTTACTAGTGAAAGTGCCCAGATGTTGATTCCTTATACAAGATTTCTACTATATAATTTAGTTTCTAAGAGTTTTCTTGTCTTCAATTTCTCTTGATTTGATGGTATCTACTTCCCAAACTCATAGATATTTATAGGTATCATTTTCAACAAGAGCCCTCATCTCCTCTTGCTTGTGTAGTTCCATGATTTCTGCTGTTGCAAATTTACCCTCTTTTCATTTTATAATAGTTGCATTTTTCCATTTTGAATTCAAGATTCTGGTTGTGTCTATTAGCTCTTCTTGTTGTGTTTTTGTTTTCTGCTTTTGTTTTTTTTTGCAAATAGCTTCAGGTCGGCTATATACATGAGATGGTTTATTCTTTTTTTTCTGTGGCTATAAGCTTGTATCTGGAATTATCTTTTCTGATTATGTTCAGTAACATCGTTGCTTTAAAAAACAATAGTGGTGATAGAGAGTCTCCCTGGAAGACATCTCTCTGTGTTCTTATTTCAGTCAGGTGTTGTTCTCCAGCTGTCAGTTCCACTCTCCATGTTTCCATTGATTTGTTTATAATATTAATAATCTTGTTAGATGGATATCTTATTCCTTCTTCAAGCATTTAATTTCATGCAAACTTTTTATTGTGTGAAAAAAAAATCAAATTTTATGGAAAATAAGCAAGTATTTGTTTTTATTTATGATTTTTCTTAGAAGATTTGGACGGCCATCTTGAATTTTAGGATGAAATAATTTCAAGCAGACATAACTACTGTCACACATTCATATGTAACAATTTTCCTTTTAGTTTTACTGGCAGCTTAAAATAAATAAATATTCATTATTTATCATATTATTTATCTACCAGCAGTAGAAGATTTTGTTTTAAACGAAACCAAATTAAAAGCAGCAAAGTAAGGAATTGTTTTTGGCACTAGAAATTTTTTATTTTTTTTATTACATTTTCACCCCAAACAAGGCAAATTGCCACTTTGGTATAGGGGGCTACTATCAGGGGCAACAACTACTGGGGTACTATGTAGGGATTTGGGCAGCAAGATGTCGGTTCATGTTACACTTGAACTTCTGGATGTCAGTACAGTTGGAGAAGCAGGGACTTGGAATAGAATTCCAAAGTCTAACGGTTCTGGGGAAAAAACTACTGGAGTAGAAAGATTTTTTACATCTAGAGATCTCTACTGTGTGGGTGTGGGATTTAACTACCTGTCAGGTTTGTCGAGGGTGTTTACATCGTGGGGGCATGTTCTTGCAGTTCGTCAGAGCATTCACCATTAAAATACTTGTAGAACAGGCAAGGCACAAATTTTTTTGATTCCGATTCCAATATCTTAAAAAGTTCTGATTTTTCCGATTCCCAATTCCGATTCTGATTAATCGTCTCAACACTAGTAGTATCGAAATATGTGCTGATCGGTAGGCATAAAAGTTAAAGTTTATATACGTTCAAAATTAAATAAAAAATTTCTTATTAGGACAAAGAAAACATTTAATTTTATGCAGACTTGTTATTTTATAAAAAAAATAAAATTGTCAAATTTTAGGGAAAATAAGCAAATATTTGTTTTTATTTAAGATTTTTTGAAGAAGGTTTGGACGGCCATCTTGAATTTTAGTCTAAATGAATTTTATATAATTTTACTTTCAAATTATTAACAAACTTCCATCTTGAAAACAACAAGAACAAAATAATCATTATCCTTTTTTTTTTTTTAAATACCAAACAATTACAAGATCAATGATGAAATAATTTCAGACAGGAATGACTATTGATTGAGATTGTCGGACTGACTTCCTCATCTTGGTTGTTATCGTCACAACGTTTTGGCCGTTTTGCCCTCCGGCCTTCATCAGGTGTTTTGTATCGAACTGGGGAACCGTTTGTTAGGAGTCTCGAACCCAACCCTTTATTATTATTACGGGGGTACCGTGTTCGGACTCCAGCTAGGCTCTGGGACATAGTTGCTGATTCTCTGTTTTGAATGTTACTTTTTCACTGCCTTCGTTCAGGATTGAACTCAAACACCTCATCTCAAAAATACAGACAATTAGGAATGACTATGATCATACGTTTATGTGTAAGCATTCCCTTTGAAGCATTTTGTTTATCTGCTAAGCCCCAACAAACGTAACCTCAGCAGAAAAAAGAAATTCAATGGTATGGTTTTCTCTTTACGAATGCCACAGTTCAAGCATCCAAGGTGTATTTTATCTTAAAATAAACGTGTATTTCCACAGAGAACGATGCTAGAATACCTTTCTATGTGAACAGTTTCACCACTTTATGCAGAATTACAAAGAAAGCATTAGTACATTTTAGGGGAATAAAAAATAACAACATTGGTTGCTAAGACACTGGTGGGTTACTTCCCTTCAGGCAATGAGACCCAGACAACGATACGCGAAAGCACATTCCCCCCATGGTTAGTCGGATTCCATGTGTGAGAATGTAAGATGATGCTGTCTTAGATTCTGATCCTACCTTGCATGACATGGTAGAGAAAATCCGCTAGAATGAGAAAAACCATCCTAGCTTGGTAGAGACCACTAGAGAGTGGATTGAAGGAGCTGAATACAAATATATTCTGCCATGCTGATTGCATTCCAGCACTGACGGAATATCCCTGTCCTTTAAGATAGCGATTCCAATCCAGGTGGTGAGTTAATTGAGATTTTTTATTGCTGTGAAATTTTGTATGTTCTTCGCATTTGTTAGTCTATTTAATAGAGGTGTTGATTTGTACTCAGGCTCAGTCTAGTTAGTCACTGTACATCATTTATGCTTGTTAAATATTTTCTATTTCAGGTTAATAAAGTTAACTAAGAGGCACTGATACTTACAACAATTGTTTGTCTGTGAGTGATTATGTGTATTTTTGGTATTTTTCATATGTATGTTACTTCTTTATTAAATCTATCTATCTATCTATCTATCTATCTATCTATCTATCTATCTATCTATCTAAAAGGAACTTTGTGTACGTGTCTGTGTTTGTATGTGTCTGTGTGTGTGCATAATTTTGTTGCCTATGGTCTCTGAAACAGAAGTATTTTATGTATCTGGCAGTGTTCTTAGATAGGCTTTTTTATCAGAATGATAAGTATCGATAATTGATAATCGAGATAATCTGATGAAAGAAGGAACAGGCAATTTTGACCAAAGTTATACAGCCTAACATCACAAGTGCATTTGAGAAGTTTTATATATATACTAGCATTTCAGCCCGGCATTGCCCGGGTGTTTGGAGGTGTATATTGAGCAAAAAAAGAAAAAGTGGTAGTAGGAAGGCAGGCTCGAACCCGTACCGCAAAGGAGGAAAAGAATAGGAAAAAAACGTGATGTCTTTGCTGTTACGACCACCACCAAACCGGAAGTGACATAGGTTTTAATTAAGGCTAGACAATCAAAAGGAGAAGATGACTGTCGAAAATATCGGCAAAAAAAGCGACCCCCCCCCCGTAGAAAAGTGCCCAGTTGAAGGTGAAGATATTGATGTTTTTAGCCAATTTTTCGATATTCGTCGTCTGAAAGGTCGAACTTCAAAACGATACTGATATTGTAAAAATCTGTCGCCTCTGTCGAAAGTTTTAGGCAGACATGCAAACATACATACATACATTTATATGAAAGGCGTGCAATAAGTAATGCCCCTGACCCACTTACAGTTGTCTGATCTAGCTGAAATTTTGCATGTGCATTGATTTATATCTCTGCGGGTTATGTGGCAAATTACAGCTCTGAACTAATTGTGGTTTCTGTTTTACAGGTGTTTGAACCGAGTCAGGTGTGAAATGGAGCCTGTTGAATGTTGAGCAGTGATCCGGTTTTTGTATTTGAAAGGACGCACACCACAGGAGACTTTTGATGAAATGAAAGAAACATGGTGATAATGCCCCATCATATGACCTTGTAAAACGCTGGCATCGTGAATTCAAACATGGCCGGAAGTCTGTGGAAACAGCTCCCATACCTGGTCGCCCCCCTTCTGCCATTGATGAGGCATCTGTCCGTCAAGTTGAGGCTGCCATTTTGGAAGATCGATGCATTACTATTCGCCAAATAGCCCAAGATGTCAAGATTAGTACAGGGTCTGTGGAAACTATCATTCATGACCATTTGCATATGCATAAGGTGTCTGCCAGATGGATTCCCAGGTTGCTCACACCATTCCAGAAGCGAGAACGCGTTGAGTGCTCGAGGATGAATTTGGAGATGTGCCAAGAAGATGAGTCAAAGTTTTTCAAAAGACTGATTACACAGGATGAAGGACATTTTTCTAAACTTTTCTTTTTAAGCTCGCTGGGAGCCAGTCCAAATAGTATTTAAGCACACACAAACATCAAATCTCTCTCCCAAATGCATTCTCATTCAGACGTTCCACGCGTGTTACTATCACTCTTCCATTTTCACTGCTCCGCGCGCTTCATACAATTTCACAGGCGAACATTACCTATTGCCTCTCTTACCATGTTTTAACATATGAACAGTTCAACAAAAAAAGACATTCTCCTTTTTTTTATACGAACACTTAAAAAGGACTTCTGAACTCATTATAAAGAGAATTATATTTTATTTGTTAATGGTTGGTTTTTGTGAATAAACCTTCGTTTGTTTTGCATGTAAGTCTTCTTTTTATTTTTATTTATTTGTGGAGGAAGTTAGTTCCTAAAAAGGCCTGACAACCCCCACACCATGTTTCGGCTAACTCATCTTCTGGCCTTCTTCAGGTGATTAACCGTGACGGGATAGGAACACTGAGTCTTGTAACTCATCCCCGACCAGAAGGAAGCTTTTCAGTATTTTCTGTTTTTTAATTTTTTTTTTTTTTTTTACTTCGGTCAAAGTTCTCAGAAGTCAAGGGGCCCACAACCTGGGGCTAACACTTGAGCTCTATATGAGATACATAGACATTCGAATGTTCCATTTAAGTTCTTTATCTTTCAAACACTGAGTTAGTAAAGAAATGGAGAACATAGTTTTCCTCTCCCCAATTAACCATTTTTATACGTTGTAGTATATCTTTTGTTTTGGTCTCTTGGTCTTACTGGATTCAAAGACAAGAATTTATTTAGTCTGGTTGAGTATCCAGCTTCGTGCTATTACTTGAGGTAACATCACTTGGAGAAGGTGCACCATTCCTCATAAAAGCTAATGTAAGTTAACCATAGTGAGGTGATCTTATTTGGGCAGCAAATACTATGTGATTTTGAATATTTAGTCAGGGTTTACTTCAATGGAAAAAGTATCTTCATGCCAGGTTGTTCTGGCAAACCTCTGTAGAGAGAGACCTTAGACATTCGAGGACAGTGTCTAGTAGGCATTCAAGTTTTCTCCCTTTGTAGTGGTACTCAGGTCTGATTAAATCCCTTTTTTCCACCACAAATAAATAAATAAATAAATAATAAAAAAAATCAAACATGTGAAATAAACTTTGTTTATTTACATAAAAATAACAAATAAAACGAATCATTTTTCAGTGTCCAAAAAAGTGTGTCTTGGTAAACAGTTGTTATAAATATGAAAGTTATTTAGACTGTTTGTTGAATTGACAGAAAAGAAGCAGAGAATGTCCTTTGTTTCTTAGTGAGAAAACAAGCTTACTTTTTCTGTGTGATATAAGGAGGAAAGTAAATGTCTTTGTGCGCAGTTGAACATTTACATCATTCTCTGTGTGCGTACGTGTGTGCGTACGTGCGAATAGGTGGGTTTCGTCATGCTTGTGAGGAAATACCACCGAAGACATTGACGAAAAGAAGTGAAAAAGAAAAGAGTGAGTGAGGATGAGAAGAGTTCACCCATCGTTTATATATTTTTCGATAGGCTCCCAGGTAAGTTGGGAAAAAAGGTTTGAAAATTAAGTCTTTCTTTGAGTGTTGATTGGTTAAAAAGAGCACGTCTTTGTCACGTGGTATGCTTTCAACTATGTCTGCTGAATAAAACACATTTTATAAGTTTTCTTCCCGGCAGAATTTGCGTGGGCATATTTTTTTTTTTTTTAAATCTTTGCACCTCTGAAATTGATTAATTTCGTTTTGTGCGCGTAATTGTGTTTTTATTTATTTATTTATTTTATTTAAAAAACAAGAAATGAATTTATTTAATTGTTGTTAAAAATCAAGAAATTAATTAATTTATTTTTATTTAAAAAAACAAGAAATGAATTTATTTATTTTTATTTAAAAAAACAAGAAATGAATTTATTTATTTTTATTTAAAAAAACAAGAAATGAATTTATTTATTTTTATTTAAAAAACAAGAAATGAATTTATTTAAAAAAACAAGAAATGAATTTATTTATTTTATTTAAAAAAACAAGAAATGAATTTATTTATTTTTATTTAAAAAAAAACAAGAAATGGATTTATTTATTTTTATTTAAAAAAACAAGAAATGAATGCATTTTTTTTTAGCGTGTTTAACTGTTAAATGGTTAAGCATAAACACTGCAAATCAACTGTAGGTTTTCTACAGTGTAATAAGAAGCTTTCCCATGATGCATCATGATTGGACTAGAGCAGGCAATCAATTGATTTGATTGAAAAATAGGCAATTTCACCGATTTTGATGACAATAAAAATATGGATGTGTGGAACATCCGTTGATCATCATTCAATTCCGGGCAACGTCGAGTCTCCCTGCTAGTGAACAATATAAACTAGAAACAAATGTGCTAAAATAAAGGCATAACAATCTTTGTGCATGTTGGAAGCATCAACAGTAGCAGCAATAGTGAATGTTGTTTTTACGCATCAGTTCTCAGTTGGACAAAAGTTGAAACCAACAGTTTTTTTTTCACCCAACCAGAGATGCAAGGATATTCATTGCCGAAAATTTGTCCATACTATAAAAACCCAAGCACAGGGCTTCTTTTATTTCCAGTATTTTTCTTCCATGAACACTGCAACAGCACAATCCAACCCGGATCTATTGGGGGGGGGGGCTAAAAGACTCTTGACAAGCGGCACACATAAGCTGAGAGACACATACGAACTACTAAACATAGAGACAGCATATACACACTGTTAACCAAACTCTCTCACACAAGAGTTCATATATACACTCTCTCACTAACAAAACAGGCACATTAATATACACACGTATCTACAACTCTTATCTCGCTTACAAACTTTCATTCATTTCAAATGAATCAGATGAATGAATTCTGTTTTTTGTCATTAGTTTCTCTGAATACCGTTCTATTTAGAATAATAAACACTGACCAAACATTCAAAATCACGTAGTATTTGCAGCTCACATAAGATCTCCGCAGTATGGCTTACCCACACTAGTTTTTATAAGGAATCGTGCACCTTCTCCAAGTTATGTTACCTAAAGTAGCAATATGAAGCTGGATACTCCACCAGACTAGATGAATTTTTGTTTTAGAATCCTGTAAGAACAAGAAACAAAAAAAAAAAAAAGATATGTTAAAACATTAAAACGATCAATTTGGGGAGAGAAAAGTTATATTCTCAAGTTTTTTACTAACTCAGTGTTTGATTTGTAAAGGAGAACTTTAATTGAACATTCGAATGTCTATGTATCTCATATAGATGTTGTTTATTTGTTTTTATTTGCGATACTTTTGAATGAATTCAATTATTTATACGAAAAATGCATTTTTACCTAAATGCGAGTTAGGAATAATTTTCCTTTTTTACCAATTTGGTACCCCCAAATGGGGAGCGGCATATATATTGTCTTTTAAAATATAATTATCCACTGACATGTGTTTCGGCTACGACTCATCAGAGTGGCTGAATCTAGCGAGATTCAAAATCAGGACCCAATAGTTAGAAGCCTAAACCTCTTCCCCTGGGCTATCTTGCGTGACTGCTGGATGTATCACATTCTATGTAGATGTTATTTATTTGTTTTTGTTCAAGATACTTTTTAAATGAATTCAATTATTTATACAAAAGTGCATTTTTTCCTAAATGCGAGTTGGGAATAATTTTCCTTTGACCAATTTGGTACCCCCAAATGTGTCTCATATGAAGTTCAAGTGTTAGTCCCAATTAAGGGTCCCCTTGATTTCTGAGAACTTTGATTGAAGGAAAATGAAGCAAAGGAGCAATATAGAAAGCGGCAGCAAGTCCTGGGAACATGTTTACCAGAAAAAACAGTTGGAAATAAGTCATGCACCATCCACTATGACTACAAAATTCCTACAGCTACGTACCTAGAAAACGGAGCTATTAAACCTGACATAGTAGTATGAGACAAGAAATAGAAAGAAGCAACCTTAGTAGAAGGTAATGTTCCCAATGATGCTGGTTTACACTGAGTTAAGAGGGAAAAGATAACGAAATACCAAGATCTTCCGTATGACATGAAAAGAAACTGGAATCTTAGGAAAATTTGCTATGTAAAAAAAAGAGAAAGGGGAAGAGGACTGGTAAATATAGAAGACTGTGTGGATGATACGATAAAAGAACCAGAATGATGCATACCATCAAGTATGCAAGGATTGATTACCTTTGCCAAAAACCATTGCCAAAATCTCTACTTATATATAAAAGGCACTTTGTGTGTGTGTGTGTGTGGGGGGGTTCGTTCCCTATGGACTTCGAAACAACTGGGTTGATTTTTTAAAAAATTTTGCACAAATATACTTCATGTGTCAGGGAGTGTTCTTAAATAGGTTTTGTCTTGAAATGCCCCCAATAAGTATTAAAAATTGAAGAAGGAACAGTTCGATTTTCACTAAAATATACAGCCTAACATTATAAATGCATTTGAAAAGTTTTATCATCACACAAGCAGAAGGGCCCAGCATATAGCATCAACAGTAGGTTCTTTGATAAGACGGGGGGGTGCTGTTCAAAATGAATGTTTCTGTTTAGAGCGGAATTGAGCCATAATACTTGACATTTGCATTTTAAACTTTTACTCAAACTATTATATAAAAATAATTTTATGAAATCAACTGGAGGTTTTCTACGGAGGAATGTAGATTACAATGTATTGTGGATTATGGCACTGCACGGAGGCATG
This sequence comes from Euprymna scolopes, assembly GCF_053919585.1. Lineage (NCBI taxonomy): Eukaryota > Metazoa > Mollusca > Cephalopoda > Sepiida > Sepiolidae > Euprymna > Euprymna scolopes. The sequence goes on from NC_136518.1 coordinate 52,420,745, forward strand.
AAAATCTTCCTCGTGGTGCACCGCAGTTGGTCCCTGACTAGAGCAGGCAATCAATCGATTTAATAAAAAAATGGGCGATTTCACCAATTTTGATGACGATAAAAGTATTGGAAATGTGAAACATTTATTTATCTTTATTCAATCCCGAGCACTGTCAGGTCTCCCTGCTAGTGAGCAATATAAAGAGGAGTTAAACTAGAAACAAAATGTGCTAAAAACAAAATGAAAAGAGAAACGGCTTCATGAACAATTTATAAAATGACCAAAAAAGCGATGCATGAAAACACATTGGCATGACTATGAAAAGGACACTTGAACAGAGAAACGGAATTGCTACTGTACAAAATATGATCCAACTAATTATATAAAAGACAAGATAGATAGGACTGGGGAAAACAATGAACGACTTTTTTCACACTCTTGTATTTGTTTTTGTAATCTTTGTGCTATTTTGCTGAATTCATTTATTATATGATTAACTGTTTCATCTCTTTTTCCACAGAGTGTACATTTACTTTTTTGGGGAGGTGTTTGTCCATCTTAGCTCTGATATAGTCTGTTCTGATAGTGTTGCTCTGTGCTGCTGTCAGTAGTTTAATCATATAATTATTTGTCTCCTTTGAGTGTCAGTAGTTAAGACTACTGGGGATGCATATTGAGATACCAGAAATAATAAAGAGAGTGCAAGGGGCTGGGAGAGTAAATAAGGCAGTTTGACTCCGGTGTTGATTGAAACCATGTCTATCTCTTTGTTTTTGTTTCTACTTTCTGCCTTTTGTTTCAATTTTGTGAGTTGGGCCTACAACATTAGAAGTAGCAGTTCCATTTCTCTATTCAAGTGACCTTTTTGTAGCCATATTCAGATATGTTTGTGTCTTTTCTGGTTAGTCTTATAAATCTTCCATGTAAGTGCTTTTTTTGTTGCCATTTTTCTTTTCTTTTTTTTTTTTTCAGTTTCAATGCTCTCCGTATTTTTTCATTTTTCTGGCATCTTTTACTGCAATAATCAGATTTCTGTGTACTTGTTTATTTATTTTTTTCAATTTTTTTTGTGTCTTCCACACAGTTTTCTATACTTACCAGTCCTCTTCCTTCTTCTTTCCTTTTCCTGTAGAACCAGTCAGTATCATCTTCCAGCTGTAGTTTACCGTACATGGTCATTAGTTTCCTAATTTTCTGATCAATATCCCTAAATTCTTTTGGCCAACCTATGAATTGTATAGAATATCTTACTAGTGAAATTGCCCAGATGTTGATTCCTTATACAAGATTTCTACTATATAATTTAGTTTCTAAGAGTTTTCTTGTCTTCAATTTCTCTTGATTTGATGGTATCTACTTCCCAAACTCATAGATATTTATAGGTATCATTTTCAACAAGAGCCCTCATCTCCTCTTGCTTGTGTAGTTCTATGATTTCTGCTGTTGCAAATTTACCCTTTTTTCATTTTATAATAGTTGCATTTTTCCATTTTGAATTCAAGATTCTGGTTGTGTCTATTAGCTCTTCTTGTTGTGTTTTTGTTTTCTGCTTTTGTTTTTTTGCAAATAGCTTCAGGTCGGCTATATACATGAGATGGTTTATTCTTTTTTTTCTGTGGCTATAAGCTTGTATCTGGAATTATCTTTTCTGATTATGTTCAGTAACATCTGTTATAATGTTGCTATAATAAACAAAAGTGGTGATAGAGAGTCTCCCTGGAAGACACCTCTCTGTATTCTTATTTCAGTCAGGTGTTGTTCTCCAGCTGTCAGTTCCACTCTCCATGTTTCCATTGATTTGTTTATAATATTAATAATCTTGTTAGATGGATATCTTATTCCTTCTTTAAGCATTTAATTTCATGCAAACTTTTTATTGTGTAAAAAAAATCAAATTTTATGGAAAATAAGCAAGTATTTGTTTTTATTTAAGATGTTTCTTAATAAAAGATTTGGACGGCCATCTTGAATTTTAGGATGAAATAATTTCAAGCAGACATAACTACTGTTACACATTCATATGTAACAATTTTCCTTTTAGTTTTACTGGCAGCTTAAAATAAATAAATATTCATTATTTATCATATTATTTATCTACCAGCAGTAGAAGATTTTGTTTTAAATGAAACCAATTTAAAAGCAGCAAAGTAAGGAATTGTTTTTGGCACTAGAAATTTTTAATTTTTTTATTACATTTTCACCCCAAACAAGGCAAATTGCCACTTTGGTATAGGGGGCTACTATCAGGGGCAACAACTACTGGGGTACTATGTAGGGATTTGGGCAGCAAGATGTCGGTTCATGTTACACTTGAACTTCTGGATGTCAGTACAGTTGGGGAAGCAGGGACTTGGAATAGAATTCCAAAGTCTAACGGTTCTGGGGAAAAAACTACTGGAGTAGAAAGATTTTTTACATCTAGGGATCTCTACTGTGTGGGTGTGGGATTTAGCTACCTGTCAGGTTTGTCGAGGGTGTTTACATCGTGGGGGCATAAGTTCTTGCAGTTCGTCAGAGCATTCACCATTAAAATACTTGTAGAACAGGCAAGGCACAAATTTTTTTGATTCCGATTCCAATATCTTAAAAAGTTCTGATTTTTCCGATTCCCAATTCCGATTCTGATTAATCGTCTCAACACTAGTAGTATCGAAATATGTGCTGATCGGTAGGCATAAAAGTTAAAGTTTATATACGTTCAAAATTAAATAAAAAATTTCTTATTAAGACAAAGAAAACATTTAATTTTATGCAGACTTGTTATTTTATAAAAAAAATAAAATTGTTAAATTTTAGGGAAAATAAGCAAATATTCGTTTTTATTTAAGATTTTTTGAAGAAGGTTTGGACGGCCATCTTGAATTTTAGTCTAAATGAATTTTATATAATTTTACTTTCAAATTATTAACAAACTTCCATCTTGAAAACAACAAGAACAAAATAATCATTATCCTTTTTTTTTTTTTAAATACCAAACAATTACAAGATCAATGATGAAATAATTTCAGACAGGAATGACTATTGATTGAGATTGTCGGACTGACTTCCTCATCTTGGTTGTTATCGTCACAACGTTTCGGCCGTTTTGCCCTCCGGCCTTCATCAGGTGTTTTGTATCGAACTGGGGAACCGTTTGTTAGGAGTCTCGAACCCAACCCTTTATTATTATTACGGGGGTACCGTGTTCGGACTCCAGCTAGGCTCTGGGACATAGTTGCTGATTCTCTGTTTTGAATGTTACTTTTTCACTGCCTTCGTTCAGGATTGAACTCAAACACCTCATCTCAAAAATACAGACAATTAGGAATGACTATGATCATACGTTTATGTGTAAGCATTCCCTTTGAAGCATCTTGTTTTTCTGCTAAGCACCAACTAACATAACCTCAGTAGAAAAACGAAATTCAATGGTATGGTTTTCTCTTTACGAATGCCACAGTTCAAGCATCCAAGGTGTATTTTATCTTAAAATAAACGTGTATTTCCACAGAGAACGATGCTAGAATACCTTTCTATGTGAACAGTTTCACCACTTTATGCAGAATTACAAAGAAAGCATTATTACATTTTAGGGGAATAAAAAATAACAACATTGGTTGCTAAGACACTGGTGGGTTACTTCCCTTCAGGCAATGAGACTCAGACAACGATACGCGAAAGCACATTCCCCCCCATGGTTAGTCGGATTCCATGTGTGAGAATGTAAGATGATGCTGTCTTAGATTCTGATCCTACCTTGCATGACATGGTAGAGAAAATCCGCTAGAATGAGAAAAACCATCCTAGCTTGGTAGAGACCACTAGAGAGTGGATTGAAGGAGCTGAATACAGATATATTCTGCCATGCTGAGTGCATTCCAGCACTGACGGAATATCCCTGTCCTTTAAGATAGCGATTCCAATCCAGGTGGTGAGTTAATTGAGATTTTTTATTGCTGTGAAATTTTGTATGTTCTTCGCATTTGTTAGTCTATTTAATAGAGGTGTTGATTTGTACTCAGGCTCAGTCTAGTTAGTCACTGTACATCATTTATGCTTGTTAAATATTTTCTATTTCAGGTTAATAAAGTTAACTAAGAGGCACTGATACTTACAACAATTGTTTGTCTGTGAGTGATTATGTGTATTTTTGGTATTTTTCATATGTATGTTACTTCTTTATTAAATCTATCTATCTATCTATCTATCTATCTATCTATCTATCTATCTATCTATCTATCTAAAAGGAACTTTGTGTACGTGTCTGTGTTTGTATGTGTCTGTGTGTGTGCATAATTTTGTTGCCTATGGTCTCTGAAACAGATGTATTTTATGTATCTGGCAGTGTTCTTAGATAGGCTTTTTTATCAGAATGATAAGTATCGATAATTTATAATCGAGATAATCTGATGAAAGAAGGAACAGGTAATTTTGACCAAAGTTATACAGCCTAACATCACAAGTGCATTTGAGAAGTTTTATTACTATACTAGCATTTCAGCCCGGCATTGCCCGGGTGTTTGGAGGTGTGTGTTGAGCAAAAAAAGAAAAAGTGATAGTAGGAAGGCAGGCTCGAACCCGTACCGCAAAGGAGAAAAAGAATAGGAAAAAACGTGATGTCTTTGCTGTTACAACCACCGTCAAACCGGAAGTGACATAGGTTTTAATTAAGGCCAGACAATCAAAAGGAGAGGATGACTTTCGAAAATATCAGCGAAAAAAGCGACCCCTCCCCCTGTAGAAGTGCCCAGTTGAAGGTGAAGATATTGATGCTTTTAGCCAATTTTTCGATATTTGTTGTCTGAAAGGTCGAACTTCAAAACGATACTGATCTTGTAAAAATCTGTCGCCTCTGTCGAAAGTTTTAGGCAGACATGCAAACATACATACATACATTTATATGAAAGGCGTGCAATAAGTAATGCCCCTGACCCACTTACAGTTGTCTGATCTAGCTGAAATTTTGCATGTGCATTGATTTATATCTCTGCGGGTTATGTGGCACATTACAGCTCTGAACTAATTGTGGTTTCTGTTTTACAGGTGTTTGAACTGAGTCAGGTGTGAAATGGAGCCTGTTGAATGTTGAGCAGTGATCCGGTTTTTGTATTTGAAAGGACGCACACCACAGGAGACTTGATGAAACGAAAGAAACATGGTGATAATGCCCCATCATATGACCTTGTAAAACGCTGGCATCGTGAATTCAAACATGGCCGGAAGTCTGTGGAAACAGCCCCCAGACCTGGTCGCCCCCCCTTCTGCCATTGATGAGGCATCTGTCCGTCAAGTTGAGGCTGCCATTTTGGAAGATCGGTGCATTACTATTCGCCAAATAGCCCAAGATGTCAAGATTAGTACAGGGTCTGTGGAAACTATCATTCATGACCATTTGCATATGCATAAGGTGTCTGCCAGATGGATTCCCAGGTTGCTCACACCATTCCAGAAGCGAGAACGTGTTGAGTGCTCGAGGATGAATTTGGAGATGTGCCAAGAAGATGAGTCAAAGTTTTTCAAAAGACTGATTACACAGGATGAAACCTGGGTCCATCACTATGATCCAGAGACCAAAGCCCAGTCAATGCATTGGAAGCACTTGAACTCACCACCTCCAAAAAAGGCAAGGGTGCAGCTCTCCACTGGCAAGGTCATGCTCACAGTCTTCTGAGACCAAGACGGAGTAGTGATGACAGATTTCCTGGCAAAGGGTACCACAATTATAGGAGCCTATTATGCTTCACTTTTGAGGAAATTAAGGGAACCTATCAAAATCAAGAAGCGGGGCAAGATCAGCAAAGGTACTCTCCTCCTGCAGGACAACGCTCCGGTCCACAACAACTCGCATGTCACCAGATCAGAAGCACGGTTGTGTGGTTATGATATCCTTCCCCATCCTCCTTACTCTCCTGACCTTGCACCCTCTGACTTTCACCTCTTCCTAACCATGAAGTTGTTTTTGAAAGGAGAGCGTTTCCAAGATGATGCAGCCTTGATTTCTGAAGTCACGTTGTGGTTGGAGGACCAACCTGTGGTGTTCTACAAAAACGAACTGCATCAAACGATGGGAGAAATGCATAACTCTGGGTGGTTACTATGTAGAGAAAGACTAATAACTGTGCCAAGTTTTTTTGCTCTACTGCTATGGAAAGTGGGGCAGGGGCATTACTTATTGCATGCCCCTCGTATATTGGTAGCTCAAAATTTTGACCCAAACTGATTAAAAAGCTTGCCTTATCTCTAAATACCCTTTATGTAAAATTTCAAATGTTTGCACTAGAAATTGTCTGAGTAATTTGGTAGAGACCGAAATGGTCAAACTTTTTTTAATTTTGACCCTTATTATGACCCCTTAAGCTTTATTGTTTTGGGCTCTAATCAACTTATTAAGTTAGATCCATGTCCAAGGAACCTATATCTAAGATTTCAAGTGTTTAGACCCAAAATTGGCGGAGGAGTTTGGTAGAGTTCTCAAAGGTCAAATCGTTGAACTTTGACCCCTTAACAGACAAATTTCTGGCCGAAAATGGATTACAAAGGTTTTTCCAAATCTCAGTACTCTGTATATCAAATTTCGAGTCTGTAGATTGAAAATTGACAGAGTTATTGCATAGGGAAATGTACACAGACAGACAGACAGACAGACAGACAGACACTTTCACTTTTATAGATATATAGATAGATATAGATAGATAGACAAGCAGAAAGGTCCGGCATATGAAATCAACATTAGGTTCTTTGATATGACTGGGGCACATTCAAAATGAATGTTTCTGTTTGAAGCACAATTGAACAATAATACTTGACTTTTGCATTTTAAATTTTAATTCAAGCCATCATATGAGAATAATTTTATAAAAACAACAGTAGGTTCTTTGATATGACTGGGGCACGTTCAAAATGAATGTTTCTGTTTGAAACACAATTGAACAATAATACTTGACTTTTGCATTTTAAATTTTAATTCAAGCCATCATATGAGAATAATTTTATAAAAACAACAGTAGGTTCTTTGATATGACTGGGGCACGTTCAAAATGAATGTTTCTGTTTGAAGCACAATTGAACAATAATACTTGACTTTTGCATTTTAAATTTTAATTCAAGCCATCATATGAGAATAATTTTATAAAAACAACAGTAGGTTCTTTGATATGACTGAGGCACGTTCAAAATGAATGTTTCTGTTTGAAGCACAATTGAACAATAATACTTGACTTTTGCATTTTAAATTTTAATTCAAGCAATCTAATATATAAAAGTAATTTTATGAAATCAACAGTGCAATGTGAACTACAATGTATTGTGGACTAAGTCATTGTGAGGAGGTATGTGAAGCTTCCTCTTGGTGTACCGTGATGTGTCCCCAGTACAGGAGGCAATCAATTGATTTGACGGAAAAATGGGCGATTCCACTGATTTTAATGACAATAAAAATATGGACGTGTGAAACATTCATTGATCATTATTCAATCCCAGGCAACGTTGGATTCCCCTGCTAGTTTGAACAAAATTAGAATAAATTAGAAATGTATTAACGGTTTCATTGTAAAAAAAATGCATGATTCAATTGCGATAACATAATTTATAGTTACTGAATTCAGAATCACTGTACCTTGTCAAATTTACAAATAGTAAGATTACAAAAAAAAACAAAAAAACTGAAGAACTGTTTAATATTTAGATGATGAGAAGAAGAAGTCAGTTTGCTCTGTAAGTTGAGCATAAATCGACCTCCAGTTGATATGAAGTGATATTCTCTTATTTCCTTTGTGGAATTCTGTCGGTTCCCTAACCAATAACTGCTGATCAGCAGTTATTTTCTGGTGAAATCATCGATGCCGGAAGATGAGGGAAGAGAGAGAGAGTGAGTGTGTTCGTCTTTGCTGGTGACTGGTTTCTCTGTGTCAAACCTCGGGCCGATGAGTTCTGTTGAGTCCCAAGAGAGAAGTTGGGGTCAGGTTCATTCCATGTGGATTTGTTGCCAGTCCAAGATCCAGGGTTAAAGAGAGGGAGTGTGCTGCCGGTTTAACCTTTTATAAACTCGGTCACATGACTGAGAATTGGCTTCTGATTGAACAAGCCAGGAACAAAGTGTATACAAAATCTCCAGCTGTGAGAATTCGCTTCTGCTTGTGTTCCTTGCAATTTCGTCTGCTATTTAAACTTAAACTGGAAAATTTTTCAAAAAATTTTTATAATCTTAGAAGTTTTTACTGAATCGATTGTACTGGGGAAAAAAAAAACAAAAAAAAAACAGAACTGTAATGTATGTAGCTGATTTGCAGCATAAAATTCGCAGTGCTTCTGCACTATTGAGATGAGATTTTGGAAATCATAATATTGAATTTCACATGAAAACAACGTTATCTACTTATTCCTTGCATTTTTAAGATGATTATATCTAAAAATTATGAAAATCGATAAGGTAGAAAATTTTTTATTAAAGAAAATAGAATTTGAAGAACACAATTAGTATGCTTATGTAAGAGACAAGAGAGTTACAAGGGAGGCAATTCAACAGTTGCAAAAAAACTTGCATATATATTATTCTTATGTTATTTAATTTTTAGGCGAACAGTTATTTTTATATTAAACAATGTTGAAAAAATCTTAAATGAAAATCAGACTTAGAAACACTGTATATATGTCATGTTTATTTTGTTATTTGTTTTGCATAAGTCACATTAAAAATTTAGTTACTCCCCTTGTTTATGGTTTCGTTTTGCTTCATTTTATAGAAACAAGATGGCGACAATTTTTCACCTGCTAACACGATTAAAGCTTTTTTTTTTTTTTTTAAATAATTCAGTAATATTCAGGTAATTTCGACTGCATAATTTGGAAACTACCATTGTAATGTATTAGAATTGACAAAAAAAATCAGTTGGAACCATTGTTTTTTATCTGAAAACTCCATTAACTACAAAATCTCGTCCTAATTCTATAGAAGCACAAAATTTGCTTTTTAAAAACGCATCTACTACGTAAAATTCAAACCCTAAACATGTCAGAATTGCCAAGCAGAAGTAAGTGGTTTTCATTTTAGTTGTACATCTCATAATTTTATTTAGTTGAGAACTCAGGTGATTAAAAGATAAGAAAAGGAGTCTGAATAATTGGAATAATACGATTTTACTTTTTTACTAATGAGTCACCACTAGTCACCATTTAAAAGCCACTCGAGGATAAGGGCTAATGAGTGTTAATGGGAAAATCATTGGTAGTGGAAATTTGGTATATTGGATTACTTAAGGGGAACGGTTCATTAAGAACTTGTTTACATTGGACTTGAAGACGACCATATTGTAGTCAGTTGTTACAGTCATAAATACTTATTTCCTCTCATGGAGAAATATTCCTGCTCGGCAATCTGATTACACCCTGGGTTCATTGATTCCATCTATATCCTGAAGAACAACTTAAGCCGCTTTGGGAATCATGGTCGGTCAGCAGAAAGAGCCCTGGAAGCAACAAGGAAAGACCCCCCCCTCTCTCTCTCTCTGTCCACTGGACACTCAAGTATTGATTATCTTTGCCTGAAGATAACTGCTGACAGACTTCTTGAGCTCAAAAAACTTTCTATTTTTCATTTTCTTTATTTGGAATTTGGACTATACCAAACAGTGTGGACTTTCTTCCACCTATACCAAGCGGTGTAGATAATTAAATAAATCTTTTCATTGTTGTTATAAAAAAAAAACTGTATTCCCTGATGAAGATTCTGTTATGAATCGAAATATCGAATTTAATTTTAGTAAAAAAAAATATGTTTATTTATTCAAAAAGAAATTCTGCACTTGTTTTGGTCTATAAACCGTTAAATTTTGAATTTTGCACTCCATATCAACAGAGCTTATAAAGAGTAAACTTTCTATTACTTAACAAATACACGCTCGACCGACGTCTTCCACTATATCGGACATTTAAACCTTATACTTTACCAACATCTGAAGGAAAACGTGCCCAGCATTACCATCTCCATGGTATGTAAAAAAAAAAAAAAAAAAAAAAAAAAGAAATAAACCTTGTATTTCGTGATGAAGATTCTGTTCTGAATCTAAATATCGAATTTAATTTTAATAAATAAATGTTTAAAATTTATTGTTTGGCTTTAAACCGTCAAAGTTTTGAATATGGCATTCCATATCATCAGGGCTTACAATAGACTTTCTATTACTTAAAACAATGTTTTTTTCTGTTTATGCTACTAATAAATAGAAGATATAGAATATACTATCTTGATTTCGTGACAAGTAGGTACAATATAAAAGTTTTTCTTAATTTTTTTCTCGCCATATATGCCAATCTGAATAAGCACCGAAATCTCTCTTGATCTTTTTCTGACCACGAAACTCCATTCTCCTGAAGACAGATAACTTTGAAGGGAGGTAACTTTGCCTTCTCTAAAACGATGTTAATTTTCTCCATCTACTAGTAAATAAAATACAAAAAAAAAAAAAAAAAATTAAACAAGGGAGACAACTCGTTATTTTGTCTTAAAAATATCAAATGTATCTTGAATGTCCCAAACTTTGTAATTTCCTTAACATCTGTAAATACAATCATAATTTTATATCATGCAAATTTGTTTTTATTTTTGTTATTTTTGCATAACAAAAAAAATTGTTATATATAAGCTCATATAGAAACAAATAGGCAGTTTTTTAAAAAAAATATTTAATTTAAGTCAATTTGGCATTTCAACTTTTTATGGTTGTATGGACACGTTACATAGAAGTGCAGTTGAGCTGCACTGCAGCTCATTTCTATAGAACCGCCCCCACAAGTATTCAAACTTACCATCATGACCATCATTCCGTCTCATAAAGCCTTATCTTCAAGTGGCATCTGGCCTTGAGAAGTAAATTTAATAAAAAGAAATCAGTTCAACGTGTCCATACAACCATAAAAAGTTGAAATGCCAAATTGACTTAAATAAAATATTAAAAAAAAATCCGCCTATTTTTTTTCTATATGAGCTTATATATAACAATTTTTTTTTGTTATGCAAAAATAACAAAAATAAAAACAAATTTGCAATGATATAAAATTATGATTGTATTTACAGATGTTAAGAAAATTACAAAGTTTTGGACATGCAAGATACACCTAATATTTTTAAGACAAAATAACGAGTTGTCTCCCTTGTTTAATTTTTTTTTTCGATTTTATTTACTAGTAGAAACGGAAAATTAATGTCGTTTTAGAGAAGACAAAGTTACCTCCCTTCAAAGTTACCTGCCTTTAGGAGAATGGAGTTTCGTGGTAAGAAAAAGATCAAGAGAGATTTCGCTGCTTATTCAAATTCGCACATATGGCGAGAAAAAGGAAGAAAAACTTTTATATTGTACCTACTTGTCACGAAATCAAGATGTTATATTAAAAAAAGTCACAAAAACTGATCAAATATTTTTTTTATTTTCAAAAAATCAAATTTGCCGTTTTTTTTACAGATAAGTGAAGGCCGAAGCCATTTTAATATTCTTCAAATTTTCTTTTTAACTTATATATTTATACGATAGCGTGTGTTTTTATTTAATTTTATACAAATAAACTTGGTATTCAATTTTTTATTTGAATTAAATATTTTTGGAAATTACCATGATATTCATTTTCAGCCCACCGGAAAACCTATAAAAGTTGGCATTTTATAGGTAAGTTTGGAGTTAGAAAGAACGGAGATAAGAAAATCTAGAGAGAGGAGGGAGTTAAGAAAGTTCTCTTCATAACCCCTTTTATAGACAGGAATATTCATCGGTCACGTGAGAGAGTCGCCGTTTTTTTCTCGATAATGGCCACAGTGTGAGTGTTCAATTTTGTTAATTGGCCAAATCGTGGTGAGACAACAACAACTATGGATGGCAGTAATTGCTGAGAATACAGTCAGGAGATTCAGAGTTCCTATCCGTCGCGATTACCACCTGACGAAGGTCAGAGGAATAGTTGGCCGAAACGTTGTGAAACAACTAAGAAAGATTAGAATAATAGTCCGCAATAAATAATTAATAAATAATACTCATCTCAATAATTCCAATTAAATAATATATAAAACCAAACAGTAATTTATTAACATAACGCATGTTTTTTATTTATTTATTTATTTTTCAGAAAACAAAATTTTTGGTGGACATCTACAAGATTGCTCCACACACACACACACACACACACACACACACACACACACACACACACACACACACACACACACACACACACACACACACACACACACACTCTAAATTCCACAATTTACTTCTTTTTTTATTTTTAAAAAAAAATTTTCTGGTTACAAACTTAACTTTTGGATTAAAAAAAAATTTTGAAAAAGAAAAAACTTTTATGACTTTTAATTGTCAGGAATCAGTTTTCAATCATAACATTCCCTGAGTGGCTTCCGGGCCTTGATAAGTGGTGACCACCGTGTAAAAAAAAAAGAAAAAAATCCAACCTAGATTGCTCTTTGGGGCCTGTAGTCCAGTGGATAAAGATGTTGAATCTTTATGATTCCAGGTGAGAATTGTCTGAATCCTACCCAAAGCCGGTCAGAGGCTTACTTAGCCAAAACGTGGTGAGACGACAACAACTACAGAATGCAGTAATTGCTGAGAATGCAGTTAGGAGATTTGGAGCTCCTATACCACCTGATGAAGGCCAAAGGAATAGTTGGCTGAAACGATATGTTTGGTTTTAAATTTTATGTTTCAGTTGTCTTTCTGACATTATCAAAAAAAAAAAAAATGAAATGAAATAAAAGTCGATTGTCTGCTTATGATTCTATTATGGCTGCTACTTTTTTCCCTCTCATTGGCATGGATTAAAATTTGGTTTGGCGCTTCTACACTATTAGAACGAGATTGCGGAAATCGTAATACTCAATTTCACATGAAAATGATGGTATCTGCGTATTCTGTGTATTTTTAAGATCATTGTATCCAAAAATTATGAAAATCGATAAGGTACAAGATTATTTATTAAAGAAAATAAAAATAGAAATTTGATAAAAACGATCGTAAGACACAGAAGAGTTCAAAAAGGAGGTAATTTTCCGTTTCAATTTAAGCAAGATGGCAGCAGTTTTTCACCTGCTACCACAATTAAATTTTTTTTTTTTAAATAATTCAGTAATATTCAGGTAATTTCGACTGCATAATTTGGAAGCTAACATTGTAACTTATTAGAATTGATAAAAAAAATCAGTTGAAACCATTGTTTTTTTTTATCTGAAAACTCCATTTATCGACTACAAAATCTTGTCCCAATTATGTAGAAGCACCTTTGATTTTCTTGAATTAAAAAAAGAAAATTACTTGATCAAATTGCATAATTTTTGGAATATTTCATCTTCGTTCCATGATCAGTACGTACATCATATAGACTTTTCTTTATTTTTTTTTTTTCTTTTAATTGCCGCCATAAGTGCCAGTTTGAATAAGCACCATTTTATTTTTATAAAGAAAAACAAATTTTATGAGTAACCAAAGAACAGCTGCCTTGACGGTCATTTTGAAAACAATATAAAAAAAACACAAAGGTAGATGACTCAACAATAATTCAAACTTGCTAGATTTATGTTGTAATGCATATTGATTTAAATTACTCACTCTTTTTCTTTATAAAAATAAAATTACTTGATCAATCTACATGATATTTGGAATATGATATTTTCGTTTTATCACGGGTATGTACATCATACAGATTTTTCTTTATTTTTGTTTTTAATATAGGGAGAATTCTGGACAAGAACCAGAGAATCTTATGTACGTAGTGACATTTGATTTTCTGGAATAAAAAAAATACTTGATCAAATTACAAGATTTTTGGAATATTTAATCTTCGTTTCATGACTAATACGTACATCATACAGACTTTTCTGTATTTTCTTTACTTTTAATTGCCATCATAAGTGCCCATCTGAATAAGCAACATTTATTTCAAATCTAAATGGAATGCATGACCTTATCAACGTTCTCATGAGATTGCAAGGTCTGAGAGTTGAACCATCCTCCATTTTTCTTTTGGCTTGCTGGTCGCTGAACTAAGCAGACCTTTAGTGTTTGAGCCCTACCTCTACAGACGAATGCACCATGGAGCAAGTGTTAGTTTTTGCTGAATAGTAAGGATGACAAAGTTACTGTAGTTTAAAAATCAAAAAGAAAAATTATTGTTAAGTGTGGAGACATTATATTGAACAAGATGGCGGTAGTAAATAAAATCGGTGAAGAATCAATGCAGTCACGATCTCAAGTGTAAAGTAATTCTTAATAACAAAGATGGCGGCGAAGGATCAATGCAGTCACAATTTCGAGTGTGCAGTAATTCTTAATAACAAAGATGGCGACGAAGAATCAATGCAGTAACAATTTCGAGTGTTCAGTAATTCTTAATAACAAAGATGGCGACGAAGAATCAATGCAGTCACAATTTCGAGTGTCCAGTAATTCTTAATAACAAAGATGGCGGCGAAGGATCAATGCAGTCACAATTTCGAGTGTTCAGTAATTCTTAATAACAAAGATGGCGACGAAGAATCAATGCAGTCACAATTTCGAGTGTTCAGTAATTCTTAATAACAAAGATGGCGACGAAGGATCAATGCAGTCACAATTTCGAGTGTCCAGTAATTCTAAATAACAAAGATGGCGACGAAGAATCAATGCAGTCAAAATTTCGAGTGTTTAGTAATTCTTAATACCAAAGATGGCGACGAAGAATCAATGCAGTCACAATTTCGAGTGTTTAGTAATTCTTAATAACAAAGATGGCGACGAAGGATCAATGCAGTCACAATTTCGAGTGTTCAGTAATTCTTAATAACAAAGATGGCGACGAAGGATCAATGCAGTCACAATTTCGAGTGTTCAGTAATTCTTAATAACAAAGATGGCGACGAAGGATCAATGCAGTCACAATTACGAGTGTTCAGTAATTCTTAATAACAAAGATGGCGACGAAGCATCAATGCAGTCACAATTTCGAGTGTTCAGTAATTCTTAATAACAAAGATGGCGACGAAGAATCAATGCAGTCACAATTTCGAGTGTCCAGTGTTTCTTAATAAAAAAGATGGCGGCGAAGGATCAATGCAGTCACAATTTCGAGTGTTCAGTAATTCTTAATAACAAAGATGGCGACGAAGGATCAATGCAGTCAAAATTTCGAGTGTCCAGTGTTTCTTAATAACAAAGATGGCGGCGAAGGATCAATGCAGTCACAATTTCGAGTGTTCAGTAATTCTTAATAACAAAGATGGCGACGAAGAATCAATGCAGTCAAAATTTCGAGTGTCCAGTGTTTCTTAATAACAAAGATGGCGGCGAAGGATCAATGCAGTCACAATTTCGAGTGTTCAGTAATTCTTAATACCAAAGATGGCGACGAAGAATCAATGCAGTCAAAATTTCGAGTGTCCAGTGTTTCTTAATAACAAAGATGGCGGCGAAGGATCAATGCAGTCACAATTTCGAGTGTTTAGTAATTCTTAATAACAAAGATGGCGGCGAAGGATCAATGCAGTCACAATTTCGAGTGTTCAGTAATTCTTAATAACAAAGATGGCGACGAAGAATCAATGCAGTCAAAATTTCGAGTGTCCAGTGTTTCTTAATAACAAAGATGGCGGCGAAGGATCAATGCAGTCACAATTTCGAGTGTTCAGTAATTCTTAATACCAAAGATGGCGACGAAGAATCAATGCAGTCAAAATTTCGAGTGTCCAGTGTTTCTTAATACCAAAGATGGCGACGAAGAATCAATGCAGTCAAAATTTCGAGTGTCCAGTGTTTCTTAATAACAAAGATGGCGACGAAGAATCAATGCAGTCAAAATTTCGAGTGTTCAGTAATTCTTAATAACAAAGATGGCGACGAAGAATCAATGCAGTCAAAATTTCGAGTGTTCAGTAATTCTTAATACCAAAGATGGCGACGAAGAATCAATGCAGTCACAATTTCGAGTGTCCAGTGTTTCTTAATAACAAAGATGGCGACGAAGAATCAATGCAGTCAAAATTTCGAGTGTTCAGTAATTCTTAATACCAAAGATGGCGACGAAGAATCAATGCAGTCAAAATTTCGAGTGTCCAGTGTTTCTTAATAACAAAGATGGCGACGAAGAATCAATGCAGTCAAAATTTCGAGTGTTCAGTAATTCTAAATAACAAAGATGGCGACGAAGAATCAATGCAGTCAAAATTTCGAGTGTTCAGTAATTCTAAATAACAAAGATGGCGACGAAGAATCAATGCAGTCAAAATTTCGAGTGTTCAGTAATTCTTAATACCAAAGATGGCGACGAAGAATCAATGCAGTCAAAATTTCGAGTGTTCAGTAATTCTTAATAACAAAGATGGCGACGAAGAATCAATGCAGTCAAAATTTCGAGTGTCCAGTGTTTCTTAATACCAAAGATGGCGACGAAGAATCAATGCAGTCAAAATTTCGAGTGTTCAGTAATTCTTAATAACAAAGATGGCGACGAAGAATCAATGCAGTCAAAATTTCGAGTGTCCAGTGTTTCTTAATACCAAAGATGGCGACGAAGGATCAATGCAGTCAAAATTTCGAGTGTCCAGTGTTTCTTAATAACAAAGATGGCGGCGAAGGATCAATGCAGTCACAATTTCGAGTGTTCAGTAATTCTTAATAACAAAGATGGCGACGAAGAATCAATGCAGTCAAAATTTCGAGTGTCCAGTGTTTCTTAATAACAAAGATGGCGGCGAAGGATCAATGCAGTCAAAATTTCGAGTGTTCAGTAATTCTAAATAACAAAGATGGCGACGAAGAATCAATGCAGTCAAAATTTCGAGTGTTCAGTAATTCTAAATAACAAAGATGGCGACGAAGAATCAATGCAGTCAAAATTTCGAGTGTTCAGTAATTCTTAATACCAAAGATGGCGACGAAGAATCAATGCAGTCAAAATTTCGAGTGTCCAGTGTTTCTTAATACCAAAGATGGCGACGAAGGATCAATGCAGTCACAATTTCGAGTGTCCAGTGTTTCTTAATAACAAAGATGGCGGCGAAGGATCAATGCAGTCACAATTTCGAGTGTTCAGTAATTCTAAATAACAAAGATGGCGACGAAGAATCAATGCAGTCAAAATTTCGAGTGTCCAGTGTTTCTTAATACCAAAGATGGCGACGAAGGATCAATGCAGTCAAAATTTCGAGTGTCCGGTGTTTCTTAATAACAAAGATGGCGGCGAAGGATCAATGCAGTCACAATTTCGAGTGTTCAGTAATTCTTAATAACAAAGATGGCGACGAAGAATCAATGCAGTCAAAATTTCGAGTGTCCAGTGTTTCTTAATAACAAAGATGGCGGCGAAGGATCAATGCAGTCAAAATTTCGAGTGTTCAGTAATTCTAAATAACAAAGATGGCGACGAAGAATCAATGCAGTCAAAATTTCGAGTGTTCAGTAATTCTAAATAACAAAGATGGCGACGAAGAATCAATGCAGTCAAAATTTCGAGTGTCCAGTGTTTCTTAATAACAAAGATGGCGGCGAAGGATCAATGCAGTCACAATTTCGAGTGTTCAGTAATTCTTAATAACAAAGATGGCGACGAAGAATCAATGCAGTCAAAATTTCGAGTGTCCAGTGTTTCTTAATAACAAAGATGGCGGCGAAGGATCAATGCAGTCACAATTTCGAGTGTTCAGTAATTCTTAATACCAAAGATGGCGACGAAGAATCAATGCAGTCAAAATTTCGAGTGTCCAGTGTTTCTTAATAACAAAGATGGCGACGAAGAATCAATGCAGTCAAAATTTCGAGTGTTCAGTAATTCTTAATAACAAAGATGGCGACGAAGAATCAATGCAGTCAAAATTTCGAGTGTCCAGTGTTTCTTAATAACAAAGATGGCGGCGAAGGATCAATGCAGTCACAATTTCGAGTGTTCAGTAATTCTTAATAACAAAGATGGCGACGAAGAATCAATGCAGTCAAAATTTCGAGTGTCCAGTGTTTCTTAATAACAAAGATGGCGGCGAAGGATCAATGCAGTCACAATTTCGAGTGTCCAGTGTTTCTTAATAACAAAGATGGCGGCGAAGGATCAATGCAGTCACAATTTCGAGTGTTCAGTAATTCTTAATAACAAAGATGGCGACGAAGAATCAATGCAGTCAAAATTTCGAGTGTCCAGTGTTTCTTAATAACAAAGATGACGGCGAAGGATCAATGCAGTCACAATTTCGAGTGTTCAGTAATTCTTAATAACAAAGATGGCGACGAAGAATCAATGCAGTCAAAATTTCGAGTGTCCAGTGTTTCTTAATAACAAAGATGGCGGCGAAGGATCAATGCAGTCACAATTTCGAGTGTTCAGTAATTCTTAATAACAAAGATGGCGACGAAGAATCAATGCAGTCACAATTTCGAGTGTCCAGTGTTTCTTAATAACAAAGATGGCGGCGAAGGATCAATGCAGTCACAATTTCGAGTGTTCAGTAATTCTTAATACCAAAGATGGCGACGAAGAATCAATGCAGTCAAAATTTCGAGTGTCCAGTGTTTCTTAATAACAAAGATGGCGGCGAAGGATCAATGCAGTCAAAATTTCGAGTGTTCAGTAATTCTTAATACCAAAGATGGCGACGAAGAATCAATGCAGTCAAAATTTCGAGTGTCCAGTGTTTCTTAATAACAAAGATGGCGGCGAAGGATCAATGCAGTCACAATTTCGAGTGTTCAGTAATTCTAAATAACAAAGATGGCGACGAAGAATCAATGCAGTCAAAATTTCGAGTGTCCAGTGTTTCTTAATAACAAAGATGGCGGCGAAGGATCAATGCAGTCACAATTTCGAGTGTTCAGTAATTCTAAATAACAAAGATGGCGACGAAGAATCAATGCAGTCAAAATTTCGAGTGTTCAGTAATTCTTAATACCAAAGATGGCGACGAAGGATCAATGCAGTCACAATTTCGAGTGTTCAGTAATTCTTAATAACAAAGATGGCGACGAAGAATCAATGCAGTCAAAATTTCGAGTGTCCAGTGTTTCTTAATAACAAAGATGGCGGCGAAGAATCAATGCAGTCACAATTTCGAGTGTTCAGTAATTCTTAATAACAAAGATGGCGACGAAGAATCAATGCAGTCAAAATTTCGAGTGTCCAGTGTTTCTTAATAACAAAGATGGCGGCGAAGGATCAATGCAGTCACAATTTCGAGTGTTCAGTAATTCTTAATAACAAAGATGGCGACGAAGAATCAATGCAGTCAAAATTTCGAGTGTCCAGTGTTTCTTAATACCAAAGATGGCGGCGAAGGATCAATGCAGTCACAATTTCGAGTGTTCAGTAATTCTAAATAACAAAGATGGCGACGAAGAATCAATGCAGTCACAATTTCGAGTGTTCAGTAATTCTTAATAACAAAGATGGCGACGAAGAATCAATGCAGTCACAATTTCGAGTGTTCAGTAATTCTAAATAACAAAGATGGCGACGAAGAATCAATGCAGTCAAAATTTCGAGTGTCCAGTGTTTCTTAATAACAAAGATGGCGACGAAGGATCAATGCAGTCAAAATTTCGAGTGTTCAGTAATTCTAAATAACAAAGATGGCGACGAAGAATCAATGCAGTCACAATTTCGAGTGTTCAGTAATTCTTAATAACAAAGATGGCGACGAAGAATCAATGCAGTCACAATTTCGAGTGTTCAGTAATTCTAAATAACAAAGATGGCGACGAAGAATCAATGCAGTCAAAATTTCGAGTGTCCAGTGTTTCTTAATAACAAAGATGGCGGCGAAGGATCAATGCAGTCACAATTTCGAGTGTTCAGTAATTCTAAATAACAAAGATGGCGACGAAGAATCAATGCAGTCACAATTTCGAGTGTTCAGTAATTCTTAATAACAAAGATGGCGACGAAGAATCAATGCAGTCACAATTTCGAGTGTTCAGTAATTCTAAATAACAAAGATGGCGACGAAGAATCAATGCAGTCAAAATTTCGAGTGTCCAGTGTTTCTTAATAACAAAGATGGCGACGAAGGATCAATGCAGTCAAAATTTCGAGTGTTCAGTAATTCTAAATAACAAAGATGGCGACGAAGAATCAATGCAGTCACAATTTCGAGTGTTCAGTAATTCTTAATAACAAAGATGGCGACGAAGAATCAATGCAGTCACAATTTCGAGTGTTCAGTAATTCTAAATAACAAAGATGGCGACGAAGAATCAATGCAGTCAAAATTTCGAGTGTCCAGTGTTTCTTAATAACAAAGATGGCGGCGAAGGATCAATGCAGTCACAATTTCGAGTGTTCAGTAATTCTTAATAACAAAGATGGCGACGAAGAATCAATGCAGTCAAAATTTCGAGTGTCCAGTGTTTCTTAATAACAAAGATGGCGGCGAAGGATCAATGCAGTCACAATTTCGAGTGTTCAGTAATTCTTAATACCAAAGATGGCGACGAAGAATCAATGCAGTCAAAATTTCGAGTGTTCAGTAATTCTTAATAACAAAGATGGCGACGAAGAATCAATGCAGTCACAATTTCGAGTGTTCAGTAATTCTTAATAACAAAGATGGCGACGAAGAATCAATGCAGTCACAATTTCGAGTGTTCAGTAATTCTAAATAACAAAGATGGCGACGAAGAATCAATGCAGTCAAAATTTCGAGTGTTCAGTAATTCTTAATAACAAAGATGGCGACGAAGAATCAATGCAGTCACAATTTCGAGTGTTCAGTAATTCTTAATACCAAAGATGGCGGCGAAGGATCAATGCAGTCACAATTTCGAGTGTTCAGTAATTCTTAATACCAAAGATGGCGACGAAGAATCAATGCAGTCACAATTTCGAGTGTTCAGTAATTCTAAATAACAAAGATGGCGACGAAGAATCAATGCAGTCAAAATTTCGAGTGTTCAGTAATTCTTAATACCAAAGATGGCGACGAAGAATCAATGCAGTCAAAATTTCGAGTGTCCAGTGTTTCTTAATAACAAAGATGGCGGCGAAGGATCAATGCAGTCACAATTTCGAGTGTTCAGTAATTCTTAATACCAAAGATGGCGACGAAGAATCAATGCAGTCAAAATTTCGAGTGTCCAGTGTTTCTTAATAACAAAGATGGCGGCGAAGGATCAATGCAGTCAAAATTTCGAGTGTTTAGTAATTCTTAATACCAAAGATGGCGACGAAGGATCAATGCAGTCACAATTTCGAGTGTTCAGTAATTCTTAATACCAAAGATGGCGACGAAGAATCAATGCAGTCAAAATTTCGAGTGTCCAGTGTTTCTTAATAACAAAGATGGCGGCGAAGGATCAATGCAGTCAAAATTTCGAGTGTTCAGTAATTTTTAATACCAAAGATGGCGACGAAGAATCAATGCAGTCAAAATTTCGAGTGTCCAGTGTTTCTTAATAACAAAGATGGCGACGAAGAATCAATGCAGTCAAAATTTCGAGTGTTCAGTAATTCTTAATACCAAAGATGGCGACGAAGAATCAATGCAGTCAAAATTTCGAGTGTCCAGTGTTTCTTAATAACAAAGATGGCGGCGAAGGATCAATGCAGTCACAATTTCGAGTGTTCAGTAATTCTTAATACCAAAGCTGGCGACGAAGAATCAATGCAGTCAAAATTTCGAGTGTCCAGTGTTTCTTAATAACAAAGATGGCGGCGAAGGATCAATGCAGTCAAAATTTCGAGTGTTCAGTAATTCTAAATAACAAAGATGGCGACGAAGAATCAATGCAGTCACAATTTCGAGTGTCCAGTGTTTCTTAATAACAAAGATGGCGGCGAAGGATCAATGCAGTCACAATTTCGAGTGTTCAGTAATTCTAAATAACAAAGATGGCGACGAAGAATCAATGCAGTCAAAATTTCGAGTGTCCAGTGTTTCTTAATAACAAAGATGGCGGCGAAGGATCAATGCAGTCACAATTTCGAGTGTTCAGTAATTCTAAATAACAAAGATGGCGACGAAGAATCAATGCAGTCAAAATTTCGAGTGTTCAGTAATTCTTAATACCAAAGATGGCGACGAAGGATCAATGCAGTCACAATTTCGAGTGTTCAGTAATTCTTAATAACAAAGATGGCGACGAAGAATCAATGCAGTCAAAATTTCGAGTGTCCAGTGTTTCTTAATAACAAAGATGGCGGCGAAGAATCAATGCAGTCACAATTTCGAGTGTTCAGTAATTCTAAATAACAAAGATGGCGACGAAGAATCAATGCAGTCAAAATTTCGAGTGTCCAGTGTTTCTTAATAACAAAGATGGCGGCGAAGGATCAATGCAGTCACAATTTCGAGTGTTCAGTAATTCTTAATAACAAAGATGGCGACGAAGAATCAATGCAGTCAAAATTTCGAGTGTCCAGTGTTTCTTAATACCAAAGATGGCGGCGAAGGATCAATGCAGTCACAATTTCGAGTGTTCAGTAATTCTAAATAACAAAGATGGCGACGAAGAATCAATGCAGTCACAATTTCGAGTGTTCAGTAATTCTTAATAACAAAGATGGCGACGAAGAATCAATGCAGTCACAATTTCGAGTGTTCAGTAATTCTAAATAACAAAGATGGCGACGAAGAATCAATGCAGTCAAAATTTCGAGTGTCCAGTGTTTCTTAATAACAAAGATGGCGACGAAGGATCAATGCAGTCAAAATTTCGAGTGTTCAGTAATTCTAAATAACAAAGATGGCGACGAAGAATCAATGCAGTCACAATTTCGAGTGTTCAGTAATTCTTAATAACAAAGATGGCGACGAAGAATCAATGCAGTCACAATTTCGAGTGTTCAGTAATTCTAAATAACAAAGATGGCGACGAAGAATCAATGCAGTCAAAATTTCGAGTGTCCAGTGTTTCTTAATAACAAAGATGGCGGCGAAGGATCAATGCAGTCACAATTTTGAGTGTTCAGTAATTCTAAATAACAAAGATGGCGACGAAGAATCAATGCAGTCACAATTTCGAGTGTCCAGTAATTCTTAATAACAAAGATGGCGACGAAGAATCAATGCAGTCACAATTTCGAGTGTTCAGTAATTCTAAATAACAAAGATGGCGACGAAGAATCAATGCAGTCAAAATTTCGAGTGTCCAGTGTTTCTTAATACCAAAGATGGCGACGAAGGATCAATGCAGTCACAATTTCGAGTGTCCAGTGTTTCTTAATAACAAAGATGGCGGCGAAGGATCAATGCAGTCACAATTTCGAGTGTTCAGTAATTCTAAATAACAAAGATGGCGACGAAGAATCAATGCAGTCAAAATTTCGAGTGTCCAGTGTTTCTTAATACCAAAGATGGCGACGAAGGATCAATGCAGTCAAAATTTCGAGTGTCCGGTGTTTCTTAATAACAAAGATGGCGGCGAAGGATCAATGCAGTCACAATTTCGAGTGTTCAGTAATTCTTAATAACAAAGATGGCGACGAAGAATCAATGCAGTCAAAATTTCGAGTGTCCAGTGTTTCTTAATAACAAAGATGGCGGCGAAGGATCAATGCAGTCAAAATTTCGAGTGTTCAGTAATTCTAAATAACAAAGATGGCGACGAAGAATCAATGCAGTCAAAATTTCGAGTGTTCAGTAATTCTAAATAACAAAGATGGCGACGAAGAATCAATGCAGTCAAAATTTCGAGTGTCCAGTGTTTCTTAATAACAAAGATGGCGGCGAAGGATCAATGCAGTCACAATTTCGAGTGTTCAGTAATTCTAAATAACAAAGATGGCGACGAAGAATCAATGCAGTCACAATTTCGAGTGTTCAGTAATTCTTAATAACAAAGATGGCGACGAAGAATCAATGCAGTCACAATTTCGAGTGTTCAGTAATTCTTAATACCAAAGATGGCGACGAAGAATCAATGCAGTCAAAATTTCGAGTGTCCAGTGTTTCTTAATAACAAAGATGGCGACGAAGGATCAATGCAGTCAAAATTTCGAGTGTTCAGTAATTCTTAATAACAAAGATGGCGACGAAGAATCAATGCAGTCAAAATTTCGAGTGTTCAGTAATTCTTAATAACAAAGATGGCGGCGAAGGATCAATGCAGTCACAATTTCGAGTGTTCAGTAATTCTAAATAACAAAGATGGCGACGAAGAATCAATGCAGTCAAAATTTCGAGTGTCCAGTGTTTCTTAATAACAAAGATGGCGGCGAAGGATCAATGCAGTCACAATTTCGAGTGTTCAGTAATTCTTAATAACAAAGATGGCGACGAAGAATCAATGCAGTCAAAATTTCGAGTGTCCAGTGTTTCTTAATAACAAAGATGGCGGCGAAGGATCAATGCAGTCACAATTTCGAGTGTTCAGTAATTCTTAATACCAAAGATGGCGACGAAGAATCAATGCAGTCAAAATTTCGAGTGTTCAGTAATTCTTAATAACAAAGATGGCGACGAAGAATCAATGCAGTCACAATTTCGAGTGTTCAGTAATTCTTAATAACAAAGATGGCGACGAAGAATCAATGCAGTCACAATTTCGAGTGTTCAGTAATTCTAAATAACAAAGATGGCGACGAAGAATCAATGCAGTCAAAATTTCGAGTGTTCAGTAATTCTTAATAACAAAGATGGCGACGAAGAATCAATGCAGTCACAATTTCGAGTGTTCAGTAATTCTTAATACCAAAGATGGCGGCGAAGGATCAATGCAGTCACAATTTCGAGTGTTCAGTAATTCTTAATACCAAAGATGGCGACGAAGAATCAATGCAGTCACAATTTCGAGTGTTCAGTAATTCTAAATAACAAAGATGGCGACGAAGAATCAATGCAGTCAAAATTTCGAGTGTTCAGTAATTCTTAATACCAAAGATGGCGACGAAGAATCAATGCAGTCAAAATTTCGAGTGTCCAGTGTTTCTTAATAACAAAGATGGCGGCGAAGGATCAATGCAGTCACAATTTCGAGTGTTCAGTAATTCTTAATACCAAAGATGGCGACGAAGAATCAATGCAGTCAAAATTTCGAGTGTCCAGTGTTTCTTAATAACAAAGATGGCGGCGAAGGATCAATGCAGTCAAAATTTCGAGTGTTTAGTAATTCTTAATACCAAAGATGGCGACGAAGGATCAATGCAGTCACAATTTCGAGTGTTCAGTAATTCTTAATACCAAAGATGGCGACGAAGAATCAATGCAGTCAAAATTTCGAGTGTCCAGTGTTTCTTAATAACAAAGATGGCGGCGAAGGATCAATGCAGTCAAAATTTCGAGTGTTCAGTAATTTTTAATACCAAAGATGGCGACGAAGAATCAATGCAGTCAAAATTTCGAGTGTCCAGTGTTTCTTAATAACAAAGATGGCGACGAAGAATCAATGCAGTCAAAATTTCGAGTGTTCAGTAATTCTTAATACCAAAGATGGCGACGAAGAATCAATGCAGTCAAAATTTCGAGTGTCCAGTGTTTCTTAATAACAAAGATGGCGGCGAAGGATCAATGCAGTCACAATTTCGAGTGTTCAGTAATTCTTAATACCAAAGCTGGCGACGAAGAATCAATGCAGTCAAAATTTCGAGTGTCCAGTGTTTCTTAATAACAAAGATGGCGGCGAAGGATCAATGCAGTCAAAATTTCGAGTGTTCAGTAATTCTAAATAACAAAGATGGCGACGAAGAATCAATGCAGTCACAATTTCGAGTGTCCAGTGTTTCTTAATAACAAAGATGGCGGCGAAGGATCAATGCAGTCACAATTTCGAGTGTTCAGTAATTCTAAATAACAAAGATGGCGACGAAGAATCAATGCAGTCAAAATTTCGAGTGTCCAGTGTTTCTTAATAACAAAGATGGCGGCGAAGGATCAATGCAGTCACAATTTCGAGTGTTCAGTAATTCTAAATAACAAAGATGGCGACGAAGAATCAATGCAGTCAAAATTTCGAGTGTTCAGTAATTCTTAATACCAAAGATGGCGACGAAGGATCAATGCAGTCACAATTTCGAGTGTTCAGTAATTCTTAATAACAAAGATGGCGACGAAGAATCAATGCAGTCAAAATTTCGAGTGTCCAGTGTTTCTTAATAACAAAGATGGCGGCGAAGAATCAATGCAGTCACAATTTCGAGTGTTCAGTAATTCTAAATAACAAAGATGGCGACGAAGAATCAATGCAGTCAAAATTTCGAGTGTCCAGTGTTTCTTAATAACAAAGATGGCGGCGAAGGATCAATGCAGTCACAATTTCGAGTGTTCAGTAATTCTTAATAACAAAGATGGCGACGAAGAATCAATGCAGTCAAAATTTCGAGTGTCCAGTGTTTCTTAATACCAAAGATGGCGGCGAAGGATCAATGCAGTCACAATTTCGAGTGTTCAGTAATTCTAAATAACAAAGATGGCGACGAAGAATCAATGCAGTCACAATTTCGAGTGTTCAGTAATTCTTAATAACAAAGATGGCGACGAAGAATCAATGCAGTCACAATTTCGAGTGTTCAGTAATTCTAAATAACAAAGATGGCGACGAAGAATCAATGCAGTCAAAATTTCGAGTGTCCAGTGTTTCTTAATAACAAAGATGGCGACGAAGGATCAATGCAGTCAAAATTTCGAGTGTTCAGTAATTCTAAATAACAAAGATGGCGACGAAGAATCAATGCAGTCACAATTTCGAGTGTTCAGTAATTCTTAATAACAAAGATGGCGACGAAGAATCAATGCAGTCACAATTTCGAGTGTTCAGTAATTCTAAATAACAAAGATGGCGACGAAGAATCAATGCAGTCAAAATTTCGAGTGTCCAGTGTTTCTTAATAACAAAGATGGCGGCGAAGGATCAATGCAGTCACAATTTTGAGTGTTCAGTAATTCTAAATAACAAAGATGGCGACGAAGAATCAATGCAGTCACAATTTCGAGTGTCCAGTAATTCTTAATAACAAAGATGGCGACGAAGAATCAATGCAGTCACAATTTCGAGTGTTCAGTAATTCTAAATAACAAAGATGGCGACGAAGAATCAATGCAGTCAAAATTTCGAGTGTCCAGTGTTTCTTAATACCAAAGATGGCGACGAAGGATCAATGCAGTCACAATTTCGAGTGTCCAGTGTTTCTTAATAACAAAGATGGCGGCGAAGGATCAATGCAGTCACAATTTCGAGTGTTCAGTAATTCTAAATAACAAAGATGGCGACGAAGAATCAATGCAGTCAAAATTTCGAGTGTCCAGTGTTTCTTAATACCAAAGATGGCGACGAAGGATCAATGCAGTCAAAATTTCGAGTGTCCGGTGTTTCTTAATAACAAAGATGGCGGCGAAGGATCAATGCAGTCACAATTTCGAGTGTTCAGTAATTCTTAATAACAAAGATGGCGACGAAGAATCAATGCAGTCAAAATTTCGAGTGTCCAGTGTTTCTTAATAACAAAGATGGCGGCGAAGGATCAATGCAGTCAAAATTTCGAGTGTTCAGTAATTCTAAATAACAAAGATGGCGACGAAGAATCAATGCAGTCAAAATTTCGAGTGTTCAGTAATTCTAAATAACAAAGATGGCGACGAAGAATCAATGCAGTCAAAATTTCGAGTGTCCAGTGTTTCTTAATAACAAAGATGGCGGCGAAGGATCAATGCAGTCACAATTTCGAGTGTTCAGTAATTCTTAATAACAAAGATGGCGACGAAGAATCAATGCAGTCAAAATTTCGAGTGTCCAGTGTTTCTTAATAACAAAGATGGCGGCGAAGGATCAATGCAGTCACAATTTCGAGTGTTCAGTAATTCTTAATACCAAAGATGGCGACGAAGAATCAATGCAGTCAAAATTTCGAGTGTCCAGTGTTTCTTAATAACAAAGATGGCGACGAAGAATCAATGCAGTCAAAATTTCGAGTGTTCAGTAATTCTTAATAACAAAGATGGCGACGAAGAATCAATGCAGTCAAAATTTCGAGTGTCCAGTGTTTCTTAATAACAAAGATGGCGGCGAAGGATCAATGCAGTCACAATTTCGAGTGTTCAGTAATTCTTAATAACAAAGATGGCGACGAAGAATCAATGCAGTCAAAATTTCGAGTGTCCAGTGTTTCTTAATAACAAAGATGGCGGCGAAGGATCAATGCAGTCACAATTTCGAGTGTCCAGTGTTTCTTAATAACAAAGATGGCGGCGAAGGATCAATGCAGTCACAATTTCGAGTGTTCAGTAATTCTTAATAACAAAGATGGCGACGAAGAATCAATGCAGTCAAAATTTCGAGTGTCCAGTGTTTCTTAATAACAAAGATGACGGCGAAGGATCAATGCAGTCACAATTTCGAGTGTTCAGTAATTCTTAATAACAAAGATGGCGACGAAGAATCAATGCAGTCAAAATTTCGAGTGTCCAGTGTTTCTTAATAACAAAGATGGCGGCGAAGGATCAATGCAGTCACAATTTCGAGTGTTCAGTAATTCTTAATAACAAAGATGGCGACGAAGAATCAATGCAGTCACAATTTCGAGTGTCCAGTGTTTCTTAATAACAAAGATGGCGGCGAAGGATCAATGCAGTCACAATTTCGAGTGTTCAGTAATTCTTAATACCAAAGATGGCGACGAAGAATCAATGCAGTCAAAATTTCGAGTGTCCAGTGTTTCTTAATAACAAAGATGGCGGCGAAGGATCAATGCAGTCAAAATTTCGAGTGTTCAGTAATTCTTAATACCAAAGATGGCGACGAAGAATCAATGCAGTCAAAATTTCGAGTGTCCAGTGTTTCTTAATAACAAAGATGGCGGCGAAGGATCAATGCAGTCACAATTTCGAGTGTTCAGTAATTCTAAATAACAAAGATGGCGACGAAGAATCAATGCAGTCAAAATTTCGAGTGTCCAGTGTTTCTTAATAACAAAGATGGCGGCGAAGGATCAATGCAGTCACAATTTCGAGTGTTCAGTAATTCTAAATAACAAAGATGGCGACGAAGAATCAATGCAGTCAAAATTTCGAGTGTTCAGTAATTCTTAATACCAAAGATGGCGACGAAGGATCAATGCAGTCACAATTTCGAGTGTTCAGTAATTCTTAATAACAAAGATGGCGACGAAGAATCAATGCAGTCAAAATTTCGAGTGTCCAGTGTTTCTTAATAACAAAGATGGCGGCGAAGAATCAATGCAGTCACAATTTCGAGTGTTCAGTAATTCTTAATAACAAAGATGGCGACGAAGAATCAATGCAGTCAAAATTTCGAGTGTCCAGTGTTTCTTAATAACAAAGATGGCGGCGAAGGATCAATGCAGTCACAATTTCGAGTGTTCAGTAATTCTTAATAACAAAGATGGCGACGAAGAATCAATGCAGTCAAAATTTCGAGTGTCCAGTGTTTCTTAATACCAAAGATGGCGGCGAAGGATCAATGCAGTCACAATTTCGAGTGTTCAGTAATTCTAAATAACAAAGATGGCGACGAAGAATCAATGCAGTCACAATTTCGAGTGTTCAGTAATTCTTAATAACAAAGATGGCGACGAAGAATCAATGCAGTCACAATTTCGAGTGTTCAGTAATTCTAAATAACAAAGATGGCGACGAAGAATCAATGCAGTCAAAATTTCGAGTGTCCAGTGTTTCTTAATAACAAAGATGGCGACGAAGGATCAATGCAGTCAAAATTTCGAGTGTTCAGTAATTCTAAATAACAAAGATGGCGACGAAGAATCAATGCAGTCACAATTTCGAGTGTTCAGTAATTCTTAATAACAAAGATGGCGACGAAGAATCAATGCAGTCACAATTTCGAGTGTTCAGTAATTCTAAATAACAAAGATGGCGACGAAGAATCAATGCAGTCAAAATTTCGAGTGTCCAGTGTTTCTTAATAACAAAGATGGCGGCGAAGGATCAATGCAGTCACAATTTCGAGTGTTCAGTAATTCTAAATAACAAAGATGGCGACGAAGAATCAATGCAGTCACAATTTCGAGTGTTCAGTAATTCTTAATAACAAAGATGGCGACGAAGAATCAATGCAGTCACAATTTCGAGTGTTCAGTAATTCTAAATAACAAAGATGGCGACGAAGAATCAATGCAGTCAAAATTTCGAGTGTCCAGTGTTTCTTAATAACAAAGATGGCGACGAAGGATCAATGCAGTCAAAATTTCGAGTGTTCAGTAATTCTAAATAACAAAGATGGCGACGAAGAATCAATGCAGTCACAATTTCGAGTGTTCAGTAATTCTTAATAACAAAGATGGCGACGAAGAATCAATGCAGTCACAATTTCGAGTGTTCAGTAATTCTAAATAACAAAGATGGCGACGAAGAATCAATGCAGTCAAAATTTCGAGTGTCCAGTGTTTCTTAATAACAAAGATGGCGGCGAAGGATCAATGCAGTCACAATTTCGAGTGTTCAGTAATTCTTAATAACAAAGATGGCGACGAAGAATCAATGCAGTCAAAATTTCGAGTGTCCAGTGTTTCTTAATAACAAAGATGGCGGCGAAGGATCAATGCAGTCACAATTTCGAGTGTTCAGTAATTCTTAATACCAAAGATGGCGACGAAGAATCAATGCAGTCAAAATTTCGAGTGTTCAGTAATTCTTAATAACAAAGATGGCGACGAAGAATCAATGCAGTCACAATTTCGAGTGTTCAGTAATTCTTAATAACAAAGATGGCGACGAAGAATCAATGCAGTCACAATTTCGAGTGTTCAGTAATTCTAAATAACAAAGATGGCGACGAAGAATCAATGCAGTCAAAATTTCGAGTGTTCAGTAATTCTTAATAACAAAGATGGCGACGAAGAATCAATGCAGTCAAAATTTCGAGTGTTCAGTAATTCTTAATACCAAAGATGGCGGCGAAGGATCAATGCAGTCACAATTTCGAGTGTTCAGTAATTCTTAATACCAAAGATGGCGACGAAGAATCAATGCAGTCACAATTTCGAGTGTTCAGTAATTCTAAATAACAAAGATGGCGACGAAGAATCAATGCAGTCAAAATTTCGAGTGTTCAGTAATTTTTAATACCAAAGATGGCGACGAAGAATCAATGCAGTCAAAATTTCGAGTGTCCAGTGTTTCTTAATAACAAAGATGGCGGCGAAGGATCAATGCAGTCACAATTTCGAGTGTTCAGTAATTCTTAATACCAAAGATGGCGACGAAGAATCAATGCAGTCAAAATTTCGAGTGTCCAGTGTTTCTTAATAACAAAGATGGCGGCGAAGGATCAATGCAGTCAAAATTTCGAGTGTTTAGTAATTCTTAATACCAAAGATGGCGACGAAGGATCAATGCAGTCACAATTTCGAGTGTTCAGTAATTCTTAATACCAAAGATGGCGACGAAGAATCAATGCAGTCAAAATTTCGAGTGTCCAGTGTTTCTTAATAACAAAGATGGCGGCGAAGGATCAATGCAGTCAAAATTTCGAGTGTTCAGTAATTTTTAATACCAAAGATGGCGACGAAGAATCAATGCAGTCAAAATTTCGAGTGTCCAGTGTTTCTTAATAACAAAGATGGCGACGAAGAATCAATGCAGTCAAAATTTCGAGTGTTCAGTAATTCTTAATACCAAAGATGGCGACGAAGAATCAATGCAGTCAAAATTTCGAGTGTCCAGTGTTTCTTAATAACAAAGATGGCGGCGAAGGATCAATGCAGTCACAATTTCGAGTGTTCAGTAATTCTTAATACCAAAGCTGGCGACGAAGAATCAATGCAGTCAAAATTTCGAGTGTCCAGTGTTTCTTAATAACAAAGATGGCGGCGAAGGATCAATGCAGTCAAAATTTCGAGTGTTCAGTAATTCTAAATAACAAAGATGGCGACGAAGAATCAATGCAGTCACAATTTCGAGTGTCCAGTGTTTCTTAATAACAAAGATGGCGGCGAAGGATCAATGCAGTCACAATTTCGAGTGTTCAGTAATTCTAAATAACAAAGATGGCGACGAAGAATCAATGCAGTCAAAATTTCGAGTGTCCAGTGTTTCTTAATAACAAAGATGGCGGCGAAGGATCAATGCAGTCACAATTTCGAGTGTTCAGTAATTCTAAATAACAAAGATGGCGACGAAGAATCAATGCAGTCAAAATTTCGAGTGTTCAGTAATTCTTAATACCAAAGATGGCGACGAAGGATCAATGCAGTCACAATTTCGAGTGTTCAGTAATTCTTAATAACAAAGATGGCGACGAAGAATCAATGCAGTCAAAATTTCGAGTGTCCAGTGTTTCTTAATAACAAAGATGGCGGCGAAGAATCAATGCAGTCACAATTTCGAGTGTTCAGTAATTCTAAATAACAAAGATGGCGACGAAGAATCAATGCAGTCAAAATTTCGAGTGTCCAGTGTTTCTTAATAACAAAGATGGCGGCGAAGGATCAATGCAGTCACAATTTCGAGTGTTCAGTAATTCTTAATAACAAAGATGGCGACGAAGAATCAATGCAGTCAAAATTTCGAGTGTCCAGTGTTTCTTAATACCAAAGATGGCGGCGAAGGATCAATGCAGTCACAATTTCGAGTGTTCAGTAATTCTAAATAACAAAGATGGCGACGAAGAATCAATGCAGTCACAATTTCGAGTGTTCAGTAATTCTTAATAACAAAGATGGCGACGAAGAATCAATGCAGTCACAATTTCGAGTGTTCAGTAATTCTAAATAACAAAGATGGCGACGAAGAATCAATGCAGTCAAAATTTCGAGTGTCCAGTGTTTCTTAATAACAAAGATGGCGACGAAGGATCAATGCAGTCAAAATTTCGAGTGTTCAGTAATTCTAAATAACAAAGATGGCGACGAAGAATCAATGCAGTCACAATTTCGAGTGTTCAGTAATTCTTAATAACAAAGATGGCGACGAAGAATCAATGCAGTCACAATTTCGAGTGTTCAGTAATTCTAAATAACAAAGATGGCGACGAAGAATCAATGCAGTCAAAATTTCGAGTGTCCAGTGTTTCTTAATAACAAAGATGGCGGCGAAGGATCAATGCAGTCACAATTTTGAGTGTTCAGTAATTCTAAATAACAAAGATGGCGACGAAGAATCAATGCAGTCACAATTTCGAGTGTCCAGTAATTCTTAATAACAAAGATGGCGACGAAGAATCAATGCAGTCACAATTTCGAGTGTTCAGTAATTCTAAATAACAAAGATGGCGACGAAGAATCAATGCAGTCAAAATTTCGAGTGTCCAGTGTTTCTTAATAACAAAGATGGCGACGAAGGATCAATGCAGTCAAAATTTCGAGTGTTCAGTAATTCTAAATAACAAAGATGGCGACGAAGAATCAATGCAGTCACAATTTCGAGTGTTCAGTAATTCTTAATAACAAAGATGGCGACGAAGAATCAATGCAGTCACAATTTCGAGTGTTCAGTAATTCTAAATAACAAAGATGGCGACGAAGAATCAATGCAGTCAAAATTTCGAGTGTCCAGTGTTTCTTAATAACAAAGATGGCGGCGAAGGATCAATGCAGTCACAATTTCGAGTGTTCAGTAATTCTTAATAACAAAGATGGCGACGAAGAATCAATGCAGTCAAAATTTCGAGTGTCCAGTGTTTCTTAATAACAAAGATGGCGGCGAAGGATCAATGCAGTCACAATTTCGAGTGTTCAGTAATTCTTAATACCAAAGATGGCGACGAAGAATCAATGCAGTCAAAATTTCGAGTGTTCAGTAATTCTTAATAACAAAGATGGCGACGAAGAATCAATGCAGTCACAATTTCGAGTGTTCAGTAATTCTTAATAACAAAGATGGCGACGAAGAATCAATGCAGTCACAATTTCGAGTGTTCAGTAATTCTAAATAACAAAGATGGCGACGAAGAATCAATGCAGTCAAAATTTCGAATGTTCAGTAATTCTTAATAACAAAGATGGCGACGAAGAATCAATGCAGTCACAATTTCGAGTGTTCAGTAATTCTTAATACCAAAGATGGCGGCGAAGGATCAATGCAGTCACAATTTCGAGTGTTCAGTAATTCTTAATACCAAAGATGGCGACGAAGAATCAATGCAGTCACAATTTCGAGTGTTCAGTAATTCTAAATAACAAAGATGGCGACGAAGAATCAATGCAGTCAAAATTTCGAGTGTTCAGTAATTCTTAATACCAAAGATGGCGACGAAGAATCAATGCAGTCAAAATTTCGAGTGTCCAGTGTTTCTTAATAACAAAGATGGCGGCGAAGGATCAATGCAGTCACAATTTCGAGTGTTCAGTAATTCTTAATACCAAAGATGGCGACGAAGAATCAATGCAGTCAAAATTTCGAGTGTCCAGTGTTTCTTAATAACAAAGATGGCGGCGAAGGATCAATGCAGTCAAAATTTCGAGTGTTCAGTAATTCTTAATACCAAAGATGGCGACGAAGGATCAATGCAGTCACAATTTCGAGTGTTCAGTAATTCTTAATACCAAAGATGGCGACGAAGAATCAATGCAGTCAAAATTTCGAGTGTCCAGTGTTTCTTAATAACAAAGATGGCGGCGAAGGATCAATGCAGTCAAAATTTCGAGTGTTCAGTAATTCTTAATACCAAAGATGGCGACGAAGAATCAATGCAGTCAAAATTTCGAGTGTCCAGTGTTTCTTAATAACAAAGATGGCGACGAAGAATCAATGCAGTCAAAATTTCGAGTGTTCAGTAATTCTTAATACCAAAGATGGCGACGAAGAATCAATGCAGTCAAAATTTCGAGTGTCCAGTGTTTCTTAATAACAAAGATGGCGGCGAAGGATCAATGCAGTCACAATTTCGAGTGTTCAGTAATTCTTAATACCAAAGCTGGCGACGAAGAATCAATGCAGTCAAAATTTCGAGTGTCCAGTGTTTCTTAATAACAAAGATGGCGGCGAAGGATCAATGCAGTCAAAATTTCGAGTGTTCAGTAATTCTAAATAACAAAGATGGCGACGAAGAATCAATGCAGTCACAATTTCGAGTGTCCAGTGTTTCTTAATAACAAAGATGGCGGCGAAGGATCAATGCAGTCACAATTTCGAGTGTTCAGTAAATCTAAATAACAAAGATGGCGACGAAGAATCAATGCAGTCAAAATTTCGAGTGTCCAGTGTTTCTTAATAACAAAGATGGCGGCGAAGAATCAATGCAGTCACAATTTCGAGTGTTCAGTAATTCTAAATAACAAAGATGGCGACGAAGAATCAATGCAGTCAAAATTTCGAGTGTCCAGTGTTTCTTAATAACAAAGATGGCGGCGAAGGATCAATGCAGTCACAATTTCGAGTGTTCAGTAATTCTAAATAACAAAGATGGCGACGAAGAATCAATGCAGTCACAATTTCGAGTGTTCAGTAATTCTTAATAACAAAGATGGCGACGAAGAATCAATGCAGTCACAATTTCGAGTGTTCAGTAATTCTAAATAACAAAGATGGCGACGAAGAATCAATGCAGTCAAAATTTCGAGTGTCCAGTGTTTCTTAATAACAAAGATGGCGACGAAGAATCAATGCAGTCACAATTTCGAGTGTTCAGTAATTCTAAATAACAAAGATGGCGACGAAGAATCAATGCAGTCACAATTTCGAGTGTTCAGTAATTCTTAATAACAAAGATGGCGACGAAGAATCAATGCAGTCACAATTTCGAGTGTTCAGTAATTCTAAATAACAAAGATGGCGACGAAGAATCAATGCAGTCAAAATTTCGAGTGTCCAGTGTTTCTTAATAACAAAGATGGCGGCGAAGGATCAATGCAGTCACAATTTCGAGTGTTCAGTAATTCTTAATAACAAAGATGGCGACGAAGAATCAATGCAGTCAAAATTTCGAGTGTTCAGTAATTCTTAATAACAAAGATGTCGACGAAGAATCAATGCAGTCAAAATTTCGAGTATTCAGTAATTCTTAATAACAAAGATGGCGACGAAGAATCAATGCAGTCAAAATTTCGAGTGTCCAGTGTTTCTTAATAACAAAGATGGCGGCGAAGGATCAATGCAGTCACAATTTCGAGTGTTCAGTAATTCTAAATAACAAAGATGGCGACGAAGAATCAATGCAGTCAAAATTTCGAGTGTCCAGTGTTTCTTAATAACAAAGATGGCGGCGAAGGATCAATGCAGTCACAATTTCGAGTGTTCAGTAATTCTAAATAACAAAGATGGCGACGAAGAATCAATGCAGTCAAAATTTCGAGTGTCCAGTGTTTCTTAATAACAAAGATGGCGGCGAAGGATCAATGCAGTCACAATTTCGAGTGTTCAGTAATTCTAAATAACAAAGATGGCGACGAAGAATCAATGCAGTCAAAATTTCGAGTGTCCAGTGTTTCTTAATAACAAAGATGGCGGCGAAGGATCAATGCAGTCACAATTTCGAGTGTTCAGTAATTCTAAATAACAAATATGGCGACGAAGAATCAATGCAGTCAAAATTTCGAGTGTCCAGTGTTTCTTAATAACAAAGATGGCGACGAAGAATCAATGCAGTCACAATTTCGAGTGTTCAGTAATTCTAAATAACAAAGATGGCGACGAAGAATCAATGCAGTCACAATTTCGAGTGTTCAGTAATTCTAAATAACAAAGATGGCGACGAAGAATCAATGCAGTCAAAATTTCGAGTGTCCAGTGTTTCTTAATAACAAAGATGGCGGCGAAGGATCAATGCAGTCACAATTTCGAGTGTTCAGTAATTCTAAATAACAAAGATGGCGACGAAGAATCAATGCAGTCAAAATTTCGAGTGTCCAGTGTTTCTTAATAACAAAGATGGCGGCGAAGGATCAATGCAGTCACAATTTCGAGTGTTCAGTAATTCTAAATAACAAATATGGCGACGAAGAATCAATGCAGTCACAATTTCGAGTGTTCAGTAATTCTAAATAACAAAGATGGCGACGAAGAATCAATGCAGTCACAATTTCGAGTGTTCAGTAATTCTTAATAACAAAGATGGCGACGAAGAATCAATGCAGTCACAATTTCGAGTGTTCAGTAATTCTTAATAACAAAGATGGCGGCGAAGGATCAATGCAGTCACAATTTCGAGTGTTCAGTAATTCTTAATAACAAAGATGGCGACGAAGAATCAATGCAGTCAAAATTTCGAGTGTTCAGTAATTCTAAATAACAAAGATGGCGACGAAGAATCAATGCAGTCACAATTTCGAGTGTTCAGTAATTCTTAATAACAAAGATGGCGACGAAGAATCAATGCAGTCACAATTTCGAGTGTTCAGTAATTCTTAATAACAAAGATGGCGGCGAAGGATCAATGCAGTCACAATTTCGAGTGTTCAGTAATTCTTAATAACAAAGATGGCGACGAAGAATCAATGCAGTCAAAATTTCGAGTGTCCAGTGTTTCTTAATAACAAAGATGGCGGCGAAGGATCAATGCAGTCACAATTTCGAGTGTTCAGTAATTCTAAATAACAAAGATGGCGACGAAGAATCAATGCAATCAAAATTTCGAGTGTCCAGTGTTTCTTAATAACAAAGATGGCGGCGAAGGATCAATGCAGTCAAAATTTCGAGTGTTCAGTAATTCTAAATAACAAAGATGGCGACGAAGAATCAATGCAGTCAAAATTTCGAGTGTTCAGTAATTCTTAATACCAAAGATGGCGACGAAGAATCAATGCAGTCACAATTTCGAGTGTTCAGTAATTCTAAATAACAAAGATGGCGACGAAGAATCAATGCAGTCAAAATTGCGAGTGTCCAGTGTTTCTTAATAACAAAGATGGCGGCGAAGGATCAATGCAGTCAAAATTTCGAGTGTTCAGTAATTCTAAATAACAAAGATGGCGACGAAGAATCAATGCAGTCAAAATTTCGAGTGTTCAGTAATTCTTAATACCAAAGATGGCGACGAAGAATCAATGCAGTCACAATTTCGAGTGTTCAGTAATTCTAAATAACAAAGATGGCGACGAAGAATCAATGCAGTCAAAATTTCGAGTGTTCAGTAATTCTAAATAACAAAGATGGCGACGAAGAATCAATGCAGTCAAAATTTCGAGTGTCCAGTGTTTCTTAATAACAAAGATGGCGGCGAAGGATCAATGCAGTCACAATTTCGAGTGTCCAGTAATTCTTAATACCAAAGATGGCGACGAAGAATCAATGCAGTCAAAATTTCGAGTGTCCAGTGTTTCTTAATAACAAAGATGGCGGCGAAGGATCAATGCAGTCACAATTTCGAGTGTTCAGTAATTCTAAATAACAAAGATGGCGACGAAGAATCAATGCAGTCACAATTTCGAGTGTCCAGTAATTCTAAATAACAAAGATGGCGACGAAGAATCAATGCAGTCAAAATTTCGAGTGTTCAGTAATTCTTAATACCAAAGATGGCGACGAAGAATCAATGCAGTCACAATTTCGAGTGTTCAGTAATTCTAAATAACAAAGATGGCGACGAAGAATCAATGCAGTCACAATTTCGAGTGTCCAGTAATTCTAAATAACAAAGATGGCGACGAAGAATCAATGCAGTCAAAATTTCGAGTGTTCAGTAATTCTTAATACCAAAGATGGCGACGAAGAATCAATGCAGTCACAATTTCGAGTGTTCAGTAATTCTTAATACCAAAGATGGCGACGAAGAATCAATGCAGTCAAAATTTCGAGTGTCCAGTGTTTCTTAATAACAAAGATGGCGGCGAAGAATCAATGCAGTCACAATTTCGAGTGTTCAGTAATTCTAAATAACAAAGATGGCGACGAAGAATCAATGCAGTCAAAATTTCGAGTGTTCAGTAATTCTTAATACCAAAGATGGCGACGAAGGATCAATGCAGTCACAATTTCGAGTGTCCAGTAATTCTTAATACCAAAGATGGCGACGAAGAATCAATGCAGTCAAAATTTCGAGTGTTCAGTAATTCTTAATACCAAAGATGGCGACGAAGAATCAATGCAGTCAAAATTTCGAGTGTTCAGTGTTTCTTAATAACAAAGATGGCGGCGAAGGATCAATGCAGTCACAATTTCGAGTGTTCAGTAATTCTTAATAACAAAGATGGCGACGAAGAATCAATGCAGTCACAATTTCGAGTGTTCAGTAATTCTTAATAACAAAGATGGCGACGAAGGATCAATGCAGTCACAATTTCGAGTGTCCAGTAATTCTAAATAACAAAGATGGCGACGAAGAATCAATGCAGTCACAATTTCGAGTGTTCAGTAATTCTTAATACCAAAGATGGCGACGAAGAATCAATGCAGTCACAATTTCGAGTGTTTAGTAATTCTTAATAACAAAGATGGCGACGAAGGATCAATGCAGTCACAATTTCGAGTGTTCAGTAATTCTTAATAACAAAGATGGCGACGAAGGATCAATGCAGTCACAATTTCGAGTGTTCAGTAATTCTTAATAACAAAGATGGCGACGAAGGATCAATGCAGTCACAATTACGAGTGTTCAGTAATTCTTAATAACAAAGATGGCGACGAAGAATCAATGCAGTCACAATTTCGAGTGTTCAGTAATTCTTAATAACAAAGATGGCGACGAAGCATCAATGCAGTCACAATTTCGAGTGTTCAGTAATTCTTAATAACAAAGATGGCGACGAAGAATCAATGCAGTCACAATTTCGAGTGTTCAGTAATTCTTAATAACAAAGATGGCGACGAAGAATCAATGCAGTCACAATTTCGAGTGTTCAGTAATTCTTAATACCAAAGATGGCGATGAAGAATCAATGTAATCACGATTTAGTCATTTCAAGACGGAGGTTGACAACAAACTAACTTGAATCCAAAATTCAATATTTTTATAATAAGGTCGGAGGCTTCTCATTGGTTGATTGTCCTAACCGTAGTTATAAATAAAATTGTCAAAATCATTGGGTTCATACCCTCATTATTAATCAAAAACATTTTAACAATGATTGTTTACTGTAACAATGGAGATGAGAATGAAGACTAACCAACTTCGAAATGCATGGACTGTTTTACATGGTGGGTATTCGTTTTGTAGAGGAAAATCTTTAGGGGGTTAATGTTTAAACCTTAATAAAATATATTTAATAAAGAACGCAGCACGAAATGAACAACAAAACTTCTTTTCAACAATAACAACGAAAACTGAAATTTATTTCACAGCAGAAAGTTAAAGGTAGGAGTATGGTAGAGCAAGAAGGAATAGAAAGCTCTTTTTGGGGTCTATGTCGGTTAGTCGGTATATTCTCTGTATCACCCCCAGTTAATAGCAGTTGTCTCCAAGTGAGGCCATCGATGCTAGGTAGAGGTGTCCGGTGGACAGGAGACAAGAGAGGAAAGGTGTTGCTTGGCTGGAGGTCCGGTCCTAACTAATGATTCTCTGTAGTTCCGACAAGTAGTTCTTTAGGGGACAGATGAGTCAATGCACCCTGTCAGCTGAGTGGTCAGTGTGTGGCTGAACAGCTCAGAGGTGGGGGTGGGGGCATTGATTCACAAGAGAAAATATACTTTTGTGACTGCTACAAATCTCTGTACCTATTTTACAAATATTTTAATGGAATGTACCCTGATGAATTCGTAGCATTTATGCTCCCTCGACATAAATATCCCGACTTACCCGATAACCAGCATACTCCCCCCCCCTTCACTGTTAAGATCCCTAGATGTTGGAAAGCCTTCTACTCTAATAGTTTCTTCTTTTGAATAGCTAGACTTTGGGATTCTCTCCCTGTTGCCTGCTTCTCTGACTGTACTAACATGCAGAAATTTAAGTGGTATGTGAACAGACATCTTGCTGCTCAACTCCTTACATAGTGCTCCTGTGGACACGGTCTCAAATAGTAGCCCCTTGCGTCCAAGTGGTAATATATTTCTTGTTTGGGATGACTAAGAAACAAAAAGAATTTGTTTGAAGTTGTTTTTTTTTTTTTATATGTGGCATTAAAAAAAGATGCATTAGGAAAGACATGTAGTAGTGATGCAATGGATGTAATATAAACAAACAGACAAGTTTCTTAGATACACTTTTGATGTTAGTCTGTATAAAAGTGTTAACTTTAGTCAAAATTGGGCCGTTCCTTCTTTAATCAAATTTTTTCCGATTTTTGATACTTATTGAAAGCATTCCAATACAACACCTATCTAAGAACACCCCCAGACACATGAAGTGCATTTATATGAAATTAAAATAAAAAATTGGCCCAGTCGTTTCAGATTCCATAGGGAACGAACTCGCACACACATAAACACAAACATAAACACACACACACACACAGACAAAGTGCTTTTATAAAGAAGTAGAGATAGAAACGTGCAAAAGAACCTTTTTATGTGGGGGATTGTTTTTGTAATTGCATTCCATTATTAGTCTAATTTCCTTTTTGTGTCATTTCTTCCTCTCTTCAGTCTTTGGTTTGTACTAATCACATTTATTCACCTGTATTTGGTCTGTTGCATGATTTTTACCTGAAATAAGAAGCTTTGGTTAGTACATAGATAAGTTTAAGATCCCCCACCCCAATTTTTAAATGTTTGTGTCAACTGATGATTACATTTCAGCGTCCAAAATGAAAATAACTTTAACTTGTTTCTGCACAGATTTTCCTGTGTATACACTCACCTGAATTAATAAAAACAAATAAAAATATTTTGGGCCAATCAGAGGATTTTCTGAATTTATTCAAAGTGGCCCTTTTGGAGCCGCATCGACCGTCATATAAAGTCAGGTTTTTCTTCAATAAACTAGTTGAGCCACCAATCAGTGTTATCTCAGCACCTTTCTGTTAAACAGAACCGGTAGTACCGTTAGCAGCAGCTGTATGACAGCTAACGTATGCAAATGACGAAGCCGGCTGCGTGAAGTGACGTCACATCCGATGCAGAAGGACACGTGGCTGAAGCAGCAGAGACGTCACTGGAGAAGAAGAAAATAGAAAGAAAAAGCAGAGACAAAAGTTACACATGGCCGGAGAAGCGACGGTGAAGCAAGTGTTCAAGACATGGCTGCAAAATAACAGCGAGCGATACGTGGGTGACAAGCGCGTTTAAATGAACTGTTTTAAAACAAGATGCAATACGTTGTTGGAAATACTAAGAATAAATGCCTTTTATTAAAAGTGAAAAAGTTGGTCGAATTTCTTTTCCTTTCCTTAGTTATAGCGACGGACTGTACATGTTAACATGTAACGATGTAACGTGACATTTGGGGCTGTATCTCAACTCACACACATACCACCATAAGCATATGCAAACAGACATTAACAAACACACAGTCACACAACACTTCACTATTTCATTATCGTCTGCTCAACTAAAACCGACATATCCATTGAAATATTCCTAACTTTTCTCATTGAACTTTCTTGTTATTATGACAACAAATGATTATTAACTCTTATTAATAACTTTTAATTAATTATAATTTGTATAATGGAGAACAGACACGCTTAAAACCTAAAAAACATTTTCACAGAAAATACAGGGTGTCCAAAAAGAAGCTGATAGTTAAAAAAAATTTTTTTATATATTTTTCTTTTATTTTTCAGATCATCTAGAATAACCCTTACAAGGTCATCATGAGTTGTTACACTACCAAGGAGCGGAT
Source organism: Euprymna scolopes (assembly GCF_053919585.1). NCBI lineage: Eukaryota > Metazoa > Mollusca > Cephalopoda > Sepiida > Sepiolidae > Euprymna > Euprymna scolopes. The sequence continues at coordinate 52,463,215 of NC_136518.1, forward strand.
AATTATTGTAGAGTCGTATTTTTGGTTGAATGAGTCAATTTCAAAAACTCAAAGAGAATTTCGGCGAAACTTCAACACAAGAAATTCCCCTACTCTCAATGCAATAAAAGCTATGGTTGCTCGATTTCATGAGCAAGGATCTGTATGTGACCTCCCTAAATCTGGTAGACCCTGTACGGCAAGAAGTGATGAGAATTGTCAGAGATTAGCAGAGAGTGTGGCCGAGGATCCATCCACATCAGTAAGAAGGAGATCAAGTCAAATTGGGGTCTCTCGATCAATGTGGTTCCAGCAGGATGGTGCAATAGCGCATATGGCACAAGAAACATTAAATCTGCTCCAGGACATATTCGGCAACCGAATAATTTCTCGTGGCTGTGAGAAAAATTGACCACCCCACTCGCCAAATCTCACACGTGTAGATTTCCTCCTTTGGGGTTACCTGAAAGAGTGGGTATACACAAACAAACCAGCTACAATAAATGCTCTTGAAAACAATATAGAGGAGGAAATTAGAGCCATAAGCCCTGAAACATTAAGTGATGTGCTGGACAATGCCCTGCAGAGAGCACAAAAGTGTGAAAATGAAATGGTGGACATTTGAGTAACATCATTTTTCATAACTAAAATTAGACCTTGTGAAAAACATAACCTAGATTAAGTTGTGTAAATAAAATTAGAATAAGTAGACTATGATATCTTACAATATCTCAAAAAATCACGGAGAGGCTCATCTTTCTACATATGAAAATTGGTAAGCACAACTTAAATATTGAGGAAGTTAATCAAATTTAAAATCCGTCAGCTTCTTTTGGGACACCCTGTATTTTCCTAAAACCGACTCATTCAAAAAAAAAAAAACCTTACCCAAGTTGGAACCGCTAAAAGAAACCATCTAAATGTTTGATAGAAAAAAAATCTAGGTGCTTGATAAGATGAAGTCAGCAGATTGAATTTTTTAAATCATCGATTAGAAAGCTATTTTATGGTTAAAAGTAATTTTTACGGAATTGGGTAAAATTGCATTTTCTTAGATATTATAAAGTGGACAGTGAAGAGTTCACACACAGGGGGCATAACTCCGGAATGCATATTTTAGATTACTTGTGTCATGGCTGCAATATTTGTTGTCTATAGCGATAGACATTTTTTTTTTTTAAATATATATAAAAACAAAATAACAGTTGTTCTACTCGATGAATTTTCGTAATTGTTAGATATATTACTATTTTCGACATGACAATTAAGTACGTATTGTTTTTGCTTAAAACGACATATTAGAAAAAATCGATTTGTTGACCTTATCTCAATAAGCACCAAAATCTACAACGTTAGTATAACTGAAAACTTTCAAATATGCTATTCCCAAACTGTAATAAATTTCTTCATCTTGTATCTAACCGACATTGCTATTGTAAAAAAACAAGACACCTCTTCGATCATTTGAGAATGTATTTGATTCACCGATCCAAGGGAGAAAACTCTGTTCAACTCATTACAATTCCATGACTTGGCAAATGTGGTATCTATTCTAACACTAGCGCGCGCGCGTGTGTGTGTGTGTGGGGAGGGGGGGGGCATGCGGCCTTCCTGGTCGTAAAATACGTTTAAATATATTTAAATTCATGCAGATTTCGTATTTATTCTTACAGACCCAATTTTCTATATTGAATATTGTATTGCACTTAATATATAGTACTAATTTCAAAAGTTTAAAAAACGACTTGGGTACCATCAGCTAGAATCAGAACCAAAGCATTTAGCGTTCCAGCCACGTTCCTTACAGTCTGAGCTAACCCGACAGATAGATAAGAAAGATTTAAAATTAAACTAACTGTAGCTATGATTGAATTAGCGCGTGCATAAAACTAATAAAAATATGCCAGGAAATTGAAATGAAGATTTTGCATTTCAAGTTGGCAACATATTTCTGTACGCGTTATTTATCCATCCAAACAAAGATTTTACTCGTTATAAACAATCCTTTGTGTATGATTACTATTTCCTGTTTATTTCAGCGTAATGTGACCAGTAGATTAAGAGTTTATCGATTAAAAAAAAAAAAAAAAAAAATATATATATATATATATATATATATATATATATTTACACAGTGATCACCACTTATCAAGGCCCGGAATCCACTCAGGGATAAGGATTATTGCAAGTACATTACATTTTTATATAGACACACACACACACACACATATACATACATCTGCTGTTTTATTTATATAAACTACAAGAAATGCTTTTAGACTGAGGCAATTTTTTTATTTCTGTCACAATGCAGAGTGCCTCTTTTCCTTGCATTAATAACCGCCATTGTATCTAACTCTGCCCTTGTGAAGAGGTAAGTAAGTAGAGGCTAAATTTGTTTGAAAATTTGAGAAATAAAAGAAAAATGAAGAATTTTTTTTTTATTTTTCGAACTACTATTCTCATTTTGATTGTTATGTTCATAACGTTTCGGTTGATATAACCTCCAACCTTCTCCAGGTGCATTTTCTCAAATTCAGTAATCTATACGGAATTTTGAACTGAACCCTTTATTTAATCTATGTGTTCATTAATGGATTGTTTTCGTTCTGTGAAATCGTACTGGGATAGAAGTGTTAATTAATTAATCTGTGATTCGTAGTTATTATCGCCTGCAGTAAAGGGTGAACTTTCAAATTTCAAAAGAGTACTACATCCTTTTGTGGTTAGAATTCATTCCAAAATCAGACCGGCAGAGTTCCTATCATTTTGGAAAATGGTTTGTTCATTGTCAGTCTGAGGTACGGCCCTGTGCAGTTCCAGGAAGTTCATCTTCTCAGTCTTTGCCTTTCCGGGGGTTTATTTATTGCAAATCGCCTTAGGGACCCATACCGAGAAATGTTGACTGTTCTGATACTACACTTAATTTCTTCTTTTCTTGGTTAATGGAGAAATCCTGCTAGGCAAGGAGCAATTTTAATATTTGTTCCAATCCAAAGTGAGCCTTACATCTTAATTTGTCTACATGAGAAGGTAAATAAATAAGGGCTTTCTCTTAGAAGTTATTGTTACTTAACAATTTTATCTGTTGTGACACAAACAAGAGCAATCGGTTCTTGTCCAGAATTCTTGCCCAGAAAATAAATAAAGATCTGCATGATGTACATACCCTTGACGAAACAAAAATATCATATTCCAAAAATTAAATTGATCACGTAGATATATTTTTAAGCAAGTAAATCAAATTTTATGAGTAATGAAAGAGCAGCTGTCTTGTCCGCCATTTTGAAATCTAAAAAAATAAATGAACAAAAAACAAAGGGAGATAACTTAATGATTTAAACTTGCGATATTTATGTTATAATTAGCGAGACCTGTGGAAATTCCACAAGAGACTCATTCGTATGTAATATATTGATGTTGGCATTCTGTAGATGTTCAGTGTAAATAGAGACACTCTGATATTATTGTTAAAACTGCAAAAGAATTTATCTAAGCTAGCAGAGACGCCCGGGTCGTAAAGTACGCTTAAATATGATATTTTAATTCTTGCAGATTTTGCATATATTTAATATTCTATCGATTTTATATATTATAAAGTTGCGATTTAAAAAAATATATCTATATGACTTGGGTGCATTAGCTTGAATCGAAACCAAAATAAAAACTTATAAATATATAACTTGAGTTCGTTCAGCCATAATCGAAACCGAAACCAAAACTTATGAAGAATTCTTGGTAAAATCATTTATGACAAGAAATGGAAGTACATAACAATTAAACGACCCGGATGTAAGCGTGACACAGATAATAACACTCATGCTATCGTATTAATATATAGATGTCCCCGAAAACCACTTAATCACTGAAAAATAATTTTTTTCATAGAAATACAACTACTTGATCAATTTCCGTGATTTTTGGAATATGATATTTTCGTTTCATGATGGGTGTGTATATCATACAGATTTTTCTTAATTTTTTTTTTTTTTTTAATATTTGGGAAGAATTCTGGACAAGAATCAAACAATTTATCCTATTGGATTAAACAAACTTCAGTTTGAGATTTCATGTAGATTCCCGTGTCCGAGATGTTCCCCTCCCCCAACATAAAAAAGACCACAAGAAAGATAAACTATAACATTGTTATATATAGTCGATTGGGAAGAAAGAAAATAACAGTCTCTGTTTTAATAACTCAAATAAACAGGATGTTAAATGATCATTCAGATATCTATATATCTCATGAATAAATCATGTATTAACCACAAGAACGAGCCCCCTTGATTTCTGAGACCTTTCTGAAGTATAATGGAAAAAAAAAAGAAAGAAAGAGAAAACAGCCTACATAAAACAGTATGTCTGCAATTACTATGCCAGAAAGTGTAAGAGTCTATCATGCTCATTTATATATATACGATGATTGCAACGTCTTGTCAGACGAGTGCCACTCCCTCAGACACTTAAAGTCTATGAGCCCAAAAATGACTTTTTTTAGTCCTACAGGTGAATTCACATGCTCAAGCAGGCATGACACTGAAGACGGTCATTGAGATTAATTATTAGTTGCTCCCAGCATTTCAAGCCTCCACTCGTCACAACTTTTCCATTGCCACAGGACCATTTTTATAGACAAATGCCTGATGGAGTATCTATACACAGATGATGTTACAGAGTCTTAGCTTTGTACGACAGCTAAGTCTCTCTCTCGGTTCAAAATGTTGAGATCCAGCAACAAGCAAGAGCAAGATAGCCAGCAACAAGTTAAACTGCAGACCAGCTTAATGCGGGTACTGGTCTCCCGCTTTATGGTTTTTTAAATCAGAGATTTGCTTCTCCTAGAAAGGTTGCCTTCACCACGGCTTATGGGAGCCCTCTCCACTCCAATATATATATATATATATATATATATATATATATATATATATATATATATATATATATATATATATATATATATATTTGTCATCCACATACAGTAATGTTTTGTTGTATTACAACTCATCAGTGCGGCTAGACAAACACCTTTTCCCAGCCATGGATCGAATCTACAACCGTTGCATTGCTAGTCAACAGCTCTAACCATCAGGCTATGAATCAGTGCTGTAAATATTTCTCTTCGAGTGTGTATTAAATCCACGCCCGCCCATCGCAGAAAGTGCTCAAACCATCATTTGTTTACAAACAAATTAATAGTAGGCTTCATTTAATTGCTGAAATACGTGTCGGGTGAAAATATATTTACAAAGTGCTCAACCCAAAAAGGGGGGGCTTTAATTTGTCATCCACATACAGTACTATTTCGTTATATCACAACTTCTATATATCAATCTCTCTCTCTCTCTCTCTCTCTCTCTCTCTATATATATATATATATATATATATATATATATATATATATATATTTATTTATTTAATTGTACAGAAGTTCAAAAAACATTGGTAACGTCGGTTTCAAGCCAACATAAGGGAGACCAGTTAATGGTAAATCGTAAGTAATGTTAGGCTCTCGCCAACCATGTTGTTACAACGAGAGTCTAACATTTATTTATTAACTGGTCCCCCTTATGCTGGGCTTGAAACCGACGGTACCAATGTTTTTCTGAACTTCTGTACAATTAAATAAATAAATATTAAGCTCTTATATCGAAAAAGTTCTTCTTTTTAATTGAGCAGTTTGTTGGAATTCTTTCCCCCCAAAACAGTAAACATATATATATATATATATATATATATATATATATATATATATATATATATATATTGCAAAATTTTGTTGAAAATTCAAAGACTCACGTTTTCTTTTTTATAACCTTCGTTTATTTCCTGGATTTTTCCATTACAGCCGTTTCATTAATGAATTGGCAATTTTAAGATTTATGTTTCCGTAAAAATATCCTGTCCTCACCAACTTCTTCAGATGTATATCCATTAGATTTAGATTTTTACAACAAATGGTATATTTTTAACATGCTGGACATCGTATTCGGGTAAAAAGATTTCCACAGCCATGCTTCCTCACTTCCTCCATCTTATCATCATCATCATCATATATATATATATATATATATATATATATATATATATATATATATATATATATATATATATATATATAATTAATTAATTCCTAAAACATATTATAAGGTATTTATGGCTTCTCTTCCAATTTTCGGATTTTTAATCATGTCAAAACGCATTTTATTTCCTTTTGATGGATTGATTGTTGCTATTTCTGCTGATGAGTTAAGGGCAAAATAGATTCACTGATTGATATAATAATTAAGTGATTGAATTGTGCGATGAAACAGATACTGTCAAGAATTGTAAATGTCAACTGAATTAATTGTAGGATGGTCAACATCATGAACTTTGGAATATAGACTTTTGTCATTCCTTCATTCATTATATATATATATCTCTGCTGGAGAGACTCTCTCACTCTTTCGACCAGCTCGGCTGTTCGCTTCACCACTATTATCCCGTGGAATAAAGACTTGCAAAGGTCCAATGTTAAAAGGAGTTTGTCGTTTTTTATCGAGGGTTCTAAAAGATAAATAATTAGCTGGGGTACAACTACCCCACTAAAGATATTATTGGTTTCACTTGAATTCAATATTTTGATTTTTAAATTTCGCTATCATAACGAAGAAGTGCCAAACTTTTTAATCGCTAAAAATTAGAAAACCTGATTTTCTTAATTATTAAGAAAATACTTCATCAATTTAAATGATTTTGTTTTTAATATATGGCATCTTTATTCCGTGACGAGTACGTATAAGATTTTCCGGTCGCTTTGGAGAGTCCATCATTTTGCTGCTACACAAAAAATATATCAATTTTAATTACTTTTAAATTGATATATTTTTTATGAAAGTTCGTGGTCTCATGCAAAATTGTTAATGTACAAAAATTGTTTTATGTAAAATAGAAAACATTTTGCAGCGTTCGTTAATAAAAATTAACTTGAATTGTTATATTAAAAAAAAGTCGTCACTGTTTTTTAAAAAATGTTTTCATCCGTTTTTATTGATAAAATGTTTTGACTACTTTTATCTGTTATTGTGCTGAGGGAGATAACTCCAGTTTACTAAACAAAAAAAAAAAAATGCTTTCACTTTTTTACATACTTCGAATAATTGTTCTTTTTTTTTTTAAATTAAGGAAATAAAATTTTATGAAGAAGCGAGAAGTTCAAAAACGCCCATATTGATTAACATCCGCCGAAATTCAAGGGCGACAATTCAATTAGACTATGGATATTTTGTTTGTATTCAAAGTAATTAAAACTTTTTATTGCTAAAACTCAGCGTAAAAATGAACTGTGTGTACTGTGTTGCACATTGGGCATTCGGGTTTTCAGCGGAAAAAAGAACTTGTCTTTGTAGTAAGATTTTTTATAGGTAGCATTAATTTGCATATGAGGAGAATGCCTATTTTAAGAAGGACAAATCGAGAGAGACAAACAGCTGAATTTTTGACAGCTCAGAGAGAACATTGGAGCTGAGATCTGTGATGTTTATTGTAGTGTTGATGAAGCGCAGTTTTGTTAATTTCCGCACAAGATTACACTAAGATTGTGTAACTCTCTTTCTGCTGACTGTTTTCCTCTTACGTATTGTCTTGGTCTTTTCAAGACGAAGTCCAATAAACATTTGTCTTTGCAATAATCATCTTTTGTTCTTGTTAGCTTCTTACATTAAGTGGCTTTATGCCTTGTCTGGAGCGATTTGCATTAAAAAAAAAAATTTCAAGCTGACTGGAAACAATAAGAAAAACAGGAAGATTGGGTACTCTTCTACTGAGGAAGTTATTTCTTTGGATAAAGCGATATCTACATTCAAATGAAAGTATTCAAAGCTGAAAAAACTTTATAATATATACCAAGGGTCTCCAAACTATGGCCCACAGGCCAGATCTGGTCTGTCAAAGCGTTTAATCCAGCTTGTAGAGCCATTGGAATTTATTTGTCTCCCTTTCTCCTCACTGAGTAGTCGTTGTCTCATCCCTTAAAAGCTGTGAATTGGCTAGCAGAAGTTCTATCCCCACTACTCCCTTAAGGGTCACGTGAGCCAGCCTGTAAAAACCCTTGCATGTTGCGTTCCGACCTCTTTTTCGACCTCAGCAGGACAGTGGCTAAACTTCGATGACAAAGCCCTCGACGGCAGCAGTCACTGAAAGCCATCTTCTTCTTCTTTTGTGAGACCCTTGACGGCAGCAACAAAACAGTTATTATTCATCCCCCAATATCCACTTAGATTGAGACATTGAAGAACCAGAATATATTTATATCCTCACGAAAGGAGCCAGAATTGAGGGATGCATGTGTACCCATTGATCGAACTTTTCATCCAGATAAGTTCCTGCAAAGCACGTTTTCGCAAACCTAACAATCTTCCTTGTTTCTCAATATTTATCTTTTTCTTGCTGTGTGTTGCGCCATTTTTTTTTACTCACCTGCGTAAAATTGCTCAAAACATTATATATATATTTGTCATGTTCCTTCTCTCAAAGCTTGTCGCTATATTTCTGTCTGGAACTTGTCCTCAGATCTACCACATTCTCACATGAGAGAATCAAACTCTTTTACAGGGTAAAATTAGTCCTAACAGTGTTCATATCACAAAAACGTAAAAATATTTAGGAAAAAATTTAGAAAATGCAAATCTATAAAAATAGTGTTGTTAAGTTTTGAGACATTGTGTTGAACAAAGATGGCGGCGTAGTTCAGATCAGTAACCAAGATGGCGGCGTAGTTCAGATCAGTAACCAAGATGGCAACCAAGAATTAAATGCGGTCCGTGACGTAGCAAATGGTGAATTGATTGAATCCAAAATTCGACGATTTTTATAATAATTTTGCGACGTTTTGATTGGTTGTTTAGCACAGCCGTTGGTTATAAGAATGATTGGCGAATCCATTCATCTCATACCCCCATCAAAAACATAGTTTTCTTTTCTTTTTTTTTTCTTTTCGGAATAATGATTAAAAGAATGAGGTTTTTGAGAAACAGTTTCGCTAAAAAACAAAAACAAAGGTAATGAGCAAAAACTGTATAAAACACGCCCAGGTCATTTTTTTTTTCTTATTTTGACACATGTAAAATAAAAAAAGTCAGTAATAAGCTCCCCGCCTCCTGCCATTTGCAAACTTTGGAGAACCCTGATATAAACTATGAGTGGGACCCGTGTCCCAGTGTTACTCCAGAAAATTGAGTAAAAAAAGAACTGGAAAAACCTTTTGTCACTCAAAATGCTAAACGTTTATCCACTGGTGATTTTAACGATTACTGTTTAAAGTTCTCTTCCGGTTGCCCCTCCCCATGTTTAGACTTGTTTTTCTAAATAATGATGAGTTTTCGACTGGGTTCAAATCTCTTGAACAGTAGTAATTTTAATTCCTACACTGATGATTGTGTAAGCATGAAACACTAGTGTCTGTAGGAATAAAAATAATTGTTAATAATTATCTTTAAAAATATTATATATATATATATATATATATATATATACATATATATATATACATATATATATGTATCTCGCTAAAGAGAGATAGAGAAAGAGAAATAAATGAATACATACGAAAGATCACATCTATATTACCATGAAAACCTTTCAGTTTTATTTAAACCAATATTACAACGTAGCCTTTTGAAATGCTGAGTACATATATCTATTATATATATAAAATTGAACGTGTCTGTGTGTGTGTGTGTGTGTGTGTGTGTGTGTGTGTGTGTGTGTGTCTGTCTGTCTGTGTACATTTTCCAACACAATAACTCTGTCAATTTTCAGTCTACAGACTCGAAATTTGATATATACAGGGTACTGAGATTTGGGAAAATCTCTGTAATCCGTTTTCGGCCAGAAATTTGGCTGTTAAGGGGTCAAAGTTCAACGATTTGACCTTTGAAAACTCTACCAAACTCCTCCACCAATTTGGGTCTAAACACTTGAAATTTTAGATATAGATTCCTTGGACATGGATCTAACTTAATAATTGATTTGAGCACAAAACAATAAATGTTAAGGGGTCATAATAGGGGTCAAAGTTAAAAAAAATTGATCGCTTTTTTTTTCTCAACATACACCTCAAAACACCCAGGCAATGCCGGGCTGAAATGCTAGTATAATAGAAAGCAACATCTATTTGTATTTCTAAGTTGTATAACTATATTTTAAACAGCTTATAATAAATAAATGTTTGATGTTATACATTTATAATTTTATTGTTCCGTTTTCCAATATATATGCAATAGTTTTGCTGGTGTTTACAACAATTACAGTGATGGAATAAAAAAGGATAAACTGCCTGTTATGAATTAGTCCTTTTATTTGTAAGCCAAAAAAGTTCTTGTCACTCTACTTGCTTTAATTTGATTTTAGTCCAAAAAGTCTCTACATGGCATGCCATCGATGTCTCCTGCTGCTCTCTCAAGATGCACATTGCCTTGTGCTGTTCTTGTGTGAATCATATCAGAGTTAAAGCAGGGGAGGGAACTTTTAAAAAAGAAAGCGACTTCTGGTCGTTCAATTCTCTCTTACTGTTTACTATGTATGCCAGCTGATTTGGCATTTATCAGCACTTAATTTCACGCAGTTTTCATGTTAATTGCCAGTAGCCTTAAGGTTGAAGGCCGGCCTACAAAGTCAAAGATGACTTTGTAATTAGGTTTGAATCTCCTGACCATTATTTATTAATATTTATTTCGAAATATTATATATATAGTCATCTACATACACCCGGGCAACGCCGGGTACCCCTCGCTAGTACTTTCATAAATCAGAGTCCATTTTCTGTAGGCTGTTTTTGAACCCAGTCAACGATGGGTACTTTTGCTAGTATATATATATATATATATATATATATATATATATATATATATATATATATATATATATATATAATATTAGAGTTTATATGTTCAAAATTTTCTTCCAGGACTTGAAATCATTAGATTTACTAACCAGTAATCTAATTTATATCTTTATATATATATATATATATATATATATATATATATATATATATATATATATATATATATATATATATATATAAGCCAAAAGTAGGCAGACACTAAAAAACATGGTTGCAACATAGTTATAATCAAGAATTGCATTGATATAACTGATACATAAACCTATTCAAAATCCTATCCACCTACTTTTGACTCACCATATGTGTGTGTATATATATATATATATATATATATATATATATATATATATATATATATATATATATATATATATCGTCTCAAAAAAGCTGTCTTATTAAATGAATTTCTTCATCTTCTATTATCGTTTAAATGTCAGTAATTTTTTATAATTCCACATATAGCGATTTGCAAATGTTATTTTTTACCGTTTTTATTTTCACTTAACATTTTAGCAGGAAAAAGAAAAAAAAAAACTGAAAATAACAAAAAACAAAAACAACCAAAAAAAACAAACAAAACAAAACAAAAAAGACCAGCCAATACGTCTTTCATGAATGCATAGCTGATAAAAATGAAAATGCATCTTAAAAATCTTCGGTGCACGTCATGTGCATGAATGCAGCGGGTATTCAACCGCTAATCGTGATTAGTCTTGGTACGCCTATTTAATTTATTTTCAGAATCGCAGCATTTCGGATGCAAAAGCGAATTTTCCATGGATTTTTCCTTTAGAATGTATATGCCTTCTCCTCGGAGACAGAACTCTTCTTTATTTCTATTTTTTTTCTTAAAACCATACAATTTTTACATTTTTGAATTTTTGAGATGAGGATTGATTATTCGTATTGTTTGAACTCATCGGACTACTGTTTTCATCTGGAGTGTTATTCTCATAACGTTTTGGTCGATGTAACCTCCGACCTTCTTCAGGTGCATCTTGTCGAACTCGAGAATATTTCGGTCAAACTTGGAAATCTGAGTGAATCGGGAGACAATCACTTACTAAGTAGGCCTAGTATAGAATTTAACACGATATGATAATCGTTAATTATAAATGACAGATAATATATACAGTAATAAGTAAAAAAAAAAAATATACGGCATAATCATGTTGACTATTAGTATAAGAATGAAGATGACACAGAACTAAGTGTAATCGCAGCTTTATTGAGCAGCCATCTTACAATGAGAAGTCCTCCTCTTTTTATAGGAGAGTTATGTTTCAGCTTTTTCAATTTCCAAGAAATTGCTATATCTCTCCACTGTGATCAGATAACTGTTCCCTCCCCATGATAGGAAGTCCACTGCTACATGTTGCCAAGGTCTTTCAGGTATTGGTGCTATGATTTGTGCTTCTGCTGGCTGGCAGTCTGCATAGGTTGCACAGGTGCCACAGGCTTTAACATATTGTCTAATCTCTTTAGACATTCCTGACCAAAATATGGGGTCCCTTGCTGTTGTAGGTGGAAGGGGTAAGGACAGGATTTTGAATGGCAACATAGGGAAGAGTGGATTGTTCATTCGTGCAGGTTTTCAAATAATGCGTTCTGAACGCATAGTCAGCTGTTGGCTGTCATTCCTTTTATAAATACTTTCTTCAGCCGACTCGTTTTCCTGTGTAATCCTTTCTCTTTGTAGTATGGGTTTGTTAGGCTGTATTTGGGACTGAGGGTGAGCATCAGCTGTGCGTGTAGTCTGGTGATGTCCTGCGAAGGAGTGTTTTGGCTTGGGCGTTTTGCGCAGGAAGCGCCTGTTTCAGCGGTATAGTTGTCCGTCTCTTGCTTCTACTTCATAGGACCTACCGTCATTCGTTTTCAGACTGTTGCTTCCATCCACTCTCTTTTGTAGATATTGAATGGATGGATTCTAACATTGCCACACACACTGAGACCTTTCAGCTCTTTCCCCATCTCATGGTGTCTAAGCCTTCTTTCCAGGTTTTCTTCATGTGTCATCAGTTGAGTGTGGGTAGAAATGCTTAAGTTTTAATTCGACAACTAGCATTGGTGATCTTGTCCTTCTACCAGAGAGTCTTTGTGCTGGGCTGGTGCTTAGTTCTTTGGTTGACGTGTTGCATAGGTTCAACAACCCTAAGAATGGATCTCTTGACGCTTTGCATTTGTGGAAGAGACGTTTGGCGATTTTTACTGCTGCTTCAGCAGCAACATTTGCTTGGCTGTTGGCTGGTGATATTGTTTTGTGTTTAAACAGCCATTTCCTTGCAAATTTTCTGAACATGTATGACAAAAAATTGAGGATCATTGTCGGATGTCAGTAACTTTGGAATTCTATGGTGTTCAAAATGTGCTTTCATGCATTCAATGTGGTTATATCCAGCTTTTTCAATTTCAAAGAAATTGCTATATCTGTCCACTGTGATCAGATAACTGTTTCCTCCCCATGATAGGAAGTCCACTGCTACATGTTGCCAAGGTCTTTCAGGTATTGGTGCTATGATTTGTGCTTCTGCTGGCTGGCAGTCTGCATAGGTTGCACAGGTGCCACAGGCTTTAACATATTGTCTAATCTCTTTAGACATTCCTGTCCAAAATATGGGGTCCCTTGCTTTTGGTGACCAGCATATGCATTTTGTTTCATCTCGGTCCACATAGCATGCGGTATGACTATTCTCTGTCCTCGTAGTATTAGTCCATCTTGTACAGTGAGTTCATCTCTGTAATTAATCGAGTTAGGCAGGCTTTCCTTATCATCCAGCCAACCTTTAGCAATTACTTCTGCCAGTTCTCTTATGTTGGAGTCCTCAACTGTCTTTTGGCGAATCTGTGTAGCCCATAGTCTTGTATAAGTTGCATTGTCAGATTATTCACTGACGTTATTTTTTCCAACTCTGGCTTGCTTGTTGGTGCTTGCGACAGCATATTATACTTATATTGGAGTGTGTATTGTTGAGCCCATAGTAGGAGGGTCTGTAGCCGTTTTAGTGCCTTTGATAGGGATTTTTTGCTGATTGAGACGAGGGGCTTGTGGCCAGTCAAAACTACCATGGGTATAGTGGTGAAATTTTTCTAGGCCATATACAACTGCCAGCATCTCCTTCTCAATTTGTCCATATCTTTGTTTAGCATCTGATAGGGATCTACTTACAAATACAACTGGTTTGATTTTACTCCTATTGTTTGGCATTTGTGGAGTAGTTTGTGGAGCCGCCTGTCATATTCTTCTTGGCCTTTCCCATAAATGACCATATCATCTACAATAATGACAACTCCCTGAATGTCTTGAAATTGTACATTCAGCTTGCTTTCTTTGAAATATCTTTGCTGAGGATTTCAGGCCAAATGGTAACCAACGCCAACAGTATCGGCCAAAGCATGTCTGAAAAACGGTTAGGTCACTGGATGGATCATCGAGCTCAACATGCCAATATCCTGACGAGAGATCCACTTTTGTGAATATTTTTGCATCTCTTATGTCAAGAAGGACATCGAGAATTGGTATGGTGTAGTGCCCTCGCATGAGTGCTTTGCTGTGTTTGTGAGGATTCAGGCATATTCTCATTGTCCCATTTTTCTTTCTTGTGATGACAAGTTTCTACTGGTTTAATTACTTCTTATTTGGTTAGTCGACTTGACTCCTTTTTCAGTTCAGAACATATGGCTATAAATATTCTCTGATTCACCATTACAACTAGTATTGCAGTTGGCTTGAGCTGGAGAGTGGCAACACCCGGTAGTTTGCCGAGTTGATCATCAAACACCTCCTTACAGTTTTTCTCTATGTAGACTGCTGTGACATGGTGGAAGTTCTTCTGTTTTATTTCTATTTGTATTCTCGCCCGCAGGCCAAACAGTGGTTGACAGTCATCTTTATCTACTGAGTAGGTTTGTTGTGTTTTCAGTTTTTAAAAAATTTTTCTTTGGCATACACCGAGTGGTTTCATCAGAGATTTTGTTCCACATTGATAAGACCCCTTTATAGGGTTTTATCCTCTTGGCAAACTTTTCAGGGAGGTTATTGATAGATTGCCCCTGTGTCAATCTGGATAACAACTTCTTTTTTTATTCAGAAGTATTTGGCCTCTTTTGCCTATTTTGTCGTTGAGGGTTTTATTGCATTCATCTTATGGGTGTATTCTTCATCCTCCTCCTCCTCCTCCTCCTCCTCCTCCTCCTCTGCTGATGATGATGATGGGTCTAGTTGATGTACTCATTCTGAAGGTGGAACATGCTTCTTGCTTTCATTCGTTTGTGTGTTGTTTTCATATCATTCTGTGTTTGTTGGTACACTTGGACTCTAAGTGTCCCCTCTCATTACATGCATGGAACAGTTTGCCATGGGGCAGGCATCTGCTGCGTTTTGGCACATGTGTGTAGCCACAAAATAGGTATTCTCTTTTGGAGACTGGTTCCTTCACTCGACTGGTTTCATGTACCCTGGGCTGTATCTAGTCCCATTCATTGACTGTGGGTTGAGGCCATTTCATCTGCTCTGCAAATGTCTATGCTTTTCTGTAGAGTAAGGCTCTGTATTTTTAGCAGATACTGTTTGGTTAACTGGTCATGGACAGTTTCTACAATCTGATCCCGCAGAAATGAGTCACTGCATCAAACGCATAAATTGCACGTCTTCGACGGTACTCTTAGATCATTGTAGAACTTGTCAAAAGCCTCTCCCTCACTGTGTTTCCTCTGATGGAATGCAAATCTCTCATAAGTTTCGTTGAGAATTCCGATAGAATACTCCTCCAGTGCTTGTAGTATGTCCTACACAGTGCGCTCAGTCTCCAGGGTGTCAAACTGCATGCTTTGGTATATTTTCATAGTGTCATCACTCAGGCAGTTCTCAAGTATAGCCACCTGAATTTCTCATGGTTTATGGTCCAGACCTGTCAATAACGAGTAGTTGGACCATCATTTATGAAATATTTTCTGGTAGTCTGCCTTATTCCTGCTTAATTAGAGTTGTGCTGGGGCCTTGATGCATAAGCTGGATATATCGCCAGTGAAGGAGACAGTATTAGTTGCAGTAGTCATATTCTCTTTGACGAACATCACTGTGAGATAGATGTGTTCTGTTTTGGAGTTTTGGAAATTAATCAATGCAGAGATTAAAAAAAAAGTTTAAGCAAGAATCATTTGTGACAGCAACTCGATAACAATAATAATGATAAAAATAACAGGCTGTGGAGATCACCAGGAACCATGAGGTGAGGGCACACCATTTATATATCCATGTGGGAGCAACCGAATGACAAAAAAAAAAAAAAAACATAACAGAAGTTAAAACCGAAAGGAATGCTGTTTACACTTCCATGTTATTTGATGATCGGTCATTCTTCTTGAATTCTATAAACGCACTGCCACCATGTTATATTCATGGGCTAGTATCATTATGAAGACGACATAGAACTAAGTGCAATTGCAGCTTTATTGAGTGGCCATCTTACAATGATAAGTGCTCCTCTTTTTATAGAAGAGTTATGTAGAAAAGGGAGAGAGCTAAGGAGTTTGGTTATACGTAACATTGACACACAGGTTCCCGTTGGATCACCAAAGTTAAGCCACGTTAAACCTGGTCAGTACTAAATGGCTTTCCATTTGGGACTTCCAGGTGCTGTATGTGCTCTCCGCTTATCTCGGCATTGTTTCCAGTCGTCCTGGACTTCTCCTTGTTACTGGACTCAAACAGTGCAGATTCAGGAGAGGCGTGGTTGAGGATTGTGCAACCCTTACAATTACATGCACAGCTGCCCCTACAGGGAGTATCCTTTGTCTTTCAAAACTGTATGGAGACATCGAGTAAAAATAGTAATATATATGTACAGTATATAATTTTGTTGAAATTCAAAAACTTACATTTTTTCTCTTGTCATTCAAACATGGTAGTGTTTGATATATGGTTAAGTGGCAGTTTTAGTTGTTTAGAACTGCTTTAAAGCTTCACCACTCACTCATTTTTCGACCAAATTTCAAACAATTATTACAGTTTATAGCTCACCTTCTCAACTATATCATGAAAAAAAAAAGTTTTCAATTTTCGTTCAGTAAAAAAAAGTTATGATGAATTTTCTGGTGTTCAAAATCAGAAAAAAAAAAGTAAGGAGTTGAGTGACACTTTTTATGACTGGTTTCCATAGCAACCACGTCGCTTCAGCGACTACTGTAGCTACTAATTCACTGCTGTCGCAAAAGAGAAGCAACAAGTAAAACAGAGAGAATGAAAGCATGAAAGGGAGATAATTGGGGTATTTTATTAAAAGCAGACAAGTGCTGTACATTGTTATTACATATGTGTTTGTGGGGCCAAAAAAATAAGACTGAAATTAAACAAAGAACAAGTGAATTCATTGGAAGCCAAGAAAAATCATGGATTACAATAGAAAAATGCATGAAAAGTAATATGGTTAAGCTTAAACATAGAAAAGTAAAGGACTAGTTGTTAAAACTGGAAAAGAAAAGGACAAGATATTCTAGTAAAAAATATAATAAATTTATAACTTAAAATATTGCAGCATAAAGAATTTTTTAAAAATTCAATTTATAACATTATATAATCAATTCCAAATGCAGCAATATTTTAAGTTATAAATGTGCTGTTATGTTGTACACTTTACATCAATGTTTTTGATTATTAGTGAAGGGCGAGGGCTAAAATAATTGATGAGAGAAATGGAATGATGTAAATAATTAAAAGAGATAAAAAAAAAAGAGGAGAGAAAGATGGCGAAGAGAAGAGAAAGAGGGCGAGAGTGGAAGAAAGAGAGAGAGGGGGGAAGCAAGAGAAAGAGAATTTGAGAAATGATGAGAGAAATGGAATGATGTAAATATTTAGAAGAGAGAGAGAGAGTGATAGGGAGAGAGAGAGAGAGAGAGAGAGAGAGAGAGAGAGAGAGAGAGAGAGAGAAAACGAGGAAAGAAAGAAGAGGGAGTAGGAGAAAGCGTCAGAAAGAGATGCGGTTAAAGAAGAAAGTGAGAGAAAGAGAGAAAGGGAGAAAACAGAGAAAATCTATTATGACATCACAGTGTATTTTGACTTTATAAACTCTTAATTTTTTTTAAATCCCTAATTATTAACCAATATAAAAGTTAAGAAGTTATATCTGAATATTAATTTACTTGTTCGTACGCCCAGTGCCACAAAAAAACCACCATCATCGCAAACATTAATTGATGAGAAACGAATTACCTCCCTTTACATTCGCTCTTTGCCAGTAAAAATTCATTAAAGCCATTTCCTCTCCAGAAATTAAAAAAAAAAAAATAAATAAAAAACATAGCTGTCTGTTTACGATTTCAAATTAGCTATTTTATTTTATAATTTAAAAAAGTCATGTTGGGAGGAGACTGCAAGTTTTATTTTTGGATTATAGTTTAAAAAAACCAAAAAAAAACAATGTGCAAGTGATTTGACATCTGTTCCTTTATAATTGATATAAAAAATTATTCGAAAAAAACAAAAAACAAAACAAAACAATGTGTTGTGTATTGAGTTTTCATTGAAAAAAATCTAAATTTTAAAAATCAATTCTTTTTAGCTTTAAAAGGTTAAAAAAAAAAGAATTTACAAAATTATTTTAAATTCGTCGTTATTTGTTTTATTTTATTTTATATTCATTTTATTTATGTGTTTTAAAAATTTGCAACCACCGTGGAATTTCCGTGCATTCTACTAGTAGTTTATAATATATATCACAAATACTTTTCCAACTGGTCACGGGTGATGAAAACGCATATTCTAAGTCAAATGGAGGTCATATTACTGGCGGTTAAACAACACATTGACTTTAAAATACATTTTATTTTTTCAACTTCATATTGCTAAACTTCAATGCGCAACTAAAACTAATCGAACATCTCCAAACAAAAGAACTCTTGGCCCGCCAGCAAGTCGTACGTAAAAACCGGTAAATTATCTAATTGTGCAGTATTGAGCCAGGATACGTTTCCATTTCCAACCCAAATATCAACAGGCGGTTGTCGCAGAGCCGATTGCGTACGAAGACTCCTGGCAGCCGATGGGCGAAGGGGATGGAGATAGCTGTGGTTCGAAAAGGAGTCAATAACTGCAATGCTTGCATCGGAAAGCTTTCTTGCGGATATATCGATTTTTGTTAACATCGAATCGAGCACGAGAACGTAGACGACTTTTAATTCAGTTCTGATGCAACGTGACGTCAATATAAACAGAAAAAAGCATAAAAGTTCCACCCGCTTCCCGCCTCCTACCCCCGAACTGTAAACTCCTCCTACAAATCTCATTGCCTTTTTAGGTGAATCTAGTCACTTCGATAGAATGAGTTGTGCTCATTTATTTGGTTTGTGTGTTAAGGCTCTTTGGGGATTTCCTCTTAAATACTTTGTCAATTCAACCCTTACAAAAGTAACTTAATACCACATCTATATTACGGACTGTGATGTAACGGATAAAAGTCATAATCAGTTTTAAGTGACAGTCTTGAAGGTTCAATCATCAAATGCAAGCGATACTAAGAATACAATTACGAACTACGTAAAACCTTTTAGCACTACTATTCTCATCTTGAGTGTTATTTTCAGAATGTTCCGGCGATGTGACCCCCAACCTTCTTCAAGTGTATCTTGTCGCACTCGGGAATCTTCTTGCCAAACTCAATAATCTGGGTTATCAGGTTGAACAAGTAGATGGTGAGACACCGAGAGGATTTGTAATGATAGTTGTTACTGATAGAGACATTAATCATCTAAGAGAATTTGTTTACATTAGACTTGAAAATAGCAATGTTATAGGCGCCAGGGAAGCAGCCCCGGTGGCACTGTGCTCGACAGGCGGGAAGTTCTAGGAAAGAAACTTTGCTCATGGAAATTCAGCTTAGTTCTAGGCACATAGAGGGAAAAAGGGAAATTGTTGACAGTGGTTGTAGCTAGACGAGTTAATGTTTTACAGGAGTGCATGAAATGAAGCGCCATTGAGCACACGCCATGAAAGTAATGATCGAGTAGAAAAAGACTCAACATTTTTTCTGTAAGAAAGAGTTGGTTTTGTACTCTGTCATGGCAGGAAAGAGTGCTCTGAACGGAAAACAGTACTCCATCTTAAGACGTATTTGATTTTATACAGTTCTAATAAAGGGAGACAACTTATAAATATCCTGGGCTTGGTGTATCTACCACTAGTCCCTCTCTCTCTCTCTGTCTCTGTCTCTGTCTCTGTTTCTGTCTCTCTCTCTCTCTCTCTCTCTCTCTCTCTCTCTCTCTCTCTCTGTGTCTCTCTCTGTCTGTCTGTCTGTCTGTCTGTCTCTCTCTCTCTCTCTCTAAGACAGAGTCCGAAAACGAATCTCAAATCTAATAGGTTCTGCACTATCGGCCAAGCTCCAACCTCTGTCCCATCATGGCAATGTTGCATCTCTGTGCTTGTTTTACAAGTATTTTAATGGAATGTGCCCTGATGAACTCATTGCACATTTTTTTCCTATTACACTGTTTGTCAGCTCAGTTCATATACAATCCATTTTAACAGTAACAACACACACACACACACACACACACACACACACACACACACACACACACACATACATACATATATGTATATATACCAGTCTACACATTGGCCCTTAAAGGGTAAAATGAAAAATGTTCAAAATAAAAAGTGATTTTGAGATTATATTGTTTTTATTGTCTTGAGAAAACATTCTTTTTTTTTAGTGATGAATGAAAAAAAAAAAAAAAGACCCAGGAAGCCTCTAGAGCACTATTGCAAGCACTAATTAAAATTAAGGAGGTCCTACAAAAAGCAGTACTGAAACCCAATTTCTATTTCTCCCTCCTCCTTGAAGAGAAAATATTTTTTAGGTTAGGCCTGCAAAAAAAAAAAAATCGTCAGAATCCACAGGAACGTTACTAAAAGCAGTAAGTATGATTATAAATATGATTCTAGCTATATATTGTATATTTATATTTAAATCGGCTTCTTTTTTCTTTTTAAGGAAAACACGTTAAAATAAGTTAAAACAAAAAAATATTATTGACCTTGTGTATGCTTTCAATAGCAGCAGTGGCTTTTAATATCAGACTTAAGACAGGGCAGCCATGAAATAGGTAAACAGACGAATTTATAAACTCAGATCAGCCTGCTTGCTTGGGCGTTTAAACCGTCCATCTAGTTTCTGACTTCCAGTTTTAAGAAATTAGTCTGTTTACCTATTTCATGGCTGCCCTGTCAGATAGAGCAAATGTATGTTATCCTGGCTAAAACTGAAAGCTATAGTCATTAGACACCAGTTAAGCTAGATTCTTATAATTTCAATTTCTTCTTAAGACTCCATAAGCTTAAGCTTTAAATTTCAGACATTTCTAAGAATCAAAATTGTGTAATGAATTTTTTAAATCAAAATTAAAATAAGGATTCTAGACATAAGGTTTAGTATCATTACATCCTGGTTTTAATCTTCGTAAGGGGACAAAACTGTTCTTTTCAGTGGATTAATCTTACCTTAAGTTTTCAATTTCTTCTACAAAACCTTTAACCTTAAATTTGAGGCATTTTCTAGAATCAAAATCATGTGATGAATTTCGATCAAAGTTGAAATATTCTCTATTTCTACTATCATGCAAAAGTTACTTTGTGCATATGCGTTTGAGTTCCTTCCACAGGTTCTGAAAAGGCTGATCGTTTGCAAATTTCACACAAAGGTAATTTATCTATCTGGTAGTGTCCTTTGATAGGCTTTGTACAGAAATTCATCCAATCGAAAAAATCCGATCTGAAAAATAGTTTTTTCTATCTTAGAGATAAAAAAAAAGAATAATTTTTATAAAGGGATATTTTATGTTACACTGGCAAGGGAGATAATAAAATTTCATCAAATCATTTCTTCTTCTTCTTCTTCTTAAAAAAAAAAAAAAAATTATTATCGGATTGCATATGATTAGTCTTGAATTGTCATCTGAGCTTCAACCTCTGTTCCATCGACGAAATGTTGCATCCCTCTGCCTGTTCTACAAGTATTTTAATGGTGGATGCTCTGATGAACTACAAGCTCTTGTATCCCCTCGATGTAAATACCCCCGCCCCGACAAACCCGACAAGCAGCTAAACCCCACCCTTACACAGTAAAGATCCCTAGATGTAATAAAGCCTTCTACCCTAATAGTTTCTTCCTCAGAACTGCTAGATTTTGGAACTCCCTTCCGGGTTCCTGTTTTCCCAACTATACTTACATGCACAAGTTCAAGTGTAATGTGAACAGACATCTTGCTGCTCAACTCCCTACATAGTGTCCCTGCAACTTATATCCTTGATAGTAGCTCCCTATATTAAAGTGGCACTGTGCCTTGTTTGAGGTGGTTACTATAGCTTAGTGGTAAAGCTTTCGGCTACAGATCGATTGATCCCCTGTTCAAGTCTGGGTGTACCTTACCATTTTATTTTAATTTTTTCTTATTAATGAGTTCAATTTACGATAAAAGAAGAGATGCCATTTAAAATCACCGCAAATCATTTCTTCGTCTGAATATTTTAAAACTAAGAAGTGACTTTTTTAGAACATTCATAGTCAAGCCCAAATATTAGTTAAAGTGATATTGCAAACAAACACAGACGGTATTTGATGAACGACATTGTCATTATTATTTTTCAAAATATTTTTTGCGAATTAGTCCACCAGGCAAATTATTCCTCACAATATATAACATAGTCAATAGAAGATTGATTTTATAATACATATGCAATCTGCATAAATAAAATATCATGTTCAAGCGTATTGTATGACTGGGCAATACCGGGCTGCCAGCCAGCTAGTTAATATAAGGTTTAGAATCATTATATATTGAGTCTAATTTTTGTAAAAATTAAAAATAAAAGTGTTGCAAAACTGTTCTGTTTGGACAATTAATTTTACTTCTTTTGTAATGAATAGGGCTCCAGAGCACTTTCGCTCTTCCTCCCCTATTCACCCGGACAAACGTAATTAGTGACGGAGTGACGAACGTAATTAGTGACAGAGTGTCCGGAAAGTTTCTTGGGTCAGTGACCTCCTTGTTTTCAACCTTTGAGAGGCTTTCCAGTTCTTTAAGGTACCCCCTCTACCTTCCGTTGAGGTCACTGACCGTGTTACTTATGTCGGCTTCGCAAATTCTCTCCCCGGGCCAGAAAGGGAACTTTCTGTTTTTTTCAGCTCTTGTTGCTGCCGACTTTTCTGCTTTTTTTCCCGGGGCTTCTTTTGTAATGAATAGGGCTATGACAAGAGAATATTCTTTTCGTTGTTTTGACTCTCGAGTATATATCCGAAACAGACACAGTTAATCAACAGAGAACCATATCACTTTATCTAAAAACATATAAGATACTAGCTGTACCCTGCCACGTGCTGCTGTGACTCAAATTGACGCAATGGAAAAAGTTCCAAAATGAGGAAATGCATGTTTCTTATAGGTTAAATTTCCCATTTCGTATGGGCACACAGTTTTTGTTGTTCCATTTTCTTAACTGATATAGAGATTTTATTGGCTAGGTGACTCTTGAACATGTAACATAAATTGTCCATGTGAAAAAACAGTCAGTGAATAACTGTAAGCCACACAATTGTAAAGATTGTTCCCTTAGCTTTGTTGATGGCTATTGCAAATGACACTAAAATTGGAAAGTGCAATTTCCTAAAGTGTAATGGTGTATCCGGTGGAATCATAGGAATGCGTGGAATGAAGATATATTCACCTGTGAAAGATTGTTGCTTCTATAATTTGTTTGTTAATTTTTTTTTACTGCAAGCCATGTGTCATTGCAAAGCTTGGATCGGTTTATATTTTACAACATTATAATTAGTATGCCAATTTTAAGTTGCAGTACAAGCGGTGGCATCCCTGGCAAATCTAGCTGTTGGATAATTAATCACTTTATCTGTTTCCACAACAGCATCGATGGATTTGTATTTGACTACCTCACTTGGAATTTTATGTTGAATAATAGCGTTAAGTTCGTGGACGTCTTTGTATTGAGCTGCAAGAATAGCCTGTTCACTCAGTCAAGTGGAATTCATATAATTAATTTGAATATCTGGAAAACCCTTTTTAACCAACTCTTCTTTTAATGTAATAAAATTACAGAAGTTAAGAGTCAAAGAATTTCGCCATTAACTCGAATCAGCTGGCACCTTTCCATACCCAATTTCTCACAAGTGATGGAAAAATTTCTGTGCGGATCAAGCAGTCTGCAACTGGACTCACATATTTTGAGTTAAGTTTAATGTCTTCACATGGCACCAAAAAGTAGAGTATTTGAGGCAAGCATTTATTTCATCTGCTGGTGTTGATTGAGGAATTGCAGGTAACATTTGCCTGAAATCTCCTGCAAGCAATATTACTGCATTCCTAAATGGTCTGACATTACCACACAACTCTCGCAAGGATTGACCAAGAGCCTCAAGTTATTTTTTGCATGCCATTGTGCATTCATCCCAAACAATAAGTTTGAATTTTTGCAATATTTTTCCTCTGAATGTTTTGGAGATGTTGAATATGAGATTATTGAAAAATTGAATGTTTAATAGTAGTTTCAAAGTAGAATAAGTAGTTCTTCTACTTGGTAGCAAGGTTGCAAGTATTCAGCATGCAGCAAGGGCTAAGGCTATGTCATTTTGTCACCGAATGGCTGCTAAAATCAATTTAATGAGAAAGGTTTTATCAGTTACTCCTGATACTGTTCAAAGTAGCAGT
This sequence comes from Euprymna scolopes, assembly GCF_053919585.1. Taxonomy (NCBI): domain Eukaryota; kingdom Metazoa; phylum Mollusca; class Cephalopoda; order Sepiida; family Sepiolidae; genus Euprymna; species Euprymna scolopes. The sequence goes on from NC_136518.1 coordinate 52,487,792, forward strand.
AATTTCCAAATAACTTCTATTCTCACAGTAAGTAAATTAGGTGACTAAAATAGGATTTATTCATGTTTGACAATGCCTTATTCACTGTAATAATTTAGGAGACTAAAATAGGATGACGGATTAGAGATGGACAGATAGAGAGGAAGATATATTGATAGAAAAGAGAAAGTGAGAGGAAAATAGAGAAAGAGAAGGAGATAGAGAGATATAGAGGGATTGAGAGATAGATAGAGACAGAGAAGAGTTAGAAACAGAGAGGGAGGGGACAGAGGAAAGAAGAGAAGGGGAGAGAGAGAGGGAGTTAGAGAGAGAAAGGGGCTCAAAGAGAGAGGGTGGTATATAGAGAAAGATAGATTGAGAGAGGAAGAGGGAGAGATGGATGGAGAGAGATATTAAGAGAGGAAGAGAGAGAGAGAGAGAGAGAGAGGGGGAGAAAAACAGAGGGTGAACTACACTTCACCGTTTTTTTCGTTGATCAGTAGAGGAGAAATCCTTCGAGATTGAGGCAATTTTTATTTTTGTTACTATTCAGAGTACCCTTTTTTTCGGGAGCTAGATTTTCCACACATTAGAATGTCGCTTGCGTGACACTGCTGTCCGGACTTTCACTTTCTGGTTACCACTTGACGCGTCTTCTCTCCACTCCAGAACGAACTTCTGCAACTTCAGCTTTTCTCTCCCCAGAATCCGACTTTTCTCTTCTACAAATACAACTTCTCTGCTCGCAATCTAACTTCAGAATGCCTTCCTTCCCTAAATCACTCCTCTTTTATCTCCAATCAGGAGCATCTCATTTGCATACCTCATGGTCACCCTGTAGGCATATAAAGAAACAGGGCAGCCATTTTTGTTTCTTTCTTCTTCATTATGAACACGAGGTAAGCCACACAAAAACGCGGTCCAGTGTGGCAGGCTACATGTCTGTTCAATTCCCTAAAATCCAGCACGGGCCTAATCTTGTTTTTGGTAGGCTGAACAACCGCCAGTAGTGGCAACACTCCTTTTTCTTCCCCTGTCCACGGTTTCAGAATTCCTTCTTTTATCCACCTCTCCACTTCTTCCTCGAATCCTTTTCTTATTTCTCCTCTCAGGGTGTTTTCGTAGCAGCCCACTTTATTTTGTAGTTCTGGGGGCCTGGAGATCCATTTCCATTCCACCGTCCACCTCACGCCATCAAACTTCGCCAGGAAATCTTTGTCCTCAATGCAGCAAACCTCCGGTTTTGGGGTTCTGACGGTTCTATCACCTTCCACTCCTGCCATCCCCACTGTGCCGAGACGTCCAAACGTCACTTGGCCCCTCTTAACGTAGCGCCCCCCAGTCGGTTAATTGCACTCATACCTATAATCACGTCGACACCACCGACCAGATGATTCAACACTAGGGCTTGCAGTCCAATGGGCACCCCTTGCACCATTACTTCCGCTGTCGTCTCTCCTAGGCATTTCACATCCCTGCCATCCACGGTCCTAATAATCCTGGTTCCGCTCCATGACCTCGCGACATTCCTCACTAACAATGTTGTAGTGCAGCCTGTGTCGACAAGGGCTATGGCTCTCTTCCCATTGACTACCACCGGTAACCGAGGCAATGTTCCATCATGCGCCATTTCCACACAGAAGGGGTAACCACTGGCGCAATAGCTCCCCTTCACTCGTTTCCCTGGTCCCGTGCAGCAACACAATAGCGGCTAATATGCCCCACTTGTCCACATCGGTAGCACGTGATCCCCGGTCTCGGCTCTTTGCAGTCCTTGATCAGATGAGGACCCTGGCACCGGAAACACTTGATGGCAGGTCTCCCTTCCTGTTGCCTCGCCGGCTGCCTCTCATTCAAGTGAGGCCTCATGCACATATTTCCACTCACAGCTGCAGCCACGATTGGGCTTTTAACATTTTTCACTAGGACTCTGGCGTGGACCAAGAGATCGTCCACTTCCATAGAATGGATCCCCGTGATTCTCTGCATGTTCGCAGAGATTTCCTCTGGGAAGCCGTTCACTAGGTACAGCTTTACTATCATCTCCAGGCTCCTCCCCACGTAACCAGCCAACCCTGCCAGTCTCCTGATCTCTGCCGCAAAGACGTCAACGGACTCGCCAGTCCACCTCAAACTTGACAGCTTGCCAAGTGCTTCAAATGGGCCCTCAGCGAAGGCCAATTTCAGCCTTTGCTCCACTAAGACAAGGTCTTCCTTGTCTTCATCTCGCATCTGCTGGTAAATCGTGAGGGCTTCCCCCTCTAAGTATAGCGGCAGCAGGGTGACCACATCTTCTATCTTTTGCAGCTTCGCCACCATTTTTAATTTCTCCAGCCACTTAATCAGGTCACCCTCCCCAGTAAAGGGTCTCAACATCTGAGTGCTTAGTCTCCACTCAGCCATGTTAATTTGCTTGATGCGCCGAAATAGCTTGTCGCTTGCGTGACACTGCTGTCCGGACTTTCACTTTCTGGTTACCACTTGACGCGTCTTCTCTCCACTCCAGAACGAACTTCTGCAACTTCAGCTTTTCTCTCCCCAGAATCCGACTTTTCTCTTCTACAAATACAACTTCTCTGCTCGCAATCTAACTTCAGAATGCCTTCCTTCCCCAAATCACTCCTCTTTTATCTCCAACCAGGAGCATCTCATTTGCATACCTCGTGGTCACCCTGTAGGCATATAAAGAAACAGGGCAGCCATTTTTGTTTCTTTCTTCTTCATTATGAACACGAGGTAAGCCACACAAAAACGCGGTCGTTCGTTCTTGTTTCTTTTTTCTTCATTTATACCACATAGAAACCGACCGGGTTATCTGTACTTTCACCTAACAATTTAATAAACAAAAAGATATTGTAAAACTTGAATTTAACACGAAAATACTATTTTAAAAAATAGCACGGTACCATAAGTGCATAAGCGCCACTTTATTTTAAATATTTTCCAAAAGAATTGTTTGAATAAATCCACAATGAATTAAATTTTTAAGTGTTGTGTAATTATTTTCTCAGCGTTTGTCTTTCACCGGCGCATGCCATCAACAGCCGGATATAGCCAAGCGTTGCCGATGTAATAATAACAAAGCTATGTGAAAGAAATTATAAAGTAAAATTTTAAATGTAAAAACAAAACATCAACAGAACCCCCCCCCCAAAAAAAAATCTACCGTTCATTTGTATTTCTTATTAAATGTTTGTAGAAAATATCATTTTTTTTTGTCAAATAAATAAATTTTAAGCAATTTTTGCAATAAATAATAGCAACTTTGTTAATTTTTAGGACTTGCCCCTAGCGTATTATAAACACCCCAACTTCATCAGGTTAAAAACGGCTTTCGGAATACCCCCAACCTCCCCATGTTAAGAATGACTTTTGAGGTTTGGCGGAGAGGGTGTTTAATCCCAAAGCCGTTTTTAACCTGGGGAGGTTAGGGTGTTTATAATACGCTGGGGCAAGTCGTAAAAATTAACCAGCAACTTTCTTGTATTTTTTTTATAGTTTAAAAAAAGTGAAACAAACTTTTTTGTGCATTTTTTTTGCAAGTATTTAAACAACAAACAAAAATGGTGTATATATATTGCCGAATCCCGGCGAGTAGTTTTTTTTAATTATTATTTTGTTATGCCAGAGAGGAACACATAAAGAAAAAGCAGGAAGGAAAAAAACAAAACACAAATTAATGTAATTTTTTCTATAAAAAAACAAAACAAACAAAACAGGATAAATGGTATACTTATCGATATGAAAAGTCACTGAATCGGAATAATGAAACAGATTCAATATAAACCAGAAGTATTTCCGGTAAGTAGCCTTGGCTGAAATCAGAACAGAAAGTAACGATATCGAAAAAAGTTTTTTTAATATGGTAATATTTTTTACTTTTTAATATTTAAAAACAGAGTTACGAAAGATACAATCATTGTTGCAAAATATGACAGCAAACGGACCGGTAGTTTTCTAGTTTAGTTAAGCCAAACAAACCAGATATTTAAATTTTATAGATAGATTAACTGATATATACTCGAGAGTCAAAATAATGAAAAGAATATTCTCTTGTCATAGCCCTAATAATGAGTATTCGTCTAGTTTTTAAACAAAACCAGAAATAACCATAGTTCTTTTTTTTTCATATCTCGTCGACCAATTCAGAATTCGATTGCATGAACGTGACGTCATAACTACTAACTCAACACATCTGCGTCTTTCATCGCAGTTTTTTTTTTTTTCAATAGAAAGTCGTAATCGGATTAACTTTTCTGGAGGTGTTAAAATTTTTACCTTTCTTTCGTACAATAGAGGTGCATGAGAAAAATAATGTTTTCCTTTGATATTGGACGAATCGTAATATGTAACGTGTGCATTTATGTTTTAATCTTAGCCAAATATGTTTTATTAAAGCTGAGGTAATAAACATTAGCTTCTCTAAAGTTTTTTTTCCTCTATATATTTTAATCACACAAACTTCATGTTATGGGATGAGTATTCTTGTAGTGTATATATATATACATAGTTCCTCTTCTGATGAGAAGCATTAGGCATAAAGAGCATATAACCCCCCCCCCCCCACCTTGATGTTTTTTTTTACTACATCAACAAATAAATCTGTATATACCTATATAAGATATGCCAGACTTTTTTGTATGGTCGCTTTTATTGATAGTACACGCATGAAACTCGAGCCCCCTTCAAAGTAATCTCCTCCGGCTGCAATACACTTGTACCATTCCAACAACTTCTGGAAGGCCCCATGGAAATCCTCTTCTTGTCACAGCCTTTTTCATTTCAAGTGTCTCATAACTACAGCCTCTAAAGTTTTCCTTGAGCTTAGGGAATAACCAAAAGTCACAGGGAGCAAAGTCTGGACAATAGAGAGGGCGAGGAACTGTCTTGATGCCCATTTTAGTCAAATAGTCTGACAAGGATGGAGCACCTCTGGGACAAACTTCACGTAAATCTTCCGCATCTTCAGTTCCTTAAAAATAATTATGTGTACAGTTTCCACACTAACATCAAACTGTGTACTATTGTCTCTATATGACAATATATATCACGACGGTCCTTATCCATGAAATTCTTTATTTGGCCAATCAACTCTGGTGTTCTGATTTCCTTACTCCTCCAAACACCTCTCATCATCTCTCACAGACTCTGCCTTCCTTGTATCTCTTATGCCACTCAAAAACTGATGCTCAGTTCATGCAATGATAGTCCAAAAGCAGTCTGAAGCATTCCATACGTTTCTGTGGCATTTTTTCCAAGTTTAATACAAAATTTTATTGTATATCGTTCTTCTAAGTGCCCTCACATCCAGATTGCATTTTCAAATTCACCAGCTGTGACAATCAGGCTTTTAGTAGGGTGTATTCCAATTCCTGCTGTAGCTGTTCATTTGAACCGTAAATCATAAAAATTGGTCAGCCATCTTATAAGATGTATAGCAATAACATACTGAATTTCCAAGAGTCTACGACAATTTTAAATGTCTGTACAAAAAAGTCTGGAAACTTATTTAAGGCACCTCATATTTTCGATGTCAAGGATTAAGTTTTTAGTGATTTTCAACAATAGCCAACTAAGCAGAAAAAAAGGTGAGAAATATACAACAAATAAATGTTATCATAAGTAAACGAAGTAACTCTTACCTATCTGGATATTTTTTTTGTGTTTTAACTTATTTTAAAGTGTTTTTTAGTTAAGAATAAAGGTACTTGAGTTAGAAGAAAAGATAAAATGATGGGCTCATCACTCAAAAATCGAAAATTAAACAAACTATTGGTAGAACATTATGTTTTCGCACGATTGGTGACATTTATTGGATATGTTTCTGTCTGCATTTTGTTTAATTTTCAATTTTTTAGCGATCATCAAGGCTCAACTCGACTATGGTTACAATGAGGTAAAATCAGCGATGTTATTCTCCTCCTGCAAGACAATTCTTCAGTCCACAATGTGCGTGTCGCCAGATCAGAAGCACGAGGGTGTGGCTATGAAATCCTCCTCTGACCCCACTCTCCTGACTTTGTATCCCCTTTCACCTCTTTTCAGCCATAAAGCTGTTTTTGAAAGGAAAGCGTTCCCCCACATGATGCAGCTTTGGTTTCCGAAGTAAGATCAAAGTTGGAAGAACAACCTGGGGTGTTTTACAATAATAGTCTGAAATGAAAAGGAAGACTAATAACTGCGCCAAGTTTCGTTACTCTACTGCTATGAGAAGTGGGTCAGAAGCATTTACTATTGAAACCCTTCTTAGTATCATCATATCTTGATTTTAATCATCATAAAGTGGGGAAAAACTGTTCTTTTTGCGAAGATTGCGTTTATCTGTCCTGGGACGGGTATTATTCTAATTTCTAATATATATATATATATATATATATATATATATATATATATATATATATATATAAATTTATATTTTACTAGCAGGACCTGTGGAAATTCCACAGCGGACTCTTTCATGTATAATATATTGAGACAGGCATTCTGTGGATGTTCAGTGTAAATGGAGACGCCCTGATATTATTGTAGTTCTTTTTTTTTTTTAAACTGCAAAAGTATTTATCAAAGCTAACAGGGACGCCCGGTGTAATCCAGTTGTAAAATACGCTTTAATATGATATTTTAATTTAGGAAGATTTCGCATATATTATTATAGTCAATTTTCTATCGATTTTTATATATTATAAAGTTGTGATTAAAAAACAAAAAAAAAAACAAAAAACAAAAAAAAAAAAAAAAAAAAAAACATATCCATATGACTTGGCTGCATCAGCTTGAATTGAAGCCGAAACCCAAACTTATGTTATACATGAAATTATTTATTACATAAAATGGAAGGTCATAACAATTAAACGACAGTCGCTCGGAAGAAAAAAGATGTAAACGTGACACAGAAAATAACAGAGATGCTATCATAATAATATATATAGATTGAATAAATGTTGAAAAATGAATTAGGATTTGATTATTTCGTGATTTTTGGTGATTAATACAATCACATATTTACAAAAAGTAGACCCCCTCCATGTGTGTGTGTGTGTGTGTGTGTGTGTGTGTGTGTGTGTGTGTGTGTGTACATATGTGTGTATGTGCGTGTGTGTGTGTGTACATATGTGTGTGTGTGTGTGTGTGTGTGTGTGTGTGTGTGTGTGTGTGTGTGTGTGTGTGTGTTAATGGCCTGGCAAGGCCACAGGGGAGTTGGAAACAGATATATTGAGAGCGTTGTCAGGACCACTGCGAGGAAGGTGGCCTCTCTCTACCGTGCTAAAAAGCTACTTACTCCTGAAAGTATCCTGTACCTCTACAAGGCCACCATTCGCCCACGTATGGAGTACTGTTGTCACATTTGGGCTGGTGAATTCGCTCCTGGACAGGGTTCAAAAGAGAGTCGCTAACCTGATAAGTCCTGAACTGCCATCTAGCCTTCAATCTCTGTCCCATCGACAAAAATGTTGCATCCCTCTGCCTGTTCTACAAGTATTTTAATGGTGGATGCTCTGACAGACTACAAGCCCTTGTACCCCATCGAAATCGAAATACCCCCGACAAACCCAACAATCAGCAAAATCCCACCCCTACACATAGATTCCTAGATACTCTAATAGTTTCTTTCCCAGAACTGCTAGACTTTGGAACTCCCTTCCGGGTTCCTGCTTTCCCAACTATACTGACATGCAGAAGTTCAAGTGTAATGTGAACAGACATCTTGCTGCTCAACTCCCTGCAACTTATGTCCCCAATAGTAGCTCCCTACATTAAAGTGGCATTGTGCCTTGTTTGGGGGGAAATTGTAATTTAAAAAAAAAATAAATAAACACATGAACTCATTTATTTACTGCGGACTATTATCCTCATCTTTTAATTGTTGTTGTTCCACGACGTTTCGGCCAACTATTCCTTTGGCCTTCATCAGGTGGTAACTGCGACGGATAGGAACTTTGAATCTCCTAACTACATTCTCAGCAATTATTGCCTTCCATAGTTGTTTTTCGTCTCATTAGTTGGCCGAAACGTCGTGCAACAACAACTAAAAAGATGAGGATAATAGTCCGCAATAAAATAAATTAATAAATAATACTCATCTCAATAAACATTCCAATTTGCCCTTCGGGGCCCGTGGTGCGGTGGATAGAGACGTTGAATCTCTATGGTTCCAGGTGAGAATTGTCTGAAGATAGTGGTTTCAATCATACCCAAAGCTGGCCAGAGGCTTAGTTGACCAAAACATGGTGAGACGGCAACAACTATGGAAGGCAGTAATTGCTGAGAGGAGATTCAGAGTTCCTATCCCGTCACGGTTACCACCTGACGAAGGCCAGAGGAGTAGTTGGGCGAAACGTTGTGAAACAACAACTAAAATCAATAAATGAATAAATAATACTCATCTCAATACACATTCCAAATAATTAAACAAATATAAACACGTGGACATTCGTCCAGTTACGCCTGGCGCCAATAGGCTAAGTGTGTCAGAATTTTTTGGGAATTTTTGACACCCTTAATACAAAAGTGAGAATAAAATATACAAAACTCGTAATTTCTCTTTTTAAAGTGGTTTGTTTAATTTCTTTATGGAATATACTTCCAAAATAAACTATTAAAGTTTTTTGAAAAATAATAGAAATATTTTTATTTTTTGTTTTTTAAAAACAGTGTTCACCAAGTGCCTGTGCGCGCTCATGCAGCCATTTTTTCTATGTAATGAAATGAATTAAATTTTACGAGTTAAATTTTTTTCAATTTAAAAATCTATACAAATTTTTCTATTGGTTCAATTTTTAAGATATTTTCAGGTTTAATGTAAAATTTTATGCGCTTTCCAATAAGCTGAATATAATATTCTAGACAAACGTTTTTTTTTTTAATTCACCCCGCCCATTTGAAATATCTATTAAAATGAAAATAATTAATTTTCTCACCTCAGATTTATATATCACAAATTGACGATAAAAGATCAATAAATAAAATAATCTAATTTAAAACAAAAAAAGGATAGTTTTGTGCAAATTTACCTGCAAAGTCAAAAGTGTAAAACCTTTTTTTTTTTTATTAATGGAACCTCATATTTTAAAAATATTGGCTAGTAAATATTAAGCACTTACTATAATTTTTTATGTGTCATTCAATGTTGTTTTATTTTTGATATTAAAAAAAATCATTTCATAAAGAAGAAATAAAATATTTTAAATCAAAGACTCATGTATTTCTTTTTTTTTTTTTACACAGCGGTCACCACTTATCAAGGCCCGGAAGCCACTCAGGGATAAGGGTTATTGCAAGTACACTGCGTTAGTGTGGAGATTTGATGAAGTGTTTACTTAAGGGGGCGGTTCATTAGGAATTTGTTAACGTTGGACTTGAAGACATTCAAGTTGTAGTCAGGTGGGAAGCAGGCAGACGGAACAGAGTTCCACAGGCGTGCAGTTCTAAGAAAAAAGCTTTGTTCATGGAATCCACGTTTTGATTTAGGCACAGATAAAGAGTGGGGGAAATTTTTCACAGTGGATTCAGCTAGTCGGGTGTTTTTCGTGAAAGATTCGCGAGGGGGAACAAGAGATTGGAGTTCAGACGAGCACCTGCCATGGAAATAACGATAAAACAAGGATAGGCTCGCAACGTCTCTTCTGTGGGAGAGAGGTTGCAGGGTAGAGAAAAGGGCATCCCCTACTAAGCCACGAAGTCGATTTTGTACTCTGTCAAGGCAGGATAGGCTGTTTTTAGCAGCTCCTTCCCAGATATGGCAGCAGTATTTCATCTTTGGACGTACTTGGCTTTTATATAGATAGAGAATTGCATCAGTAGTGAGATATCTTCTGGAGCGGTAGAAGGATCCCACCATCTTTCCAATGACCTTGGCAACAGACTTGATGTATGTGTTCCATTTCAGATCAGGAGTAAAGGTCAAACCCAGAAGCTTGTCAAAATACGGGGCCTCTCCCAGACGAGAGCCATCCATTCCAGTTGATGCCAGATGGGGATCAGAGCGTTGATGATGTAAGGATAGGAGTTTGGTTTTAGATGCATTAAAGGTAACCAGCCACGTCTTCCCCCACTGAACCACGCGCTCGAGATCAGAGGAGAGAGAATCAGAGAGAACTTTGTCATTTACAGCCTTTGATGTGTTGCCGTAGATGGTCGTGTCATCAGCATAGATGTCAACGAATGATTTAAGTATGTGTTTAGGGAGGTCATTGATGTAGACCAGGAAGAGAGTTGGGCCCAGGATTGACCCCTGAGGGACTCCAGCATTAATACTGCAGGCCTCTGATTTTTGTCCATCGACCACTACTCTTATGAGCCTATCGGAGAAAAATGATTTAATGATTGAGAAAACATTTCCAGTTATACCGTAGCTGGAAATCTTGTGAAGTAGACCCTTATGCCATACTTTGTCGAAGGCCTTTGATATGTCAAGAGCAATTGCCCAAGAAAGGAAGCTTACTTATGAGGGGATATGATAATTTTTCAAGTACGGTTACGCATATTAACTAACTTTTGTTGACAGCAAACACATGTCAGAAATAGAAAGGGGAGATTAATTATGGCGCTTTTAGGCCATCGTAGTTCTCAACTCGAAGAAAAAGAGACAAACTCGCTTTGTGACCATCTGATATGACAATTTAAAGTCGCGGTATTTTTTAATCCTTGCTTAAAAAATTATTTTATTTAAAAAGTACAGGGAATATGAAATATAAATATGGATAAATGCTTAACAATGAAGAATGGAAGTACCCATTGATAAGCATTTTTATAGGTAAGTGATTTTTTGGAATTTATATATATTTATTATATTCGAAGTAAATTAAAATGCGTTGATTTTCTTGAAATCTCTTTCAAAGGAAACCGATTTAAAAAATCAAATATTGCATATTTTGCTATTAAACCTGTTATTATTTAAAAGTTTGGTCTTTGCTCCTTTTATTGAAAAAAAGAATAGGGTTTAAATTACATTTTTCAAGTAGTTATAAGCTTCGAAAGATAGTAAGTCTAATTATTCAAGTTTTTATCACGCATTTTTAATGGCGCCTTCTGACACTGCTACCGATGGGCCTACTTCATTCACCTGTACACACGCCACTAATCGCGTGTGCTTTTGTCTCATAGATATTTGCGGGTTAGTATGAGCTTCATAGCCCACGTGATGCCTTTAAATAAATTGCAGAGCGTGATTACGATTGCCATTCGAATATCGTACACGTGTGTACACTGAAGATGGTTCACGTGTGTAATCATTTTTTTTTTATCGGCTATGCGTTATTTGAAAGCAGATATTGTCTATTTTTGCTCTGCTAAAATGTTGCATTCGAATAAAAACGGTAAAAAAATAATGATTTTAAAATTGCTCTACGCAGAATTGTAAAAAGAATTATTGATGTTTAAAAAACGTATAGAATAAGACAATTGATTGAATAAGACCGCTTAGACTGCTTCTTAGAAGCGTTTAAGAATATATATATATATACTAGCATGGGTGCCCGGCGTTGCCCGGATATTTGGAGATGTATGTTGAGCAAAAAAAAAAACCCAATAAAAAACAAGTGGTCAATTTTTTTAACTTTGACCCCTATTATGACCCCTTAAAATTTATTCTTTTGAGCTCGGATCAAGTTAGTAAGTTAGGTCCATGTCCAAGGAACCTATATCTAAAATTTCAAGTGTTTAAACCTCAGATTGTCGGAGGAGTTTGGTAGAGTTCTCAAAGATCAAATTGTTGAACTATGACCCCTTAATCGCCAAATTTCTGGCCGAAAACCGATCACATAGATTTCCCAATTCTCAGTACCCTGTATATCAAATTTCGAGTTTGTAGACTTAAAATTGGCAGAGTTATTGCGTAGGGAAATGTACACACACAGACAGACACACAGACAGATACACAGACACGTTCACTTTTATATATATATATATATATATATATAATTATCCACTGACACGTGATGAGTCATAGATGACGAAACATGTGTCAGTGGAGATAATTATATTCTAAAAATAATATATATATATGCTGCTCCCCATTTAGGGGGTGCCAAATTGGTTAAAGGGAAAATTATTCCCAACTCGCATTTAGGTAAAAATGCACTTTCGTATAAATAATTGAATTCATTCAAAAAATATCGCTAACAAAAACAAATAAAAACATATGTGTGTGTGTGTGTGTGTGTGTGTGTATGTGTGTGTGTGTTAATGGCCTGGCAAGGCCACAGGGGAGACAACCAAACAAAAAAAAACCCTAAGCAAAATTCATCCCAAAGCAGCAAAACTAAAGCTGGCTTGCCAGGACACTATATATACAAATATAGGAAAATTTAAGCATTGGTTGGAAAATATAGGTTCTTCTTTAGCAATTATTATAAAATTTTAACCATAGAATAGTATTAAATCTTCAAAAAACCTGCAAATTTTCATGTAGTTTCGTCCCATAGAATCAAAGATATGATCATTTCAATATTCAATTTGGATTTGGCTGCGAGTATATCTATCTATCTATCTATCTATCTATCTATCTATCTATATATATATATATATATATATATATATATATATAGATAGATAGATAGATAGATAGATAGATATATAGCTATACCACCATTTTTGGCAATTTATAAGTTCCAAATCTAAGCGATTATTGGTCAGAATTTAACAAATGAAGACTCGTTGGAAAGGTAATGACCTGAATTGTGTAGTGGGCTATGCGACATTTGTCCTAAAGATCGCGCATTAAAAGGATCATCCATCATCCAGAGCCTATTTTTGACACTTTTTTACAGCTATAAAATGTTTCCATCATAGTCATTTGTTTTCCTAGTTTTGCATATAAATTACAAAATATCTGATATTTCCCCAAAACCTCTGGCCTTGATGGAGGTGAGGACTAAAACTCGCTACTATGGTTTCAAATGATTTGAAACAACAGCAAGAGGAGACTTGATTTCATATATTTCTCATATGTTATATCTCCACTCTTTTGGTTTTCATACATAAAGTAAATTTCACAGTGTATAAGTATTATTTGATATTGGAGATATTTATAATCGTACTCTATTTCCAAAAGAGGGATGATATAATATATGAGAAATATTTGGAATCAAGTCTCCCCTTGCTCTTATTTCAGATCATTTGAAACCATAGCAGCAAGTTTTAGTCTCCCCTTCATCAAGGCCAGATGTTTTGTGGAAATATATATATATATATATATATATATATATATATATATATATATATAAACAAGAGTATGAAATGAAGTCACAAAACTATATATTGGTAGATATAGATTGGTTCATTTATTGAATAATGGAATACAAGCAAAATTTGGGGGATAGAAGGGACTCTTTATACCAGGGCATTTCAAAGCCTAATGCTTCTCATCAGAAGAGTAGAGAAGGTGCTAGGTAGCGTGGAGGAGATGCGGCATCTAGCGTAGGGTTCATTGGTGGTGAAAAAGATTAAGAGGAATTATAGAATGTTGGGGGAAACTTTATTGAATTCTAAATAAATAAATAATATTTATTTAGAATTCAATAAAGTTCGTATGGGAGCTACGAGCTCGTATTTATCAAACTTTTTAATCATACCAATTTTCTTCAGATGGTCAAATAAAATACAGATTGAAGGCAAGAACATTTTAATCTAATTTTCATCCAATCAAATTCCAGCGCAATATGTAATTTCTTTCTTTTGTCAATTCCAGCAAAAGATTACTCTCCACACGTGTTTTATATTTATCCTCCACTGTGAGTAACTATAATGCTGAGTCCAGGAATTTTACAAGGAATTTAATAGGTTATGGATCAACTCTTTAACTGTCAAAATGTATGATTGCGTATTTGTATGTGTTCATGTGCTCGTGTGTATGTGTGTGTTTAATTGATGTCTGTCTCTAAGTTAAAAGCTTTTGTTCGAATTTTCAGCTAATTAAATTTTAGTGCAACATGTAATTTCTTTCTTATTTCATTTCTCACAAAAAATTTGCACCCTCCACACATGTTTTGTATTTATCCTCCACTACGAATAACTTTAATGCTGAGGCCAGTGACTCTACAGATTAGAGTTAAACCTAATTTTTAACTAGCCAAAAATACATATGATCAGAGCAAAAAAAGAATTAAAAAAAATGGCTGCCTGGGAATTTTCAACCCATGAAATTTCAGCACAACATATCATTTCTTTCTTTTGTCAGTTTTAGCAAAAAACTTACTCTCCACACGTGTTTTATATTTATCCTCCACTATAAGTAACTATAATGTTGGGCCCAAGGAATTTAATAGGTTGTTGATCAGCTCTTTAACCGCCCAAATGTATGATTGTACATTTGTGTGTCTAACTGATGTCTGTTAAAGACATTTGTCCGAATTTTCAGTCAATCAAATTTTAGCGCAACATGTAATTTCTTTCTTATTTCAGTTCTCACAAAAAAATTGTACCCTCCACACGTGTTTTATATTTATCCCCCACTGTGAGTTGCTATAATGCTCAACCCAGTAATTTTACAAGGAATTTAATAGGATCAGCTCTTTAACTGTCCAAATGTATGATTGTGTGTTTGTGTGTATGCATGTGTTTGTGTGTATGTGTGTGTTTGTGTGTATTCATGTGTTTGTGTATATGCGTGTGTGTCTAACAGATGTCTGTCTATAAATAAAACGTGTAACTTTATTGTTGGATTCAGCAACTCTACAGGGGATTTAATAGGGTGTGGATCACTTCTTTAAAAGTCATACTTTAAAAATTGATTAAAAATAATTCTGCGTCCACTTTGCATTAAATTTTAATTTAAAATCTGACCAAGTATGTTGAAAGGATTTCCTTTTTACATGTTATCGACGATTCTATAAATGGTGCCTGGAGATTTTAGTGTGCTTTTTACCATTTGTAATGTAATTTCTTTTTTATTTGAGTTCTTAGTGTGCTTTTTACCGTTTGAACTCCTCCTTAATTTGCAAATTAAAAAGTTTTTCGGACTAATTTTCGCTCAAATCAAATTTTAGCACAACATGTAATTTCTTTTTTATTTAATTTCTCATGAAAAATTCGTACCCTCCATTCGTGTTTTATATTTATCCTCCACTATAAATAACTTTAATGCTGAGTCCAGTAACCGTAACCCTGCTAACTAGAGTTAAGCTTCATTTTCCAACTTACAAAAAATAGACAGTATCAGAACAAAAGAAAAAAAAAGAACAAAAAAGAATGAAAAAAATAAAATAAAAATAGAATTCACTTAGCTATAAACCTTCCACCACCACCCTCGAAAAAAAAAAAAAAAAACAAACTCAGAAAGAAAATTAAAAAAAAAAAATTAATCTTACATACGTATTTGTTTATTTTTTTTTTACACATGGCTAACTTCTATTTGTTTTCTTTCGTTATGTGGAAAGAGAGAGAGGGATGATTATTGATTGAAAAAGCACTTTGCATCATTTTTTCTGACAGACAAAACGTAAAGTTTCTAAAATAAGGAACCCATTTTTATTTTGTGAGATGTAACATTGGTGTTATCTACATTATTCCAAAAAACAAAACAAAAAAACAAACAAACAAAAAAACAAACAAAACAAAACAAAAAAAAAAAAAAAAAAAAAAAACTCGACAGCACCGGAGGACATTCTGTGGTGATTTCTACATCAATCTGTATAACTTGCAGTTAAATATAAAATCCCTTTTGAAATCTATATAATAAAGCTCAACATCTGTGTGGCTGTCTGTCTGTACACGACTAGGCTCCTATAGGTTTACTATTATACTAAACTGACCACATACAATGATAGAAGAGGTATCAAGGATATGAACTGGGTATGGCTTATATGGGGCCCCGGGGGGGGATCATTTATTAAAGAGAACCCTATGCACGTTCACAAAATTTCATGTAGAGCTTTCAAATCTGGCAGGATAACCCACTATGGGAAAAGGAAAAGTTTTGACAGATTACACCGCTCACTCCCACAAACAGGAGTAGGAGGCTCAAGAGGGGGTCACTTATAACTGGAAACCCCGTGCGTGTTCACACTATTCAATGTACACTTGTAGAGTTATAAAATATGACAGGATAATCCACCGTGGGGTGGGGGAAGTTTTGATGGGCTACACCACTCGCCCTCACTCACACGGGTGAAGCTCCAGTGGTGTCTCTTATGTCTGGGGGAAAAAATGTAAGTCTTTGAATTTCAACAAAATTTTGTATATATATATGTGTTTCGTCGTCTCAACAACTCATCAATGTGGCTAGATATGAAATTCAAAATCGGGACCCTAATGATTAACGTCGGGTGCACTACTAATTGAGCTATAAAACCTATAGTGGAAGTGGAAGTAATTATATTGTATTTAAACAAAACTATTCATTTGTTTATATTTTTTTAATATATATAGTCTAAAGAAACTTTGAATAAAAAAAAATGCAAAAATAAATATAAAGAATGCAGTTTAAATTCTCAGAATGAAAAAAAATATTAACTTTAACCTATCGCAGACTTAGCACCTACATAATCCGACTTCTAAAAATTTTATAATGACCAAAGAGAATTCATTTATATAAGGATGGAAAAAAAAAAGACCTCAACTAAAATTGTTAAATAGAAATAGACTATGCACTTGCATAAGTTGATTTCGCAAAAGTCTTCAATTTTAAAACAGAATTTTACTACATAAGGATGAAAAGAAGGAGACCTTAATTAAAACTTTGTAAATAGAAAACGGGGATCATCAGCTACTTACCATGTAGCTGTTTCGGAGATTTAAAAACAGAACCGCTGTTAATTACATGGCTCTCCAGTGGATAATACCACTTCCCCAATGGTCGAGTGGGAGAACTGCCGACTGTCAACACGACGGTTCTAGGTTCAATCCTTGGCTAGGGAGCGATGCTAGTCTAGCGGCACTGATGAGTTGTGATACAACGAAACAGGACTGTATGTCGATGACCACAAATATATATATATATATATATATATATATATATATATATATATATATATATATATAACTACTTCATTTACTCACATAAAATTAATATACAAAAGTATAAATTTATGCGTAAACTTTAAGTATTTACTCCAAAAGTGATCAATATGTAGGTAGAGCTAGTTAGTAATTCATAAAATATATATGGCGATTAAGCTACACTGAATAGAATATTCCGCGTTTCATCCACTCTAAGATTCTTAAAGCTTATATATATTAATAGTAATATATATATATATATATATATGTATATATATATATATATATATATATATATATATATATATATATATATATATTACTATTAGGATTAAATCCATATTTATCAAAAATGAAAAATATTACAATGAAGCCCTTAAAAAACTCGGGATACAATTCGCAAATTAAATTCATAAATAAAAATGATAGAAACATAAACTACATTGAAAATAAACCTATTAAGAGCGTAATAACATATAATATGGCAATGTCTTCCCGTATGCGAGTTAAGAAAAATGACCAAGAGACAAAAAAAGATAAAACCAAACCACAATTATTAGATAATAATACAAATAAACAACAAACCAAAACCCATAAACGTAAGAATAGACATAAGGAGACCCTATGGTTCAACCCTCCATATTCCAAAAACCTAGAGACAAACATAGCCAAAGAATTTTTAAAAATATTAGATAACAACTTTAAAGCCCCCCATAGATATAATAAAATTTTCAATACGAACACAATCAAAGTCTCTTACTCTACTATACCTAACCTTCATCAAAAAATAATTAATTCTAATAGTAAGAAAATTAATAAGCTACAAAATACAACTATACAAAATATATCAGACTGTAACTGTAGAAGAAAAAATAAATGTCCCCTACAAAGCTCATGTAAAATTAAAAATGTTATCTATAGCTGCACAGTATCAAAAACCCCAAATCTACATGAATCTATTAACAGCCATAACTCAACTACCAGATTAAATAATGACACCAACTTAAACCAATCTACCGATCAATTACAAACCAACCCACCATATAATAATCCAGCACCAAACCTAACGGAAAATAATCCCAATAAGCAAGAGGCAATATATTTTGGTTCCACATCTGGCCTAATAAAACAGAATTTCAACGCACAAATATTCTTTTAAAAATAACTCTCTGTCAAACCAAACTACTCTATCCAACTATATTTGGCAACTCAAAAATAGAAATATTTCTTTCAACTTGAAATGGTGAGTAATTGAATCTTGCAAACCATATAAACCAGGAGATAAATTCTGTACACTATGTACAAAAGAGACCCTAAAAATGTTGAAATATGAAGATATAAAAAATGCAACTACCCTATTAAATTCAAGACAGGAACTAATCTTCACATGCAGTCATAAACGTTGGTTTAAATTTAATAAATATAAACCGCCTTAAATCATTAAAAATTACTTATTAGTAAAAATAGATTACAATTTTTTTTTTATTCTGTAATAAATTAAGTTAGACTAATTATCCCCCTTACATCCTTTAATTAAAGAAAATATGACTAATTATCCCCCTTGCATTATTCAATTATACAAATAACATTAACCTAAAATTTCTTTCGAATTATAAACCGTGGCGTCTTTAAATCAAAGTATGCTAACGGAAATAAATTATTGCACGAGCGTTTTTCTTAAAATTCATCATTTAATAAGCTGAAAAGCCATAGCAAACATCTATATGAGTACTTTAACCATAGTTCCTTATTTCAAAAGGCGAAAAATTAAAAGGTAAATATCTGTACCTATATTTTTATGTATATATCTGTATATCTATGTATATGTATATATGTGTCTATTTTTCATGTATATGTATGTATATATTTGTGTTTGTGAAAAAATGTGTGAATTTGTTTATATCATCGTCAGTTACTATTCCAAAAGTGTTTGTTTCAACCAAACTTTTTATTAAAAAAAAAAAAAAAAGTAAGCGTCTTTAATATATGTCGGTGGACTATTTACATTTTGACTATATCTCGCTGAGTTTATTTGTGAAAAAAATGTGTGAATTTGTTTATATCATCGTCAGTTACTATTCCAAAAGTGTTTGTCTCAACTAAACTTTTTATTTAAAAAAAAAAAAGTAAACGTGGACTGTTTACATTTTGACTATACGTCACTGAGTTTATTTGTGAAAATATGTGTGAATTTGTTTATATCATCGTCAGTTACTATTCCAAAAGTGTTTGTCTCAACCAAATTTGTTTTTATTTAAAAAACAAAAACAAACAAATAAAACAAAGCGGGAGACCAGTACCCGCATTAAGCTGGTCTGCAGTTTGACTTGTTGCTGGCTATCTTGCTCTTGCTTGTTGCTGGATGTCAACATTTTGAACCGAGAGAGAGATTTAGCTGTCGTACAAAGCTAAAACTCTGTAACACCATCTTTGTATAGATACTCCCTCAGGTATTTGTCTATTATAAAAAAGAAAAGAAAAAAAGTCCTGTGGCGATAAAACAAGCTGTGACGTGTGTATGCCTGTAATGCTGGATGCATGTAACAACTATTCTGCAATCATTATATGTATCTATGTATGTATGTGTGTGTGTATGTTTATATGTGTATGTGTGTATATATTTATATATGTACATGTGAGTTTATATGTATTTGTGTCTATGTGTGTATATGTGTCTATGTGTATATATGTTTGTGTGTGTACATATATACATTTAGAAATGTTTGTATGCATGTATGCGTGTATATGCATGTATGTGTATGTATGCAGGTGTGTATGCATATGTATTTGTATGTGTGCATGTATGTGTGTATGTGTATTAATGCATATATATGGATGTGTATGTATATGTAGGTAAGTGTATGTATATATATGTGCATATGTGTACGTATATGCATGTGTAAGTATATGTGTGTATGTATTTGTATATGTGGATGTATATGTATGTATATGTGTATGTATGAATGTGGGTATGTATATGTATGTTTGTGTATTATGCATTGTGTATGTATATGGGTATATATGAGCGTATGCTTATAGACATGTATGTATGTATGCATGTATACATTTATATGTATGTATACCAATGACCGTCTTGTTTATGTTTGCATGTGTGTGTGTATGTATATGTATGTGTGCGTATTGTGTATGTACGAATGTATATATGTGTGTGCGTGTATATATATATGTATGTATAACAATGCCCGTCTTTAGTGTCATGTCTGCTTGAGCATGTGAATTCGCTGGCAGGACTATATGTCTTTTTTCGGGCTCATGAACTTTCAGTATCTGAGGGAATGGCACTCGTCTGACAAGACGTTGCAATCATCATGTATGTATGTATAATGTAGTACTTAACCCAAATTTATATTTTACTCTATTTATTTCTATCTCTAACCCATATTAATTTTCTTATCAAGTTTAAATCCATACCTTTATTTTAATTTTTTCCAGATACATCTGCCTTACTTTTAATGCTAGATTTATTTATGGTGTCTTTTACATTTAATAAAAGCCCTTCACAATATTTGCTGACGAGGAAAACTTGTTTATTAAAAAACTATATGTAATAATTATTGTCCGTAACTTGATGTCTACCACAATAAAAACACTGTTTTCCGAAACGATCGTACAAATAATTAATTTTGTTGTTGTTCCTTCTTATGAAACGGATTTTTAATTTAATTATAATTTGATTTTTAAATTATTAATCACATTACTAAATATTAAATTAGCTCTAGGATATTTACCTATCGAGCTTATTATATATCTAAATTACAACGAGCACTTTTTCTTTCCTGTATTTTAATTAAACTAATAATTTCACTATTACATTAAAATACACTCTGCTCTTTAGACTATTGTTCTAATCTCCTTTAAATTATATATATATATATATATATATATATATATATATATATATATATATATATATATATATATTAGTGTTGGATGGATTAATCAGAATCGGAATCGGGAATCGAAAAAGTCGGAAATTTCAGGGGTATCGGAATCGAAAAAATGTATGCCTATTTTCCGATGCCAACAACGATTCTTTTAATGCGCTTTTTTATTTGATTTTCTTTAAAGAAAAATATTCTACCGCTGATTGTAATACAAAAATAGTGAATATCTGTTGATTTTTAACCTATTAGTAACACTAAAATCGATAGATCATCATTCACAAGTTTATCCTTATGTTTAAGAAAATATCTGCACATTTAATGTGTCTTTTACGGTAATTGTGAAAAATAACAACTTTATAGTTAAATATGTAGAGATTTAGAAAGAATCGAATTTGATAGGGAATCGGTAATTGTATCGGAATCAGTAAAAATACTGGAATCGTCCCATCCCTAATATATATATATATATATATATATATATATATATATATATATATATATATATATAGTCATCCACATACAGTACTGTTTCGCTGTTTCACAGCTCATCAGTGCGTCTATATATATATATATATATATATATATATATGATACTGAATGCCGAAATGCTCAATTCTTTTATGAAAAACATATTTCTAAGCAGAAACCACAATGCCCTTTCCGCTCTTTGATGAGGGTTGAGTTTAACACTTTAAATTTAATGGCTCCAGATGGAACTTTCGAGTTCAAAATAAGTCCTTGGACGCAAAAGCAGAGATCGTCGGATGATCTCATGTCTTGAAGTTGTTCGTCAGTCTGTGTATATTTAGGATTGCCCGTTATGCCGTCGTATTCTGTCGCATAAGGGTGAATAGAGATCCGCTATTTGCGGCCTCTAACAATTAGCTGAGAATTTGGAAGTCGGAAAGTGGTTTACTGTGACCTGATGAGCATCATTAAAATTCTTGTCTGCGTTAGACCGAACGGCTCACCTGTGAAAATTGGTGGCCATCTTTAAATGATTACTATTTGACCTCACCTGACCTTCTGGGTCACCTGATTTTAGATTTTATCATTTTATTGAAACGTGTACATACAGATACATACACAGAACTACATACATACATACATACATACATACATACATACATACATACATACATACGGTTCGAAAAATATATCTCCTTTTATATATATACTAGAAACGTACCCGCTTCAGGACGGGTAAAATTAATTTCCCCAAACAGAACAGTTTTGCACCATTTTTATGCATCCTTTACGAAGATTGAAATCAAGATATAACGATACTAAACCTAATGTCTAGAATCCTTATTCCAATTTTGATCAAAATTTAATTCCTCTTCCGCCTCTGTCTGCTACTACATGATTTTTACTCTAGAAAGTGTCTAAAATTTGAGGCTTAAGGGGTCTTAAGAAAAAATTCAAACGTGTAAATACAAAATGCATACACAACGTTACATACATACAAACAGTTGGAAATTTACATCTTCAGTTACTTACTAGAAGAATACCCGTCTCAGGAAGTGTAAAATTAGTATCTGGAGAAAAACAGTTTTGCACCACCTTTTTCTGTCCTTATAAAGATTAAAATAAAGATATAATGGTACTAAATCTCGTGTTTAGAATCCTTATTCCAAGATATTGCAGATATGTCCACTTATGAGTTGATATTTAGCTCTCTCCCTACTGCAAGAACTTAGACACCAGGGTCAGAAAATGGGATTGAGAAGTCAGCGCCCAAGAGGAGGGGCACTCTGACCTGCAAAAAGTGCCTGGGCAGCTCCATCGGCATTCCCTGGTGAGGACACCTGAAGCGATTAGCAATAAACTACACCCTTCTCAAAGAGAGAAGGCAACGCCTGGGAGGGTGGACCTCCTAGAACTGCACAGAATTAAACTCCCGCCACAAAATCAACAGGGATCGGATCATTACAGGAATGATCTAATCTCTGTTGATTTTTGGGGTCCAGGATAAAGATCTCTAGCCGAGGAGTTATGTCGTCAAGTTTATTAATCGAATTCTGGATTGGCCGACGAGATAGATATGACCCCCCCCCCCCAAAAAAACAACATATGGCTATTTTTGGTTTTATATAAAAACTAGAAAAACACCCGTCCTGGGACATGTAAATGTAATTCCCTCTCCCCGAACAGAACAGTTTTTACACGATTTTTTGTCACCTTACAAAAATTAAAATCAAGATATAATATTACTAAACCTAATTATTTAGGTATTGAGCAGGACGGGATAGAGTTAGGGGTTAAATGAACATGCTGGTAGAAACTCATCCAAAAAGTGTCACTAACCATATGGAAATGTATATAAGTTCTATAAGTATTTTGTTTAATTTTCGATTTTGGAACGATTATCGAGACTCTCCAGATGAACGTCTCATGTCGGGTATTTTTTTATTGTTCTAACTTAAAACTCGACACTATTTGTGTTTTAAAATAAATAAATGCTTTAAAGTTAGTTAAAACAC
Source organism: Euprymna scolopes (assembly GCF_053919585.1). Classification (NCBI taxonomy): domain Eukaryota; kingdom Metazoa; phylum Mollusca; class Cephalopoda; order Sepiida; family Sepiolidae; genus Euprymna; species Euprymna scolopes. The sequence continues at coordinate 52,511,094 of NC_136518.1, forward strand.
GCGCACACACACACACACACACACACACACACACACACACACACACACACACACACACACACACACACACAAAAGAACAACATATACAGATAGGTAAAAAAGTTACTTATCTTGCCTTTGGTAACATTTATTTGTTATATATCTGCTTTTTTGAGCATGTTTTAATTTTCTCGTCTATACTGCAAAATGGCCATAATTTATCAATAAGTAGAACGAGTTATAACAATTCAAAGGGTGTACGTAGTGGAGGTACAGGTGACAGCAGCAGCAATAGCAGCCACCATTATGATTTTGAATCTATGATTATTTTCTAAGCTCAGCACTGATTGGTGTAAGCATTTAACTTCCTTTCTGGCTTGCCCAATCAAAAGCCATCTATCAGGTGTACTGAGTACATAACAAGAGATAATAAAAGGGAGTGCTCGCTAGATTCTTTCTCTTTGTGGCCAGGAGACCAAAGAGTGAGCTGACTTATTCAGTGGCGCTTCTTTCGACCGTTCGATTCTACATGTATACATTATTTTGGGACACTCTGTAGATAGAGATGAGTGGCAGATTATGCGGGGGCAACACCTGGTTACCTTCCTGATAGTCAATTTAGGAAATCGACTATTATTATTAAAAGTAAAAATGTTAGATAAAGAACATTATTATTTATCGGTATGCAGAATTAGTTTGTGTACAAAGACAGATATGTTTATGGGCTTTCATAATTTAGAACGGGTTAATAGAACAATAGACAAAAGAACCAGAAATGCGACCATGATGAAATGAATCTTAACCTACTCAAACAAATAGGTTTCAAAATGATATATCGGAATAAAGGAAATGTGATTATATATATATATATATATATATATATATATATATATATATATATATATATATATATATATTAGAAATGGTAATTAATAAAAACCTGAAGAAAGTGTTCGATACTGTTGTAGAGCAAATATGCGTTTTATTTTTTATTACCGTTTTTTTCTGTTCAGTTACATTTTTGTTTCAGCTACACGACCGTTTTTTGGCCGTTATGTAGCCTCCTCAGACTTTACAGAAACGAACCATAAACGAACTTTTCTGTAAAGTCTGAGGAGGCTACATAACGGCCAAAAAACGGTCGTGTAGCTGAAACAAAAATGTAACTGAACAGAAAAAAAAAAAACGGTAATAAAAAATAAAACGTATATATATATATATATATATATATATATACATATATATATATATATATATATATATATATATATATATATATATTAATGAAAACAATGTAGTGTTTATCCGATATACGCAATGGTAAACTTCAAACTAATATAAATAACAGTATTTATATATATATATAGAAAATTTAATCCAAACCGAATTAAAAAAAAAGCTCAATACGCAATAGAGAGTAGAGCTTATTATAGGAGAAAGAAAATTAAAAATGTAAGTTGAACTTTACAATCAAAATTTATTGTTTGACTGAATACTCCAAAAAAACAATTTACAAAGTCCTTATTCCGCAGAGTTTCAAAGAATGCTATTCTTGTTATTCTTCTCATCAGAGGACATAAAGAAATCAGCAAATTATATTTGTAGCAATGCTAGAATTTGCTAGTTAAGGCATTAAGTGAAACCGCAATTTATTGTAGTTATAAATTGCCAAATAAAAAAGTGAAAAAATATTGGATATGTAAAAAACTAATATAAAAACAAACCATGCATAATATTTCAGCTTGCATGAAACTCTTCTCAAGTTGATCCCAAATGCAAAATAGTTCTTTAGAGAGAATGTATTCCAAAATAAGTCTAACGTAACGATTCATATAATCCGATTGGAAAGTTTTCAAGACAGCTGAAATAAAGGAAATTGTTTTTTTTTCTGGGCAGTGCAGTAACCCAAAGAGAAGCCTGTCCCCAGTCAAATGGGACCTAATAGTAAAAAGAAAGAAATCTAGTATGAGAACATTCAGCTTATAAGCGCAGATCGTCATATAATGATTAGATCACTCTGACTGACGTTAAGAGCATTTAATAAGAATTAATGTTTAATTTTTAACTGTATCTCTCGCAGTTGACCGTAGCCGAATTGTTCAGTCCTTGCTAATGAAGCCAGACATGAGTTCTGTTGCTGGGGTTCGAATCTCTCGACTGGCGTTAATCGTGACACTCTGCACTGATGATTCCCGAAAGAATGAAACACTAGTGTCTGTAGGTATTTAATAATTATTATAGTAAATAATACATATATATATATATATATATATATATATATATATATATATATATATATATATACGAGCAAACAGTTAATAAAACATGTTAAAAAACACTTTGAAAAAGAGTTAAAAACATATTTAATCTGAAAAGGAAACACTAGATAAGTGGATAGTCCTTAATCCGCGGAGTTTCGAAGAAATACTTTTCTTCTCATCAGAGAGTAGGAATTAGCAAAATGCGGGGTCGGATTTTGCATGCAAAAGTATTTGATGAAACAACAAGTAAGTCAAAGATCTTACTTGATAACAAAAAAGTGAAGCAGAGGGAATATGGTGAAGAAAAAGGTGATTACACGTGAATGGATAGTCTGGTGGAAGATAAATAATCCAGTGACGGTAAAATCCAAATATATAACTTCAAGAAAGTTAATTGAATTTTCATTTGCACATTTCCTTGGATTTTACTTGTGCAAAGTGTTTTTTAACATGTTTTATTAACTGTTTGCTCGTATTATAAGCTCTATCTCCTATTTGGTTTTATCTGGCTGAGATAACTTTATAAATATTAATTCTTTAATATTTATAATATACTTTAATTTTACCATCTTGGATCATTTTGGTAAATTTAATTGTAATTTTTATTTCATATATATATATATATATATATATATATATATATGTGTGTGTGTGTGTGTGTGTGTGTGTGTGTGTGTGTGTGTGTGTGATCAGAGATTAGTGCGAACATTGGCAAAGCATAATGTTTTCAATCATTTATGGCAGAAAATGTACATTTAGTAAATAAATAATAAATACAGATAAATATTCAGACTTTATTTCTGCTGTCGGATGTCAAACAGAAATTCCATCAATGGAAAATATCCCAACACCAATTCAAATCGTTCTCTGAGGAATAACCAAATAGACAGCCTAAGTAAATGGAATTGCTTTGCAGCTACTTACGTGGTCGTTACTAATAAGCTGGCATAAAATTTGTAGTCATGTGACCAACTTTTCCTTTTTGTCATGAGAACAATGATGTCATTATAAATTCCTCAAGTTATCATGAGGAGTATGTGATTGGCCTAAGAGATAAAGTTGCAGATTATGGGATTGACAATGGTTTGGTTTCTTGAGCTCTACAAGACGTAGCTGGTAACATCATTCATAATTTCTTTATATCTTATTACTTTTCACCTGCTGTCACATTCCCGAATCGCCTCCCACATCATGAGGACCAGTACGCCTTACTTCCTGACCTACTTCTTACTACAATACCCGAGCATTGTGTGACAAATGCCCGTAGCCCTTTCAGGAACGCTGATCACCTTTTAATATTGGCAGACATTACTCTTTGGAATTCTCTCCCTGTTTTCTGCTTCCATGACATACAGAAATTTCAGTGTCATGCAAACAAACATCTCGCTGCTCAACTCCCTACATATTGTCCCTGTAAGTATTATCCCAAATAGTAGCCCCTTAGATCCAAATGGCAATGTACCGTTTTTGGGGTTATTAAGAGTAAAAAAAAAAAAATACTAATTTCAAATATTGAAATGATTATTATTATTTACTCACTAGCAATTTAAACAATTGCTCATTGGTGTTCCCTGGAGTTTGAGTGACAACAAGTTTCCCCAGATACCCTGCATTCTCTGCCTCTTATGATAACCATTGCAAGTTATTTTGAGCGACTGCAACAACTGTTTACCATTGATTTCTTGCTGATGGTAACTATTGGCCTTTTATGGCAATAAGCCTCCTCATGGTTCCAGTACTCTCCACACCTTTTCAGTAAAGGTCTGTCTGATTGATGCTCTCCCTCCTTGATTTTCCAACCCTCCTCCTACTAATACTACTACTCATTATTATTATTATTATTATTATTACTATTATTATTATTATTATTATTGGCTCACATGGACCTTTCACACAAGTCAACAAACGATCTGATTGGAAACCTGTGGTGTTCTTTGGAAGCTGAGTGACAACAAGTCTCCCCAGACGTCCAGCTCTTTCCACCTCCTTAGATAGCATTTGCAAATGAATTTGCATCATCGCAACAGCCTCTTACCATTTATTTCTCGCTGGCAGTGGCCATTGGTTTATACTGGAATTTGAGTGGCACTCAGCCTCCTCAAGGTTCCAGTTCTCTTTGCGCTTGTCCAGCCGAGGTCTGGCTAGCGCTCTCTCCTTGGTCTTTCAGTCCTTCTTGACTCTTCTCGGCTCTTTGGTCTCACTTTTTTATTGGAGGGAGCGGTGATGAAACAATATGGGGGTGCATAATGGGAGTGTAGAACTTGTAGATATGCAGCTTCGGTGTTTTTCATTCCCTGTAACGCTTATTCGTTATATTGTCTTCTTGTATTATTCTTAGCATTCAAGGGTTTTCCTTAATATTTCCGTCGTTTTCATTACTGTTAGTCATTGTACTTTTGCAGTTATTCCTCTGATTCCAATTTCTGACATTCTTTTTTCGAAGTTTTTCGGAATTGTTTCTAGTGTTCCTACTATTATTGGTACTATTTTGATTTTCTTCATCCAAATCCCTTTTAACTCTCTGGCTAGCTCTGTGTATTTGCTTCGTTTCTCCTTTTCTTTCATACTCACCCTGTGGTCAGATGGGACAGCAAAGTCTACGATTTGACAGGATTTTTCTTTCTTGTTAATTATTACGACATCTGGTCTTCTTGCTTGGATGGATTTGTCCGTCTGTATGTCCATATCCCATAGGATTTTGTGGTTCTCGTTTTCGAGTGCAGTTGCAGGTTTATGCTTGTACCATTTGTCTGTACGCTCAAAATGCAGTCGTTTGCACAATTCCCAGTGCACCGCTCTCCCCATTTGGTCATGCCTGTTTTTGTATTCCTTTTGGGCCAGTTTGCTACATTCACTTACTATCTGGTTTATCGTTTAGTCTCTTTGTCCACAAAGTCTGAATTTGCTGTTTTCTTGTGTTTTATCGATCCTTGTTTTGATATAGTTGGTTCTTATCGAGTTATCTTGTGCTGCAGTTATTAGAGATTCAGTTTCTCGGTTTATATGTCCTTTTCGCATCCATATCCAGGTGTTTTCGTTATTCTCATCTTTTGTCATTCTTATGAATCTTCCGTGGAGTTGTTTCTCTTCCCATTTCTCTTTTCTCGTTTTGTCGTTTGTCTCTCTGTTTTCTGTTTTGTTATTTTCTTCAGTGTCTCTCGCTGTCATAATTATCCTTTCAGTGTTTTGCATTATGTATTTTTCTAGTTCTTTTTTTGTGTCCTTCACACAGTCTTCTATACAGATCAGTCCTATCCCACTGCCTTTCCTTTTCACGTAGTCTGTCAATATCGTCCTTTGGGTGCAGTGCATTATGCATGGTCATGAATTTCCTGGTTTTCTGGTCGAGTTGTCTCAGTTCTTCTTTTGTCCACCCTATAAACGATCCAGAGTATCTTACTAGTGATACTGCCCATGTATTTATACCTTTTATTAGGTTTCTGCTATATAAGTTCGTTTCCAGGAGTTTTCTTGTTCTCCTGAGGTATTCCTTTCCAATTTTCTCTTTCATTTCTGTTGCTCTGATAGTGTCCGCTTCCAGAATTGCCAAGTATTTATAGTCGTCTTGTTCCCCTAGGGCCCTCATTTCTGTTTGGTTGGGTAGTTCCATGCCTTCTGTCGCTTCCAGTTTTCCCTTTCTTATAACTAGTTGTGCGCATTTTTCCATTCCAAATTCCATTTGGATATCTTGGCTGAAGATCCTGGTAGTGTTAATTAGTGTCTCTAGCTCCTTTTCGGTCCTTGCAAAAAGTTCCAGATCGTCCATGTACATCAGATCGTTCATTTTTTCCTCTGTATTGGAGAACTTGTATCCGGCTTGGCACTTTCTCAGAATACTGTTCAAGGGCATCACGGCTATGATGAACAGTAGTCGTGATAGTGAGTCTCCTTGGAAGATGCCTCTTTGTATGTTAATTTCTGTTATGTGTTGTCCATCAGCTGTCAATTCCAGTCTCCATGTCTTCATTGCATTTTCTATTACATTGGTGATCCCGCTTTATTTTATACATTTTTAGGCATTCTATTATCCATGCTTGGGGGATTCTGTCGTACGTTTTTTTGTAGTCGATCCATGCCATGGCTAAATTCTTTCTCCTCCTTTTTACCTCCTTTAGGACCTTTTGATCTATATATAACAGGTCATGTGTTCCTCTTTTTCCTTTTGAGCATCCTTTCTGCTCCTCGGAGATGAGTCCACGGTTATTCAGGGAGTGGTAGATTTGTTCCCTCAGTTGTGCTGTCAGTATTTTCCACATAGTTGGTAAGCACATGATTGGGCTATAGTTGCTAGGGACTGTTCCTTTCTCTGTGTCCTTCTGTAGCAGTGTGGTTCTACCTTTTGTCATCCAGTCTGGCACGTTTGCTTCCTGTATACATCTTCTCAGGTTTTGGGCTAGCCTTTCGTGTAAGGTTGATAATTTTTTGAACCAGTATGCATGTATCCCATCGTGCTCTGGTGCTCTCCAGTTTGCCATTTTTCCTATGGTTTTCTTTAGGGTTTCCTTGCTGATTTCATTCACTGTTCCTTCTTCTATTTGTTGTAACTCTTCTTTCATGTCTTTCAGCCATTCGCCATTTCTATTGTGATCTCGTCGCTCTTCCCATACTTTACTCCAGTAGAGTTTTGTTTTTGTTGGATTTGGTTGTTCTGTTTTTGTTTTTCCTCCGTTCACATTTTGGTAGAATTGGCTTTCATTAGTTTCAAATGTTCTGTTTTGTTTGCATTGTTCAGATTTATATCTATATCGCCTCAATCTCGCTTCTTTTGCTTTTATTTTTTGGTCCAGTTCTTCATGTTTCTTGTTTAGCCTCTCCCTGTCTCTTACATTTCTAATATTGCTTTTTCTCCAGATTGATTTCTTCCTGTTGATCATTTTGGTTTCTTTTTTACGTTTGTGTATTTGGGTTTCTAGTCTTATTTCCCATCCAGGTTTTGTCGGTCCGCTTGTCCTCGGTTGTTTTTCTGATTTGAGATTCATACTTACCATTTTGGCACCTGCGTAAATTAGGTTGTTTAAGTCTGTGATTGTATTTGTTGGGATATGTGGGAGGAGCTTGTTAACCTTCTCTGTTTCTGTTTTTAATTTCTTCTGCTATTATTATTATTATTATTATTATTATTATTATTATTATTATTATTATTAATTATTATTATTATCATCATCAACAACAACTCACAAGTCATTATCAACTATTACTTACTGGCAATAACAATTAATGTTCCCTGGAGTCTGAGTGACAACAAGTCTCCTCAATCTAAAGCCTTTTCTCGTGAATACTAAAGTTGACAGTTTAACTAAATGAAATTGATTTTTTAATACTAACCTGATCGCTACTAATAGGTTGACATAAAGGTTGTAGTCATGTGACCAGTATTTTTTTTAGCATAACAATAATGTAATTATAAATTCTTAAGTTTTTATAGCAATCATGTGGTTAGCCAAATAAATAAAATTGCAGACTATGAGATCGATAATACTGACTTCAACTCTTATTGAATCTATTCTTATTATTCATTCACTCGGAATATTCACACAAGTCATTATCAGCGACCGCTAACTGGCAATAGTGATGTTTCCTGTATTCTGAGTGACAATAAGTTTATTCAAATTTCCAGCAGTTTCTTCTTCTTCTTCTTCTTCTTCTTCTTCTTCTTCTTCTTCTTCTTCTTCTTCTTTTAATATGCCTTTTCTACATCGGATGCTGGATTGCATGTAAGTCATGGCAACACAAAGTGATTTTCTCCATGACATATAATATGTTGGTTTTTGACGTGCCATTGTTTGCGGTCATACTTGTCTGAATCATTCCAAGTCTTTCTCGGCCTGCCTTTTCCTTGTTTCCTTTGCAGATGAGATGCGCGCACATCTGTTTTTCAAATCAGAGCTTCATTTAATATGTCCATACCACTGTAGGTGGTATCAACATAGAGGGGATTTCAGTCTGGGCATCTTCAGCTCCTAGCCCAAAACCACTCATTCCAAGTCTTTCTCAGTCAGTTTGCTTTTTCCTAACATACCCTCAATTGAGATGCACGTACATTTGTTCATCCAACCAGAGCTTCGTTCAACATATCTATACAACTGTAGGTGATTGCAACGCAGAGCTGTTCAAATCTAGGTGACTTGAGCCTCAATAGTGACTTGAGCCTCAATGTCAAGTCACACACTATAAATCAATCACGCTATAGTCATGTCATTCCTCTGCATTGTCAGATAGACAGAGCCAGTCAAAGTCCAGTATTTACTAACATGTAACATGGTAGGTATTATGTACATAGCTAGGTGTGTCAGAAATTTCGTGAAAATAGTGAATAATTCCACCCCATCTTTCCAAGCTTATAGCTCCTCGAAAAATGTAATTCAAGCCATAATTTTTTTTTTCAATTAAAGGAGCAAGGACCAAGGTTCCATTAAAAAAAAAAGAAAAAACAAATAACGTGGTTAAAAAAAAAAGGTTTTAAACTTCAAACTTTACAGGTAAAATTCTAAAAAACACTACGTTTTTTTTTTGTTTTAAATTTGAATATTTTATTTATTGACCTTTTCTCTTCAATTTGTGAGTAAATTAATTATTTACTTTTCGGTGACTAAATTAATTATTTACTTTTTAATAGAAACTTGAAAAGGGGGGGGGTGAATTAAAAAAAAACGTTTGTCTAAAATATTATATTAGGTTTATTGGAAAGAACATAAAATTTCACATTGACCCTGAAATTATCGTAAAAATAGAATCAATAGAAAAATTTTGATAGATTTTTAAAGTTTAAAAATTGAAAAATATTGAGTTCGGAAAATTCATTACTGTTGAAAAAAAAATATTTCTATTACTTTTAAAACAACTTTAATAGTTTATTTTGGAAGTATAATCCATAAAGAAAATAAATAACCCACTTTTAACAGAGAAATTACGAGATTTTTATATTTTATTCGCAGTTTTATGTTAGGGGTGTCAAAAATTCCTACAAAAATTCTGATACACCTAGTACATAGCTGCTGTAAACTCGACGCCAAGTGGCAAATGAGACAAATAAGAGGATCAGATAGGAAGAAGCTCCATGCAGTCCGTACACGTAAGATCAAACTTAATTCACCCCCATCCCCATCAGCACAGGTCATAGCGGCAAAATAGTAAAACGAGATATGATCTGTGCTGGTGTGTCCTTGGATATAATTGCCAAGGCAGAGCTCAGCATTTCAGGAAGTGTTCAATAACGTCTCAGATCAAACAAAATGTTATAGATTATTGATTATTTTAGATTATTACACAGTTTTGAATGGTGAACATCGATTCAGAGATGTTACGAACAGTCATATCTGTATGATAATACGCTCAGGAAATTTCACGTTCATGTGTACGTTATCACTTTTTCCTCCTTATTTTTTTTTTTAAGAGGTTTCACTCGATTGCCAAAAATACGTTGCAAAAGAAAAAAAAATAATTAAAAAAAAATTATTTATATATCACTCCTGTGTTGAATGTAAAACTCGAACTAAAATACAATTTGTTAGCCTTGGAGCTAGGATCAAAGTGTAATATCTGTTCTGTCCAAAGATAGTACAATAATATCACAGGGTCTAAGCTTTCACCATCCTGCCTTGACAGAGTTGAAAATCGACTTTGTAATCTAGTAGATGATACGCTTTTCTCTTTTCTGCAACCTCTTTCCCGCAGAAGAGACGTTGCAACCTATCTCTGCTCTATCTTTATTTTCATAGCAAGTGTTCGACTGAGCTCCAATCCATGGTCCTCTCTCACCAATCTTTTACAAGAATCACTCATCTAGCCAAAATCACTATTAATAAATTCGTTCACTCTCTATCGGTGCCTAAATCTAAATGTGGATTCCATGAACAAAGCTTCTTTTCTAAAACTTCCCGCCTGTGGAACTCTGTTCCAGTGGTCTGCTTTACAGCTTACAATATTGTCGTTTTCAAGTCCAATGTAAACAAGTTCTTATTGAACCGTCCTCGTACCAAATTTCCACGACAAATGATTATTATACTGCTGTCCCAATGACTACAATAAACACATTAACCCTTATTCTCGAGTGGATCCCTGGCCTTGAGATGTGGTGACTCCTTTGTTAAAAAAAAAAGGATCTCCATAGAATAGATATCTGTTACAAAGACAATAATATACAACAGATAAAAGATACAACTGTGAATTATCCTTGAGTCAAGAGACAATGGATACCCCCTGTAAGGGTAACTGTGTGTGTGATTGTTAGGCAAGTGTTGCACAATCCTCACACCCGTCTTGATTCGGCACTGTTTGAGTCCAGTGGCAAGGAGAAGTGCTAGACGACTGGAAACAGTGTCGAGATAAGCGGAGAGCACATACAGCACCTGGAATTCTTAAACGGTCACCCATTTTAGTACTGACCAGGCTTAACATTGCTTAAGTGCATGAGTCTAACTAGTAACCATATTAATGTGAAAAAGTTTTTTAAAAAATTAAGAGAAATTGTGCATTCAGTACATACGTCGTGATGGTCTTACACATTGAGCTGATCCCTCCATCCAAGCAAAATAAATAAATAAACAAATAAATAAAACAAAATAAAACATAAGTTCAGCTTATAAACGTATGTTTATTTTTAGTGATTACAAGTCGTACTTGTTTTCTTAAGTCGAACAACAGACTTGCAAAATGAGTTTTGCCTGAAAAAACTGAAATACATAAGTCCTATTAATATAGTCTCTATTTACAATGCCTCCCCACGGGACAGAGTAAGACACCAGGGTCGTTTTTTAACGTGGAAAAAATGAACAAAAATAAACATTGTGTCTCAGTCGTGAAGGATTTCTCCTCCACTGACAGAGAACAAGAAATTGAAGTGCAGTATCTGAACAACAGATACTACACTTTGAGGTATTTATTTGCTCTCCCACTGAGCAAATTAGGCACAAGGCCGATTTTTAAAGTGAGGAGTGAAGGGGAAATGGGGACCAACTCCCCGGTGAGTAGGGGAGCTGGATAGTGACAATTGGTATGAAGGGTTACCCCTACATTGACCAAGGTCTTATATGTGGGGTTTCCCCCACACATGGTCTTTGCTTGCAGTATCTACCGGAACAGATGGTATTTATTTGCTCCCCCACCGAGCAAATTAGGCACAAGGCCGATTTTTAATGTGAGGAGTGAAGGGAGGGGGAAGGGGAAAAGGGGACCAGCTCCTGAAAGGTGTGAAATGGGAGCTGGTTAAAGGTCAGGTATGTGGGGTTGCCCCCACATCTGGTCTTTGCTTGCAGTATCTGCCGGAATAGATGGTATTTATTTGCTCCCCCACCGAGCAAATTAGGCACAAGGCCGATTTTAAATGTGAGGAGTGAAGGGAGGGGGAAGGGGAAAAGGGGACCAGCTCCCGAGAGGTGGGAAATGGGAGCTGGTTAAAGGTCAGACATGTGGGGTTGCCCCCACATCTGGTCTTTGCTAGTCATAGCAAGTCATAGCTAGTAATAGCTTGCAGTATCTGCCGGAACAGATGGTATTTATTTGCTCCCCCACCGAGCAAATTAGGCACAAGGCCGATTTTTAATGTGAGGAGTGAAGGGAGGGGGAAGGGAAAAAGGGGACCAGCTCCCGAGAGGTGGGAAATGGGAGCTGATTAATAGTCAGGCATGTGGGGTTGCCCCCACATCTGGTCTTTGCTAGTCATAGCTAGTCATAGCTTGCAGCATCTGCCGGAACAGATGGCATTTATTTGCTCCCCCACCGAGCAAATTTGGCACAAGGCCAATTTTTAATGTGAGGAGTGAAGGGAGGGGGAAGTGAAAAAGGGGACCAGCTCCCGAGAGGTGGGAAATGGGAGCTGGTTAAAGGTCAGGCATGTGGAGTTGCTCCCACATCTGGTCTTTGCTTGCAGTATCTGCCGGAACAGATGGTATTTATTTGCTCCCCCACCGAGCAAATTAGGCACAAGGCCAATTTTTAATGTGAGGAGTGAAGGGGAAATGGGGACAAACTCTCCGGTGAGTAGGGGAGCTGGATAGTGACAATTGGTATGAAGGGTTACCCCTACATTGACCAAGGTCTTATATGTGGGGTCGCCCCCACATATTGTCTTTGCTTGCAGTGTCTGCCGGAACAGATGGTATTTATTTGCTCCCCCACCGAGCAAATTAGGCACAAGCCAATTTTTAATGTGAGGAATGAAGGGAGGGGGAAGGGAAAAAGGGGACCAGCTCCTCAGAGGTGGGAAATGGGAGCTGGTTAAAGGTCAGGCATGTGGGGTTGCCCCCACATCTGGTCTTTGCTAGTCATAGCTAGTCATAGCTTGCAGCATCTGCCGGAACAGATGGTATTTATTTGCTCCCCCACTGAGCAAATTAGGCACAAGGCCGATTTTTAATGTGAGGAGTGAAGGGAGGGGGAAGGGAAAAAGGGGACCAGCTCCCGAGAGGTGGGAAATGGGAGCTGGTTAAAGGTCAGACATGTGGGGTTGCCCCCACATCTGGTCTTTGCTTGCAGTATCTGCCGGAACAGATGGTATTTATTTGCTCTCCAACCGAGCAAATTAGGCACAAGGCCGATTTTTAATGTGAGGAGTGAAGGGAGGGGGAAGGAGAAAAGGGGACCAGCTCCTGAGAGGTGGGAAATGGGAGCTGGTTAAAGGTCAGGCATGTGGGGTTGCCCCCACATCTGGTCTTTGCTAGTCATAGCTAGTCATAGCTTGCAGCATCTGCCAGAACAGATGGTATTTATTTGCTCCCCCACCGAGCAAATTAGGCACAAGGCCAATTTTTAATGTGAGGAGTGAAGGGAGGGGGAAGGGAAAAAGGGGACCAGCTCCCGAGAGGTGGGAAATGGGAGCTGGTTAAAGGTCAGACATGTGGGGTTGCCCCCACATCTGGTCTTTGCTAGTCATAGCTAGTCATAGCTTGCAGCATCTGCCGGAACAGATGGTATTTATTTGCTCCCCCACCGAGCAAATTAGGCACAAGCCAATTTTTAATGTGAGGAGTGAAGGGAGGGGGAAGGGAAAAAGGGGACCAGCTCCTGAGAGGTGGGAAATGGGAGCTGGTTAAAGGTCAGACATGTGGGGTTGCCCCCACATCTGGTCTTTGCTAGTCATAGCAAGTCATAGCTAGTAATAGCTTGCAGTATCTGCCGGAACAGATGGTATTTATTTGCTCCCCCACCGAGCAAATTAGGCACAAGGCCGATTTATAATGTGAGGAGTGAAGGGAGGGGGAAGGGAAAAAGGGGACCAGCTCCCGAGAGGTGGGAAATGGGAGCTGGTTAATGGTCAGGCATGTGGGGTTGCCCCCACATCTGGTCTTTGCTAGTCATAGCTAGTCATAGCTTGCAGCATCTGCCGGAACAGATGGTATTTATTTGCTCCCCCACCGAGCAAATTTGGCACAAGGCCGATTTTTAATGTGAGGAGTGAAGGGAGGGGGAAGTGAAAAAGGGGACCAGCTCCCGAGAGGTGGGAAATGGGAGCTGGTTAAAGGTCAGGCATGTGGAGTTGCTCCCACATCTGGTCTTTGCTTGCAGTATCTGCCGGAACAGATGGTATTTATTTGCTCCCCCACCGAGCAAATTAGGCACAAGGCCAATTTTTAATGTGAGGAGTGAAGGGGAAATGGGGACCAACTCCCCGGTGAGTAGGGGAGCTGGATAGTGACAATTGGTATGAAGGGTTACCCCTACATTGACCAAGGTCTTATATGTGGGGTCGCCCCCACATATTGTCTTTGCTTGCAGTGTCTGCCGGAACAGATGGTATTTATTTGCTCCCCCACCGAGCAAATTAGGCACAAGCCAATTTTTAATGTGAGGAATGAAGGGAGGGGGAAGGGAAAAAGGGGACCAGCTCCTCAGAGGTGGGAAATGGGAGCTGGTTAAAGGTCAGGCATGTGGGGTTGCCCCCACATCTGGTCTTTGCTAGTCATAGCTAGTCATAGCTTGCAGCATCTGCCGGAACAGATGGTATTTATTTGCTCCCCCACTGAGCAAATTAGGCACAAGGCCGATTTTTAATGTGAGGAGTGAAGGGAGGGGGAAGAGAAAAAGGGGACCAGCTCCCGAGAGGTGGGAAATGGGAGCTGGTTAAAGGTCAGACATGTGGGGTTGCCCCCACATCTGGTCTTTGCTTGCAGTATCTACCGGAACAGATGGTATTTATTTGCTCCCCCACCGAGCAAATTAGGCACAAGGCCGATTTTTAATGTGAGGAGTGAAGGGAGGGGGAAGGGAAAAAGGGGACCAGCTCCCGAGAGGTGGGAAATGGGAGCTGGTTTAAGGTCAGACATGTGGGGTTGCCCCCACATCTGGTCTTTGCTAGTCATAGCTAGTCATAGCTTGCAGCATCTGCCGGAACAGATGGTATTTATTTGCTCCCCCACCGAGCAAATTAGGCACAAGCCAATTTTTAATGTGAGGAATGAAGGGAGGGGAAGGGAAAAAGGGGACCAGCTCCTCAGAGGTGGGAAATGGGAGCTGGTTAAAGGTCAGGCATGTGGGGTTGCCCCCACATCTGGTCTTTGCTAGTCATAGCTAGTCATAGCTTGCAGCATCTGCCGGAACAGATGGTATTTATTTGCTCCCCCACTGAGCAAATTAGGCACAAGGCCGATTTTTAATGTGAGGAGTGAAGGGAGGGGGAAGGGAAAAAGGGGACCAGCTCCCGAGAGGTGGGAAATGGGAGCTGGTTAAAGGTCAGACATGTGGGGTTGCCCCCACATCTGGTCTTTGCTTGCAGTATCTGCCGGAACAGATGGTATTTATTTGCTCCCCAACCGAGCAAATTAGGCACAAGGCCGATTTTTAATGTGAGGAGTGAAGGGAGGGGGAAGGAGAAAAGAGGACCAGCTCCTGAGAGGTGGGAAATGGGAGCTGGTTAAAGGTCAGGCATGTGGGGTTGCCCCCACATCTGGTCTTTGCTAGTCATAGCTAGTCATAGCTTGCAGCATCTGCCAGAACAGATGGTATTTATTTGCTCCCCCACCGAGCAAATTAGGCACAAGGCCAATTTTTAATGTGAGGAGTGAAGGGAGGGGGAAGGGAAAAAGGGGACCAGCTCCCTAGAGGTGGGAAATGGGAGCTGGTTAAAGGTCAGACATGTGGGGTTGCCCCCACATCTGGTCTTTGCTAGTCATAGCTAGTCATAGCTTGCAGCATCTGCCGGAACAGATGGTATTTATTTGCTCCCCCACCGAGAAAATTAGGCACAAGGCCGATTTTTAATGTGAGGAGTGAAGGGCGGGGGAAGGGAAAAAGGGGACCAGCTCCTTAGAGGTGGGAAATGGGAGCTGGTTAAAGGTCCGGCATGTGGGGTTGCCCCCACATCTGGTCTTTGCTAGTCATAGCCAGTCATAGCTAGTCATAGCTTGCAGCATCTGCAGGAACAGATGGTATTTATTTGCTCCCCCACCGAGCAAATTAGGCACAAGGCCAATTTTTAATGTGAGGAGTGAAGGGAGGGGGAAGGGAAAAAGGGGACCAGCTCCTCAGAGGTGGGAAATGGGAGCTGGTTAAAGGTCCGGCATGTGGGGTTGCCCCCACATCTGGTCTTTGCTAGTCATAGCCAGTCATAGCTAGTCATAGCTTGCAGCATCTGCAGGAACAGATGGTATTTATTTGCTCCCCCACCGAGCAAATTAGGCACAAGGCCAATTTTTAATGTGAGGAGTGAAGGGAGGGGGAAGGGAAAAAGGGGACCAGCTCCCGAGAGGCGGGAAATGGGAGCTGGTTAAAGGTCAGGCATGTGGGGTTGCCCCCACATCTGGTCTTTGCTAGTCATAGCTAGTCATAGCTAGTCATAGCTTGCAGTATCTGCC
Organism: Euprymna scolopes; assembly: GCF_053919585.1. NCBI lineage: Eukaryota > Metazoa > Mollusca > Cephalopoda > Sepiida > Sepiolidae > Euprymna > Euprymna scolopes. Next base: position 52,527,121 of record NC_136518.1, read on the forward strand.
GGAACAGATACTACACTTTGAGATATTAAATCTTTTATTCATGTTAAAAAATACATTCAAAATTAACGTTGAACAAAAAACTTAGGCACATGGCCAACTCAAAAGGGGGGATATTGAGGGTCGTTGGTCATCCTTGTCACTCCAGAACTAACCAAAGTCAGAAGTTTCTCCCAGCTAGTATCTTCTTTCACCATAATACCGCATTCACCCTTTCATATTGGGGGACGTCCTTGTAACTCCCAATTTTTAAAACATTTTTTATTGACGTGTAAAAACAAAAAAGATAACAATAAAATGGTAACAATAATTCATTTGTGTCGAGGGCGGGGGAAGAAAAAACAAAAGATGATTAGTAGGACCCTCCCAACCCCGTCTAATTGATAGACTGCCCGTTCCACTAGGTTTGTAAAAGGAACCTCGCTTCTGCGGGTCAGTCTCTAGGTGGGGATGCCCTCTAGATGGGGGTGAATGGAGAAAAGAAAATTTTTGTGGGTAAGGGATGGAGGTTAGTTTGTATTTCTTTTTCTCCAAGATGGGTAAAATTTAGAGGAAGGGGTGAAAACAAAAATTGCAGGTAAGAGGGGATGGGGATCTTGGAGGCTTCCTAATCGGGGAGGGATGGAACACACACTCAGCTAGCTGAGAGACTACTTGTTTAATTTTACTTTACAGAACTGCACGTTCCACACCTAGGCGGGGAACACGTATTCAAATTTGGCTCCTCTTCGTACACACAGACTTACCACATGTATCCATCTTCTGTCAAATGCCGCGCGATGCAGCCTTCTTCTATCACATCTGATCTTCACCCGTAGTTGGTGTTTAAAGAACGCGATCAGATCTTGATCAGAAAAAGACAACACCCCCCGGCAACCTTGCAGACGCGACGTCCAAATCACCATTCTCGCCACGGCCAGGATCGTAACGTAGACCATTTGTCTTTCCCGGTCCCACGGCGGCCTCACGTTGTCCACAACATTGGATACAGTAATTGGGCGAGGATGCTCAGGATCGATGCGGGCCGTCACTCCGCTGACATACGACCAGTACTGGCGGAGTTCGCGGCAATCGAAGAAAGCGTGATCCGTAGTTTCTACGGCCGTTGTCCCACAACGGGGACAATCAGGCGACTCCAAAAACCCGGAACTGCATTGTATGTTGTTGAGTGGAAGTGCATTTCGGGCCAATCGCCAGGTCAGAGAGAACTCCGAATTGTTCAGATGACTCAAACCTGGCGCCCAGCTCCACGCGGAGCGGATCTCACTCTGCTGCCACCCCAAACGCGCGCATAGCGGGTCGTCAGCGGCCCCCTTCACTAGATCCCTGTGGAGTTCCCTACGGGTAGCAGTCACAAGGTCACTGGACCTTGGTAGTCGTTTTAGCGCGGCTCGGCACTCTTTCATGTAGGCAGATTCTCCCCGCGGCCTGCGACGGCTCTCGATGGAAGGGTCGAGAACGAGATCGGGGAAGGCGGCAGTAACCACGGGGTGCCACGGTTGGTCATCCTGCATATAGTGGCTCAGGAAGGCCAGCCTCTCAGCATCTCGATGACACTTCAAGTCCGGCATTCCCAAACCTCCCTCACACGGATGTTGAATACAGACCTGTCTGCTCACCCAGTGTCTTCCTCTGTCCCAAAGGAGCGAGGACAAGAGTTCGACAAGAGCTTTTAGGTGTTGTGCAGGCAGGGGAAGTACGGCCAGTCGGTAAAGGATGAGAGGAAAGACGTAAGTGGCGCACGCCTCAGCTCTACCCTTTAAGGAAAGTTTCCTAGGAAGCCACGAATTGACTGCAGCCTCCACCTTTGACCGTACCTCCAACCAATTCTTGTCAAGCTGGAGACCCGGTCCGAACCACACGCCGGGGATCCGGACCGGGCCATCTGTCCAGCTGAAGGGCGCAGGGAGGTTTGCGTTGCCACTCCATGCGCCCAACCGCAGTCCTACCGACTTGTTGCGGTTTATCTTGGCCCCCGTGATTCTTTCGTACTGTGTGAGTGCCTCCGACACGACCTCAATGTCTCTGAAGCCTGACACAAAGATCGTGACATCATCAGCGAACGCGGATACCTTGGCAGCTGAGCCGCCAGGCAGAGCCATTCCGCGCAGGGCCGAATTTGCCTCCCCATGTCTCAGCTTGCGGAGAAGAGGCTCCAAAGCCAGGACATAAAGCAGGGGCGACAGTGGACAACCCTGACGAACCGACCGAGAGATAACAAAGGGTTTCGAGCGCTTTCCGTTGACTTGCATGACAGCCATGGGCTGTCGATACATTATGGAGATCCACTTGCAAAAGTCCGGTTTAAAACCGGCGGCCTCTAAGACAGATGCCAGGAAACGATGGTCGACCCTATCGAAAGCTTTGGACTGATCTAAGTTTATCAGCGCGGCTTCCGTGTCGTCATCTATTCCCCCCTCTAGGATCGTGCAGATCAGGTGCAAGTTGTTCTGAATCGATCTCCCCTTCACAGCGTAGTTCTGTTCCGGTTCAACCAACTCGTCGATAACAACCTGCAGCCGATTCGACAGGACCTTGGCCAAAATCTTCAACTCTGTGTTTAGCAGAGTTATGGGCCTGTAGTCGTCTAACTCTTCCCCTCCATGCCCGTCACCTTTCTTCAGCAATGTGATTACTCCCTTGGTCACCTGCCCTGGGATGGATCCCTGAGCAAACCAATAGTTGAACATATCCGTCACAAGAGGCAGAAACATGGGCGACAGCCTCAAGTACAGTTCGTATGGCAGACCATCAAGTCCTGGCGATCTGTCACAGCTGACCTGCTTCAGCGCAGTAAAGACCTCCCGCTCCGTCACCCGGCCCTCGCAACCAGCCGCTCTAGCCGCCTCGAGGCGGGGAGAGTCAGCCAAATAGTCGCTAAACTCAAGGACCGGAAGATCGGGCTGCTGCGTAAAACACTCCTCGAAATGTTCTCGAAACCCCTCGCAGATCTCCCGAGTCGATTCCAGGGTGCGTCCATTCGGATGTTTGATTTTCGCAATGTATTTGTCCGAGCCACGCCTAGAAACCTCACGGCGCACGTCTGCATCAGAATTGACTGCTTCATTGCCTATCTTTCTAAGCCTAGCTCTAACTACTTGGCCTTCGTAACGCTCGCTAGTCTCGCGTAGAAGGTCCTGCTTAGCTAGTTCCTGACTAACCCTATCACCCTCCCCCGTAGCCTGGGCTAGTTTCTGCTCTAGCTGCTTCTTCGTCTTGGCCTTATCTAGTGCGAGGCGCTGGGAATACTTGACGGAGAAGCTTCTGAGCTTGGCTTTGAGACCTAACCACCACTTACTCCCGGTAACCGCCCTCACTAGTGCCTTTTTAATCAATTCTCTTAACTGATCTTGGAAGTCTTGTATCTCCAGAAGGGAGGTGTTTAACTTCCAGTACCCCGCTAACTTAGGCCTATTTCCTAGCTTCAGCCGGGCCATAACTAATTTATGGTCCGTCTGGCCTAGCCAAGTGAACGTGGGACAAGATAAGAAGTCTACTTCGCCTCTCCTAACTAACATCCTGTCCAAATAGGTATTTGGATAGGAGGAAACGCTATTGGTCCACGTCCACATCTCCCGCCCCGGATGCTCGAACCGAAACCTGTCGACCAGACCGCATCTAGCCATCAGATCAGCCAGGCTGGACTCGCACCTCTCCGATCCTCTAGCATCGCCTCCTACCTTATCTATCTCGGGGTCTAAGATGGCGTTCCAATCTCCTATTAGCACTACCCACTTCCGACAATCTACAAACGCGTCAAGCTGACTGAAGAATGAGACCCTCTCACGAGCGGTGCTGGGCGCATGAACCGCGATCACCCGAAACACAGAATCTTTTACGGCAACATCGGCCACAACCAGCCTGCCCACCGCATCTCTATGGACAACGTCGACCGTCGCCGACAGGGTACGTTTAACCAGTACGGAAACTCCCTTCCCCCGCGGGCTGCCATATGCTGAGAAAACCTCAAAATCTCTGGCCAGCACCTGACAGTCCACAGAGGAAACGAAATGCGTCTCCTGAATCGCAGCCACATCCACTCCCAGGGACAAGAGGTCGTGCCGGAGGCGAGCCGCCCGGCCCGGTGATCTCAAGCCCCTCGCATTCAAACTAGCCAAATTCAAAGCCATGGTACCTACCTTAGGGTGTGTCACACTCAGCTCCGAAGTCAGCTGGGGAGAGGACGCCGACGTTATGTGCCATGCTCAAGGTGGTCAGGTTTTTCATATCCTGACCTTCTCTCGCAATGCCGCCGACGTCCAAAGGATAAATTAATTTTATGGCCCTGTAGAGTGACGGATGGACCAACACGGGGACCCTTCCCTTGCATTGTTTTGACAGTTCATCAAGAGAAGGGTCATTTTTTTTCACCAGTTCAATTCCCGGAAACGCCCCTTCAGCGGCCTGCAGCCTTGTCCACAAGTTGGTCTTGCAGGCCTCTGGAGTTCTGACAAAAGTTATTAGGAGTGAGGCGTCCGGGAAATTTGAGGGGATATTTACATCTTTCCCCTCTATCTGTCTGTAATCGAGCAGAGGTTTTAAGTTTTTCCTCTGCCGATGGGAAATGTCTGTGGCCACAGATAGAGGGTCTACATTACATAGTTCCTCAGGGGCAAGGACCTTTGGTCTGCAAGAGGCAGAGGAGTCTCTCCTCTCCCTCGGTTCATTCTTTTCATTTTCTTTTTGGGGTAATGGCTCAGTTTGCCTTGGTGTGGGGACGGGTGTTTGTGTGGTGCCTGGTGTTGGTGTTGGTGTTGGTGTGGTGTCTGGTGTTGGTGCGGTGTTTGGTGTTGGTGCGGTGTCTGGTGTTGGTGTTGGTGTTGGTGCGGTGTCTGGTGTTGGTGTGGTGTCTCGTGTTGGTGCGGTGTCTGGTGTTGGTGCGGTGTCTGGTGTTGGTGCAGTGTGTGGTTTGGGGGTGGGAGTGGATTTTGTTGTTAGGGGTGGTGTATGTTCACAGGGAGTGGGGGCCACCTTTTCTTCCTCTTTTCTTCTTTTGTTTTTTTTTTTCATTCTTTCGAATGAACCGGGGAGAGGTGAGGTTGAGTTCCTCTCCCTCTCACTTGCGGATTCATCCTCAGAGGAGCAGTCTTTTCTCTGCTTGATCCCCGTCTCGATTGGTGTGGGGACTGTTGGTTGTGTCTGCTCCTCTATTTGCTGCTGCAGCTGTTTTTGTTGTTGCTGGTCTCGCTGGTGTCGTTGCTGCTGCTGCTTCTGCTGCACTTGCTGATTTTGCTGCTGCAGTAGTTGTTGCTGCAGTTGTTTCCGCGGCATTGGCTGCGGTGGCTGTTGTTGTTGCTGCATTTGCAGAGGCTCCAGCCTCGATTTTTGGGCTGGTGGTGGGACGGTGGCAGAAGGGATTATGTGTTTCCGCTTTTGTCTCACTACCGTGCTCCATTCTTCCCCCTTGGCCTCCTGGGTGGTTTGGGTTTTCCTTGGAGCTGGGGTTGGTGCTGCAGTTGCAGGGGTTGTTGCCGCCTGTTTTGGTGCGGGCATTGTCTCAGGGGTTGTGACCGCCTTTTGGGTTGTTGGATTAGGGGTTACCCTTTGGGGGCAACTCCTAGCCATGTGGCCCTGCTTTTGGCAGAACCAACAGTGTGGACGACGGCCCTCCACCACTACCGTTATGCTGGCGTCTTTGTATGTCAGCAGCGGTGGTATTGCTTGAAAACCTTCCCTCTTCAGCCTCATTGCTATTGTGTAGCAGCCCAGGTGAGTCCCAGTTTTTGACCGTACTGGGGTCACCTGTTCTACCTCACCGTACTGGCTGAAGAGGCATCCTAATACTTCCGCAGGTATTTGGGTTGGCACATTAAATACCTGCACCCGAGTCCTTCTCTTGCCCTGGTATTCAGGTGTTAGTTTGACTCTCCCATGCTTTATTTCTTGGAGGGAGAGTCTCTCCGCATCATCCTTGGTGGGTAGGAGGATGTCCCACACAGCGAAGCTCCTCTGGTACAGGTATAGTACTGGGATGTTAAGTTTGTGGAGAAGCCCCGCCATGTCTTCCTTCTTCATTCCTAGGAGGCGGTTTTCCGGTATATCGGAAATGGCAAAGGACAGGACTCTGCCCTCAATCGCCTCCCAGGCACCTGGTATGGGTTTTATATCTGCCCCCTCTATGTATTGTCTGTACTTTGTCAGGTACAGGTCTCTATACTCTTGAGGGGACAGTTGTTTTTCTACGGTCTTCCCCCACGCAGACCCTCTTGTTGGTGTTGGTATGGGGTCTTTAGTGGGGTTGGATCGTTTTTGGTCTTTTATGGAGGTCGCCCCTGCCTGTTTATTGGCGACGCTTCCTGCCTCCCCAGATGTCTTGGTCAGTCCTTTTGTGGGAGTGTCACATTTTTGGGCGGTGGCTCCCTTTTTAGTGTCTTTTTCGGGGGCAGCTTCCCGTTTTGGGGAGTCGGCCTCTTGGGGAGCATGATCCTTTTTGTTTACTTTGAGGCCATCTGCCCCTTCCTCGTTTGTGAGGTCCAGGTGGTATGCCCCCTCATTTTCTTGATCTGCTCCCCTTTTGGGAGAGCAGCCCTCCTGGGGAGCGCTGTCCCCTTTATTGTCCTTTTGGTCCGGCACCTCCTCCTTTTTGTGGTTGGAGTGAGATGCTACGACCGATTTTGGTTTTGCTCCCCTTTGGGGGGAGTCGCCCTCGGGGGGAGCTGTTGTTAAATTTTCCCCCTCCTGGGGAGCGTCCAATGGTGTCATACCCGGGCGGTACGCCCCATCAGCAGTTGTTTTTTCTCCTGTTGGGGATTCGTCCTCTTGGGGAGCAGTAGCTCCCTGGCTGGGGGTATCCATATTGGTGGGCCCCTGGCTGAGGGTATCCATATTGGTGGCCCCCGGGCTGGGGGTGTCCGTTTTGGGTCACTCTTTTAAAAAAATTCACTGAAAAAAGTGACGTGGAATCAGCGTCCAAAGTGGGGGGCCGACTTTGGCGCCAAAAAGAGGTGGCGCCAAAAGGCGGCAATAGGGGAGATAGAACTGAGAGAGGGAGTGGGAAGTTAGTGGAGGGAAGAGAGAAGGTGTTTCCGACCCTCCCTCGCGGGAAGGTCGTAAATTATCAGCTCGGATCCCCCCCCGTGGGGGAGGGGGGAGAGCAGAGAAAGACAGACAAAGTGGGGGTGCGGACAGAACGCGACCCAAAAAGCTTGTCAGGTGTTCCGGGCACGAGAATGTGTCGCCAGAACAGCACTGCCTCGCACGATGTAGGTATCAGAACAGATGGTATTTATTTGCTCCCCCACCGAGCAAATTAGGCACAAGGCCAATTTTTAATGTGAGGAGTGAAGGGAGGGGGAAGTGAAAAAGGGGACCAGCTCCCGAGAGGTGGGAAATGGGAGCTGGTTAAAGGTCAGGCATGTGGGGTTGCCCCCACATCTGGTCTTTGCTAGTCATAGCTAGTCATAGCTTGCAGTATCTGCCGGAACAGATGGTATTTATTTGCTCCCCCACTGAGCAAATTAGGCACAAGGCCGATTTTTAATGTGAGGAGTGAAGGGGGAAATGGGGACCAACTCCCCGGGGAGTAGGGGAGTTGGATAGTGACAGTTGGTATGAAGGGTTGCCCCTACATTGACCAAGGTCTTATATGTGAGGTTGCCCACACATATGGTCTTTGCTTGCAGTATCTGCCGGAACAGATGGTATTTATTTGCTCCCCCACCGAGCAAATTAGGCACAAAGCCGATTTTAAATGTGAGGAGTGAAGGGAGGGGGAAGGGGAAAAGGGGACCAGCTCCCGAGAGGTGGGAAATGGGAGCTGGTTAAAGGTCAGGCATGTGGGGTTGCCCCCACATCTGGTCTTTGCTAGTCATAGCTAGTCATAGCTTGCAGTATCTGCCGGAACAGATGGTGTTTATTTGCTCCCCCACTGAGCAAATTAGGCACAAGGCCGTTTTTAATGTGAGGTAAAAACCAGCTCCCCTAAAAGTAGGCAAAAAAGGGGGCATTCTGGTTACCAAAAATAATAATTGTCCCAGTATAGAGGGTTTCCCCTCCATTGACTGGTACAAATTATCTTAAGTGCAGCATCTGCCGGAACAGATGGTATTTATTTGCTCCCCCACCGAGCAAATTAGGCACAAGGCCAATTTTTAATGTGAGGAGTGAAGGGAGGGGGAAGGGAAAAAGGGGACCAGCTCCCGAAAGGTGGGAAATGGGAGCTGGTTAAAGGTCAGGCATGTGGGGTTGCCCCCACATCTGGTCTTTGCTAGTCATAGCTAGTCATAGCTTGCAGCATCTGCCGGAACAGATGGTATTTATTTGCTCCCCCACCGAGCAAATTAGGCACAAGGCCAATTTTTAATGTGAGGAGTGAAGGGAGGGGGAAGGGAAAAAGGGGACAAGCTCCCGAGAGGTGGGAAATGGGAGCTGGTTAATGGTCAGGCATGTGGGGTTGCCCCCACATCTGGTCTTTGCTAGTCATAGCTAGTCATAGCTTGTAGTATCTGCCGGAATAGATACTACACTTTGATCTTGGCCAAAAGTCCAAGTCTTTCAGCCAAGAATCTTAAGACCCTCACTGCCCAAGGGAGCAGATCGGCCCAACTGATCGGAAGTCTTCAGAGAAAAAAAAAAGCTTTCTTCCTCAAACGTCCAGCTCCAACTGCTTTGACTTTTCAACTCTGATAGGCCGGCTCTGACTGCCCCTCCCTTCTTATCTCCTTGAATTGTTTCACCCCTAACTGAAAATCTAAGATGCTGGCTTTTGTTAGTAGTCACCATTCAACCACCCAAAAGTTCAAGATATCCTCTGTTTGAGATATCGACTGGAGATAACAGCCATTCAGTCTTCATTAAAGAAGATTATCTTCAGATAATCTTCGACATCACTTTTATTAAACAGGTTGGTCTCGGTATGATCTCCCATTCAATGAAATACTTATTTTACTCCCATCAAAGAAAACATCCCTTGGGTGGCATGACTCCAATCAGAGATAATTCTCTGTTTCCCCTTCTTCCTTTGGTCAAACATCTATCATCTGCAATGTTTGCAATTTGTATACACCACAAAACCATGCAACCCAACACATGTTTACAGTCTTTCTTCATGCTGAACGTCCATAAAATAGAAATACAGTGTGGAACGATAGCATTGTCGCTCTAGAAAAACCACCATTTTTTCATGAAAACCGGTTTTCTTTTCTTGTTGCAGACCATCTACTAGTTGGCCAGTTGTGTACAAATCCTAAGAGTGATAAGAGCCTTTAATCATGTCTGAAAGTGACACAATGTTCAATGAGCGAGATCGGAGATGCGCCGCTGTACAACTCATGCTCTCTACAGATCAAAATTATGACAACAGGACCATTGACGGCACCCTCAAGATGCAAATCTGGACGGATCAATGCTTGAGGATGTGCCCAGGGGAATGAAAACAAAGTTTCTGGCCATGGTTTTGATCTTTGGTGTAGTTTCAAATAAGGGCCACATCATGCCACCTCACATCTTCAAAGTCGGCTTGAAAGTCAACACTAAAGTATACCTTGATGTGCTAAAGAGTGTGGTGATTCCCTGGTGCAATCAGATGGCTGCTGGCAGACCCTGGGTGTGGCAGCAGGATGGCGTCAGCCCACAAGTCCAAAGAGATGTCAGAAACTGTGCTATGACTTTGTATCCTTCTCTGACTGCCTCCCTCCTCCCCTAACCTGAAACCCGCTGGACTACTTCTTTTGTTCATACATCGAAAACATCACCAACATGACCTCCTACGACATGAAAGCCAACCTGATCGCCGACGTCCACCAAATATTCGCAAGCTCCCGCCGGCACCTGTGAAAAAGGCATGCTCCCAGTTCGAGATCTGTATTCAGATGGTGATTGAGGCTGAAGGCAGTTACATTGAAAAGATGTCAGTTCTACTACATAATCAAATGACCTAAATTAATGTTTTTCAATAAAAGTTGTTTTGTTTAGGGCGACAAATTTATCGTTCCACCCTGTATGTCACAAACTCCTTTTAAGCATAACAACAAAAGATAAAAGATACTGTGGAATTTTTTACAGTTTGCACTAGTTTGATATTAATTTATTTCTAATTGAGATTTAGTATTTGTCCTTTTGACTACTCTACACTCTTTAACCCTTATCCTTGAGTGACCTATCAGCCTTGATAAGTGGTGACGCCTATGTAAAAAAAAAAAAAGCCGAAACTATACTATTACTTCTATTACTACACTATTGTTCGTCTATTACTATTGGTATCTGTCTGAAGCCAAAACAATATATATATATATATATATATATATATATATATATATATATATATATATATACACACAGGGTGGCCGAAAAGTCCCAGAAAGCACAGTATTTTTTAATGAAACACACAGAAAACATATAATGACATTTTCGGCCAGTGTCCTGGGACTTTTCGGCCACCCTGTATATATATATATATATATATATATATATATATATATATATATATATATATATATATATATATATATATATATATATATAACTACTTCATTTACTCACATAAAATTAATATACAAAAGTATAAATTTATGCGTAAACTTTAAGTATTTACTTCAAAAGTGCTCAATATGTAGGTAGAGCTAGTTAGTAATTTATAAAATATATATGGCGATTAAGCTACACTGAATATTCCGCGTTTCATCCACTCTAGGATTCTGCAGGCTTATTGTTGGCATTTTTTTAGCGATATTAACAACTTCGAAGCGCTGTTATTTGTACTTTTTTTCTGCTGCCATAGCGGTTTTTATGTGTTATAAGCTCTTATTGTTATTCATATATCTATCGCCCCCTTTTTTATGGGACGTATTTATTTGTTTATATTATTTAATATTATTTTATGCGCATAAAAGTATATATATATATATATATATATATGTGTGTGTGTGTGTGTGTGTGTATATATATATATATATATATATATATATATATATATATATATATATATTGCTATACTATTGTACTTCTTAATATATATTGCTATACTATTGTACTTCTATTACTACTGAAGATTTGGTATTTGTCTAAAATCGAAACTATACTATTACTTATAGAGTTTGCAAAGGCTACATCTTGCTAATCTCAGGTCTCTTGGCTCCCGGACGTGGAGACAATCTCTTTCAATCTTACCGCTAGCAAAGCTCCACCCACGACTGTGTCATCTCTCAACTAAAAACTATGTGTACATCTAAACTCTTTCTTGATCTCATTATGTCACCACCTACGTAACCAAATAATCAAAGCCACCTGATGCAAGTGGTCCGTATTTTGTTTATCTTAAAATTAATTGTCAGCTAAAATTCTTAACTGACATATTTTGTTTTATAACATTCCTTTCTATTAAGACATTTCCTATGAATATTTTCCTCTACATAACATTTAAATATATTATTAATAATAATAATAGTAATAATAATAATAATAATAATAATAACTGTTCAGGATTGTCTGGCGTTGCTCGGCATGCTAATATAATTCTACAGTAGTATCTGGTCTGTTACCATGGTATCATCCTCCCCAGGCATTATCTTCTCCTTTTTATTGGAAAGGGGGGTATTATAATATCCGTTCTGTTTTCATGCAGCCATTCTTCCAGGAATTACACTCTACTTAACCGTAATGTTTTACATGTTAGCTCAATATGACACTTCTTTTTTCTTTTTTTTTTTTTAGAGGGGGCGTGAAGCATTTTAGTATTTATTCCGTGACCATAATACCAGTGTCGTCTCTATTCCGTGGCATTTCCTCCTCCATTTTGCAAGGTGGTTGTAGTTTCTGTTTTGTTTTCATGGAACCATCCCCGTAGCTATTAACTCCTCCTTTGGGCGAATCTGCTCTGTTTTCATGAAACTAACCACCCAGGCATTACGTCCTCATTGTTTTTTTTTGGGGGGGGGGAGCAATGCAGCATATGTTCGTTCGTCAGAATACCATCATCCTAAACTAAGAAAAATATGCTACTGGAGGAATATATATTTGGTGATTCATAACAATAGACACGGAAATAATTTTGCATAGTTCAATTTGTATCTTAATAAAACCTTTTTCTAAATTGGAGTTTATCTGACATTGGAAATTGTGATCATTGCACGTTCGATTGATTTCTGCCCAAACAGGCCACGTTGTTGTATATCGATTTAAGAATGAAATAGGATAGGAAATATCGGGTTTATTTGTTTGTTCATTACACAGTTTTTCTCCATCTCCGATGTCGATCAATATCTGCATTAATGTTTAATTTAACAAAAAATAAAAAAAACAAACAAACAAAAAAAATGGGCAAGATGCCGATTAAACAGCGTCTTTTAGTTCATCTCTTGTGGAGCTACTAAAGTTTGACGCGTTTTAATTTTCTTATTCCGTTTGCATTTTTTGTATATATATATATATATATATATATATATATATATATGTATGTATATATATAAAATAAAATAAAAAAATTAAAAATTACAATAAGTTTACCAAGGTAATCAAAATGGTAAACTTAAAATATATTATAAATATTAAAGAGTTAATATTTACAAGTAAAGTAATCTCAACCAGATGTAAAAGCTCAATAAAACCAAAAAGGAAATAGAGCTTATAATATGAACAAATGATTAATAAAACATGTTAAAAGACATCTTGAAAAAGAGTTAAAAACATATTTAATTTTAAAAAGGAAGCACAAGATAAGTGGATAGTCCTTAATCCGCAGAGTTTCGAAGAAATACTCTCCTTCTCATCAGAGGGCAGGAATTAGCAAAATGCGGGATCGGATTATATATATATACAGAGTGACTTCCCCAAAAAACGGGCTCCAACTATAATTAGGCCCCGTTTCTTATTGTTTCTTTCTGAATGAAATGAAACTTTGGTCATAACTAGTTTATTATATTCAAAACATCACATCAAAACACTAGGGTCTTTGGCCTTTTTTCTCCGTTCTATAACATATGTTCTATATGGCCTCCATTTAGCTCCGTGCATTTCTTGAGGCGCAACACAAAGTTGTCCATGACGTTCTTACAGACCGAATTGGTAATGGCTCTCATTTCCTCCCTGATGGCTTTCTTGAGTTCCGTGATGGTTCTGGGTTTCCCTGCATAGACTCTGTCCTTAAGATAGCCACAAAGAAAAAAATCTAGGGTGGGGGGCTTAGGTCTGGGCTATGGGGTGCCCACTCAAAATCAGTCGAGACTGATCACCTGGCCTCCGAAGTTCTCTTTCAGCCAATCTCGGGACACGTTTGAGGTGTGAGAACTTGCTCCGTCCTGCTGGAACCAGAACTTGCTCATGAGCGACGGGTAGATTGTCTGGAGCTCACTCTTGAAGGTTTTGAGGACCTCCACATACAGCTCCTTGGTGACTGTCACTGCTGTGCCAGATTCTTCGATGAAGATTGGTCCGATGATGCCTCTAGCCGAGATTGCAGCCCACACCGTGCACTTAGGAGAGCGCAGGGGCTTGGTGGCTACTTCATTGAGTCTGGAGGACCCTCAGAAGACATTTGTCTTGGAGTTCGCCTTTCCATCAAGATGGAAGAGGGCTTCATCTGAGGTCCAAAGGAGGTTAAGGAAACTTGGTGTCTCCTCGATCTTCTCGAGCATCTTGACTGCCATAGCCCTCCTTTGCTTCTTGTCTGAGGCTGTAAGGGTCTACAGCGTCTGTATTCTGTATGGATAAGCCCTGATATCGTTCACCAGCACTCTCCTGCAAGTCTCACGGGACATACCGAGGAACTGACTTCTCTTAGGCACAGAGCGTTTCGGACTCTGCTGGAGAGACTCTCTCACTCTTTCGACGAGCTCGGCTGTTCGCTTCTTGGGACGTCCCGAGTGGCTTGGACGGTTCTCTCTGGCAGCGTTGAGGTTCTCCACGGTCCCATACTTCTCGAAGTGGTCCACCCAGTTCTGAATTCTGCTTTTGGATGGAGCCTTTTCACATTCGAACTGATGCATGAAACTGTCCTGGGTTTTCTTAAACGAGCCTGTCTTGTAGTAAAATTTAACACAGTGTATTCTTTGTTCAAGCTCTCACTGGAGTTTTGGTGTACTCACGGTCGTTGATTCTGCCATGTCCTGTAAAATAACGGCAATCGGTGAATAAATAATAGAGATATCACATAAAGTGTACACGGGGCCCACTTAGGTTTTGGAGATTTGGAGAAAAACAACAAGGCCACTCAAGTTACTGACCCTTGTTAAGTGTGAGAATGCTGAAAGATGGATAAGGGAGAACATATATATATATATATATATATATATATATATATATATATATATATATATATATATAATGGTTTTCTTGTAAATATTCCAAGAGTAATGTTTTTCCAGTTATAGCAGAAAGAGAATAATATAATATAAATAATACAAATATACTACATTTGTCTGATGTTCAATGATATCCAGAGTATATATATATATATATATATATATATATATATATATATATATATATATATATATATATATACATATTTTAAAATTCAGTTCATAATTTTTAAAAATACATGTTCTTTTATTTTTTATAAGAGTATATGTTACAGATCTGTTTCGTTGGCAATTTTCCTCAAACAATAAAAATATGTTATCACTGTATTTTTGAATGAAGCAAACTCTTCAGACAATTCTATGGAGAAAAAAAAACATATTCAAACATAATCTTTACATGTTACAAATGGTCAAAATCATACCTCTGATGTCGAGGTTATAATTCACGTTGTTATTTATTTATTTATTATTTTTCCCCTTCAGCCGTTCTTTCATATTTATAATTATTCCTTTTATTACTTTTATTTAGTAATAATTTACCTCCCTAAATTTATTTTCTCCATTTATTAATTGTTATATATTATTTTCAATTTAAATTATTCTGTTTTTTTTTTTATAACTACAATACTATTAGAATATGTTTTTCATTTGTCTTTCTGTCAAATACTAAAACAGCTGTATATAAATTTATTTATTGTGGACTATTATTCTCATCTTTATTAGTTGTTGTTTCACGTCGTTTCGGCCAACTATTCCTCTGGCCTTCATCAGGTGGTAACCGCGACGGATAGGAACTTTGAATCTCCTAACTGCATTCTCAGCAATCACTGCCATCCATAGTTGTTGTCTCACCACGTTTTTTGGCCAAGTAAGCCTCTGGCTGGCTTTGGGTAGGATTGAAACCGCTATCTTCAAACAATGTTCATCTGGAACCATAGTGATTCAATGTCTCTATCAACTGCGCCACGGACCCCGAAGGGCGATCAAGGTTGGATTTTTGATCTCATAAATCCATGTTTTTTTTTTTTTTTATTATCTGATCTTCCATGGTTGGGTCCGTACCGAATGGTATATATATTATTTTAATTAAAATTCATTATTGAGATGAGTATTATTTATATAAATTTATTTATTGCGGACTATTATTCTTATCTTTATTAGTTGTTGTTCCACAACGTTTCGCCCAACTATTGCTCTGGCCTTTGTCAGGTGGTAACCGCGACGGATAAGAACTTTGAACTTCCTAACTGCATTCTCAGCAATCACTGCCATCCATAGTTGTTGTCGTCACACAACGTTAAAAAAAAAAGCAACATGGATTTATAAGATCCAAAAATCCAACCTTGATCGCCCTTCGGGGCTCGTGGCGCAGTTGATAGAGACGTTGAATCTCTACGGTTCCAGATGAGCATTGTCTGAAGATAGCGGTTTCAATCCTATGCAAAGCCGGCCAGAGACTTACTTGGCCAAAACGTGGTGAGACAACAACAACTACGGATGGCAGTAATTGCTGAGAATGCAGTTAGGAGATTCAAAGTTTCTATCCATCGCGATTACCACGAAACGTGAAACAACAACTAATAAAGATGAGAATAATAGTCCGCAATAAATAAATTAATATAAATAATACTCATCTCAATAATGAATTCCAATTAAAATAATATATAAAACAGCTGTACTTTCTTATTTATAATAATTCTTTTTTTCTATCTAATTTAAATTCCCGCCTATAATTTATTTTTTCCATTTATCTCTGATTGTATATTATTATCAATTTAAATTGTTCTGTGTTAAAACTACAGTATTTGTTTATCTGTTTATGAGAAAACATTCTGTTTTGTTGTATATACGCTGGTTATTTAATCCAGGAGAGATCACTCTAATTTACTTTTCCTGATATATCATTTGCTTAGTTATTTTCCTTTATTTATTTTTCATATATTAACATTTTGCTGGTTAATTTGTGGATTGCTTTTAATATTACTATATATATGTATTTTTTTTTTTTTACCATTACATTTCTTTAGTATATAGCTGAAAATTTCCTTTCTTTATATAGTCTATCATTGTTATCTATCTTCCTAGTTATCTAATTGTCATATTTATGTTGCGTTTCTAAACTATATAGATTTAAGAAATGTATTGTTATCAGTGTTTTACTTTCTCTATTTATAAGTTTACCATCACCCCCTTTACTGTGACTAAAACTGTTTAATCTATATGTTTGGTAAGTCTAATTATTTGCTTCGGTTTTAGTTTGTTGATATTTCAAGAGTAGTTTTCCCCATAATTTATATTTGATTTATATTTTCTATACTGAGCATAATTTATATTTTCTATACTGAGCATAATTTATATTTTCTATACTAAGCATAATTTATATTTTCTATACTGAGCATAATTTATATTTTCTATACTAAGCATAATTTATATTTTCTATACTGAGCATAATTTATATTTTCTATACTAAGCATAATTTATATTTTCTATACTGAGCATAATTTATATTTTCTATACTAAGCATAATTTATATTTTCTATACTGAGCATAATTTATATTTTCTATACTGAGCATAATTTATATTTTCTATACTGAGCATAATTTATATTTTCTATACTGAGCATAATTTATACTCTAATCTCCTTTATTTCCTTCCCTTATGTATATTTATTTACTTGTTCGTTTATATATCTCCTATTTTTGTTGTTCTTTTTATTTAGTCTGGTCTAATTTTTTTTTTTTACAAGGTAGTTACCACTTATCAAGGCCCAGAAGCCACTCGGTGATAAGGGTTATTGTGTGTACAGTAATCAATGGGATAGTATCGAAGTAATCATTAGTATCGGAGATTTGATAAAGTGTCTTACTTAAGGGGGCGGTTCATCAGGAATTTGTTTATGTTGGACTTGAAGACATCCAGGTTGTAGTCAGGTGGGAAACAGGCAAACGGAACAGAGTTCCACAGGCGTGCACTTCTAAGAAAGAAGCTTTGTTCATGGAATCTACGTTTTGGTTTTGGCACAGATAAAGAGTGGGGAAAATTTTTTACAGTGGTTTCAGCTAATGCGGAATAACAGGAATTTATTCTTATGCAGGCATCTCTGTACTATGTCCAGGTGCTCATTTAATAAATCTTCCTTAGATGTTAATATGTGATATGATTCAAAGATACACAAGCTACATCTTTTCGATTTATTTTGTTTATATTTACTAACCCTCCCTACTATGGACTATTTTAATTTATATTCAGTTTTATTTCTATGGAGTTCCATAATCCATTCAGCTAATGATGTGTTTATCTTTTTACCTTTCATGATTCGATTCTTCATTCTGTTATTTCTTTTATTATCGTTATTATTGTCATTGTTATTATTGTCATTGTTATTATTGTATTATTGTCATTGTTATTATTGTATTATTATCATTGTTATTATTGTCATTGTTATTGTTGTCATTGTTATTATTATCATTGTTATTGGTGCTAACAAAACAGATATGTAGCATAAACTTTTATGAGAAAAAAAAAGAACATGTATTTTTATCAATTGTGAATTGAACTTTAATATATATATATATATATATATATATATATATATATATATATATATATATATATATATATATATATATATATATATATATATGGTAAATTATAAAATATATATGGCGAATATTCCGTGTTTCATCCATGCTAGGATTTATCAGGCTTATCCTCATTAGCTCTACCTACGTATTGAGCACTGTTGAAGTAAATACTTTAAGTTTACACATAAATCTATACTTTCGTATATTAATTTATGTGGTTAAATGAAGTAGTCATATATATATATATATATATATATATATATATATATATATATATATTTATATATATGTTGTAATATATATATATGAAATTTTCCATTGTAAGAAAAAACCCTGAATCAATGAAAAATGTCATGTATACACATATAATATACTAGTAAGGGGGGGGGACCGATGTTGCCCGAGATCGAATGAGGATCACCAATAGTTCCACGCTTCCAATACTTTTATTGTCATCAAAATCGGTAAAATCACCCAGTTTTCAATCAAATCAATTGATAGCCTGCTCTAGTTGGGAACCTACTGCAATGAACCAGGAGGGAGCTTCAAATGCCTCCTCGCAGTGACTTAGTCCACAAGACACTGTAATCTACATTGCACTGTAGAGAACCTACTGTTGATTTTTAAAAATATTTTTACATAATGCCTTGGATTAAAGTTTAAAATATAAAAGTCATGTATTTTGCTTCAATTGTGATCTAAACAGAAACATTCATTTCGAACACGCCCCTGTTTTATCAAAGAATCTTATGTTGATTTTGCGGTGCTTGTGTGGTGATAAAACATTTCAAATGCACTTGTGATGCTAGGATGGTCAAAATCGTCTCTTCCTTCTTTAATGAAATTTTTTTGATCATTGATTTTCGATACTTATCTGAGACATTCCAAAACAAAACCTATTTAAGAACACTGCCAGATATATCAAGTACATTTGGTTGAAATTAAAAAAAAAAAATTGGCTTAGCAGTTTTGGAGTCCATAGGGAACGAACTCACACATATACACAGACACACATACACACAATGTGCCTTTTACGAGGGGCGTGCAATAAGTAATGCACCTGACCCACTTACAGTTGTCTGATCAAGCTGAAATTTTGCATGTACAATGATTTATATCTCTACGGGTTATGTGGCAAATTACAGCTCTGAACTAATCGTGGTTTTTGTTTTACAGGTGTTTGAACTGAGTCAGGTGTGAAATGGAGCCTGTTGAATGTTGAGCAGTGATCCGGTTTTTGTATTTGAAAGGATGCACACCACAGGAGACTTTGGATGAAATGAAAGAAACTTATGGTGATAATGCCCCATCATATGATCTTGTAAAACGCTGGCATCGTGAATTCAAGCATGGCCGGAAATCTGTGGAAACAGCTCCCAGACCTGGTCCCCCCCCCCTTCTGCCATTTATGAGGCATCTGTCCGTCAAGTTGAGGCTGCCATTTTGGAAGATCGGCACATTACTATTCGCCAAATAGCCCAAGATGTCAAGATAAGTACAGGGTCTATGGAAACTATCATTCATGACCATTTACATATGCATAAGGTGTCTGCCAGATGGATTCCCAGGTTGCTCACACCATTCCAGAAGCGAGAACGCGTCGAGTGCTCGAGGATGAATTTGGAGATGTGCCAAGAAGATGAATCAAAGTTTTTCAAAAGACTGATTACACAAGATGAAACCTGGGTCCATCACTATGATCCAGAGACCAAAGCCCAGTCAATGCAGTAGAAGCACTTAGACTCACCACCTCCAAAGAAGGCAAGGGGGCAGCCCTCCGCTGGCAAGGTCATGCTCACAGTCTTCAGGATGGAGTAGTGATGACATATTTCCTGGCAAAGTGTACCACAATTACAGGAGCCTATTATGCTTCACTTTTGAGGAAATTAAGGGAAGCTATCAAAATCAAGAGGCGAGGCAAGATCAGCAAAGGTACCCTCCTCCTGTAGGACAACACTCCGATCCACAACTTGCATGTCGCCAGATCAGAAGCACGGGCGTGTGGTTATGAAATCCTTCCCCATCCTCCCTACTCACCTGACCTTGCACCCTCTGACTTTCACCTCTTCCCAGCCATGAAGTTGTTTTTGAAAGGAAAGCGTTTCCCAGATGATGCAGCCTTGATTTTTGAAGTTATGTCGTGGTTGGAGGACCAACCTGGGATGTTCTACAAAAACGGTCTCGAGAGCTGCATCAAACGATGGGAGAAATGCATAACTCTGGGTGGTTCCTATGTAGAGAAAGACTAATAACTGTGTCAAGTTTCGTTGCTCTACTGCTATGGGAAGTGGGCCAGGGGCATTACTTATTGCACGCCCCTCGTATATATAAGTAGAAATTATGTATACTGGCATATTTTTGCTAGCCTGAAAGGATGCTACTATGATGAATGAGCATATACTGCACATCCCACCCAACATGAAAGAAGAAGTAATGTCCAGGATACTACACTATTTGCACCAAGTCAGGAGGTGGTAATGCCTGAGAGGATGGTATTATTGTTACATTGTGGATGGGGGGAGGTTTTCTGTATGGTGATGATTCTTATTATTTATCTCTGTTTTTTTTTTATGTGAAGCTCTTATTTAGTGTCTATGCTTGTGTGTGCCGTGATCGTCCATGTATGTATGTATGTATGTATGTATGTCCAAACATGTGGTCGCCTCCCTTCTAGTGTGGGTGTATATGCATTTCAATAAAGTCACTATACCTTTTTTTTTTTTCTCCTTTCTGGGAGATGCTTTCTTGCCGTTCTGGTCAATGCTGAAAAAACACATCGTACGAAGAAACACAACACCGAATTCTAGCATGGCTTCTTTATTATTTCGTCTAACGAGTGAATTAGGTGGGAAGCATCGCATTGTCGACCACTTAGACTTTATTACGTTTCTTTCTTCGACGCATCTTCACGTCTCTCTCAAACATCCGCTTCGTCCGAACTCAGAAAACCGATTGTTTTTTTCATGTGCCTACCTCCCCACGGGACAGGGTTAGACACCAGGGTCGTTTTTTTTTTTTTTTAACGTGGAAAAAAGGTACAAAAATAAAAAATTGTCTCAGTCGTGAAGGATTTCTCCTCCGCTGAACGAGAACGAGAAATGGAAGTACCGCATCTGAAGAACAGATACTACACTTTGATCTTGGCCAAAAGGCCAAGTTCGTTATTTTTTCTTTCATGTGAATCAAAAAGATCTTTCTTTCTTTTTTTTCTTCTTCACGCATCGTTTTTTTTTTTTTTTCACAAACTCATTACCATCCGTTTTCATCGCTGACCCACGCTACCTGTTTGACATACATCAACCTTAACGTCTTGACCCGTTCTTTGCACTAACCAACCTGCCAGCAACTCCTATTTCCAACACGCCGGCGTAACTCGGGATATATTATATAACATTATTGTGATCTGCTCCTCCCTTGTAGACACCAGTTACTGTCATTCTCATGATCATGCACTTTCTCTTGTGTCTCATCCTTCAGCGTTGGTCGATGTGACGTTGTTGATGTGACGTTGACTGTTGTCACGTTGTCGTAGCAGGAAGATATAAAATAATACCAATACCTCCCCGCTGCGACATCTTCACCACACGGGACCGTACTCCTCACCCATATTCCCTTTCTCCACTACACCTCCCTCCAAAAACCCCTACTGCTCACATTCAAAAAGCATACACCCCACTTTCTTTCAGAGCGTAAACCACACCGGAATATATTTGATAAAAAACCCAACGTAATCTTAACTCTCGTTTCAATATCGTCCTTTTTTTGGTCTGATGAAGTGGTCTCTTTTAAGTGGGATGCTACTGAAACATGTATGCACATATGTAACCAATAATGTTTGTATAATAAACAAACGATATATATATATATATATATATATATATATATATATATATATATATATATATATATATTAGCTGGTCGCCTGACGTTACCCGGTCGTATAATACGCTCAAACATGGTTCTTCAGTTTATGCAAATTGCATATGTATTATTATAGAATCAATCCTCTGTTGAATATTATATATTACGAGGACTAATTTACCCGGTGGACTAATTTGTAAAAAAAAATTCTTTAAATAATAAGGATAATGTCGTTCATCAAATTCTGTCTGTGTTTTTTTTACAACATAACGTCAGCTGATATTTGGGCTTGACAATGAATGCCCTGGAAAAGTCACTTCTGATTAATGTTTACTTTTAAAATATGCAAACATGATTTGCGGTGATTTTAAATGGTATCTCTTCTTTCATCGTAAATTGAACTCATTAATAAGAAAAAATTAAAATAAAATGGTGAGATACATCCGGGCTTGAACAGGGGATCATTCAATCTGTAATTCGAATGCTCTACCACTGAGCTATATCTCCGGATGACAATAAATTTGTTTGTTTTTTAAAGAAGAAATTATTTGCTGAAATTTTATTATTCCACTTGTCAGTGTAACGTAAAATATTCCCCTGTAAAACTTTCTTTTTTTTATCTGTAAGAGAGAAAGAATATTTTTAAGGTCGGATTCTTTTTGATTTTCGGGGATGGTTTGCTGAGATTTTATTATTTCCAGTATTGCTAACTGAAATTAAAAAAAAAACAAAAACCAAACAAAAAAAAATGCTAGATAAGGGGAAAGAAATCTCTAGAAAATCGCTAGATTTTTAAGTTTTGCTATCTGAAATTTTCAAAAACCGCTAATTTGAAAAAAAAAAAAAAAAATCTCTAAAAAAGAAAAACACTATTATTTAACTTCCTACCCCACAAAAAATATTATGAATCTACAAAATATTTCATGTTTTCTTACTATATATTTTAGGAATTATATTGAAGCGGTTGGCTCCCCAAAAGGTTTTCAAATGTTATCAGCTAGTTTTATCTGTTTTCTGGAGAAAATTTTGTTTTGCAAGAAACAAATCATATAATCAAACAGTGTTTAATATGATAAAAATTAAATTGAAATATATTACAAATAAAACATCACTATAATGGCGCATCTAAATATTTAATATTGCCGAATAAATTCTCCTCAAATATCAGAAAAATTAATATTTACAAAATAAAAATGAAAAAAGAAATCCCCCAAAACGCAGGCAGCACATTTATACGTGAATTAATTGATATATTTTAGAACCATTCTGAAGGGGAGATTGGGGAGGGTAGGTAAAAATGTAAAAAAATATTTAAATAGGAAAAAAATAGCACAAGATGAAAATCTTTGAGAATATATACAAAGGGAAAGCATTAAGTAGTTTGTCAATTTAAAAAATAAATTATATGAAAAAGCAAATAAGACACAGCTATTCCCCTTCATAAAATGAGATTCTGCTTTTTTAGGCGATTATATGTGGATATTCCGGAAAAATATTTTAGATTTTAAATTGGGGAATCATTTTTTATATAAATCTTTATTAATATGATCCTTCATTTCTAGAAAATTCTAACCTTTTGGGACAGATAACTAATCTTTAATGTCTGTTTAATCCTAAGTCTGAGTTGCAATTTTATAAAATCACCTTAAAAAGTAAAACATGCAGAATTTATCCCCCATAGCAAGAAAAAAAAAATGCTTGTCTTGGATCCTAAACCGGTAAAAAGCCTTGGAAATAAAGGTGTTACTTTACGTTAATTGGGCAGCACTTTTCCTGGCCACCATCATTCACAATCGAGTACATTTTTATCTGCTCTGAATATTTTAACAATGAAAAAAAAAAAAAATACGATTTAAATATTTTCCAATTTTCCAATATCTTTTTTATTTTCGGTTTATGTTTATCATTTTTTAATTTTCCAAATAAAATTAACGTTAAAGTACAGTATTTGTTCTAATACTATACTTTATCTTTCTTGTCCTTGGTCAGAGAAAAAGAAATCCTTTAAGATTGAGGATTAAAAAAAAAATCCTTTAAGATTGAGGATTAAAAAGAAATCCTTTAAGATTGAGGATTAAAAAAAAATCCTTTAAGATTGAGGATTAAAAAAAAAGTTACCCCAATCCCGAATGCCTCTTTTAGGGGGTAGCAGGGTTTTCACTACATTAAAAACTGACCTTGTGTTCAACTTTACTATCGTAGGAAGGTCATCCATATTCAGTACTGTTTCGTTGTATCACAACATCAATGCGACTAGACTAGCATCTTTCCCTGGCTGGGGATTGAACCTACAACCATCGCGTTGATGTCATAAACTTTAGTAAAATAAATACAGTGTGTGTTACATACATAGATACAATGATGCGCAGCATATTCAATATTATATAGTTAAACATTAAAATATTTTGTTTGTAGTTATTGCTTTTTTGGTAAGCATATACATATTACTGTCTTTAAATATGCAGTGAAACATTGGTACAATTATATCATATTAT
>NC_136518.1:52553792-52618792 GCF_053919585.1 Euprymna scolopes
AGAGAAAGAGAGAGTGTAGGAGAAAGAGAGAGGAGGAGAGAGTTGAAGAAAACGTTCAATAGATATCAATACCACCTCCATCCCTTGAGAATGAGTCAGCGAGTTGGCTAGGTCACCCGGTCATCACACTTTCTGACCCCTTTTAGTTCCGGGTGCCATGTGACAAAAAGGAACAAAGAAAGAAGTAGAGGTACAGGCAAAGCTGCCATGTTGTGCGGATGTAGAAACATCCCATCTGGACAGCGAAAGAGAAATGGAGGCAAACTGAAACTGTCAAAGGAGATAATGTCGGGGAAAATCCCATCCAGACAGCAAAAAGGAGATAATGTCGACAACGAGAAGACAGGGAAACACAGCGAACCTTACAAATCAACATTTGAGTTGTGGACTAGCATACAAACAGACGTTGAAGATATTTTTTCTGAACCAACCGCCCGAAACAAAACAAAAAACAAAAAAAGAAAAGTAAAAACTGTAAGTCCTCTCTCTACATATCTGTCTCTTGTGCAATGAATCGGCGATTCCTTTATTTTGCCATTTTTTTCTATTATCAATTGATATATTTTTCGTTGGCATTTTTGGACCTTAGTATAAGATACCCCATCCATATTTTCATAATTCGTTTTTATTTAACCTCATCCGCCTCCTACCATAGTTTATTTTTTTTAATAAAATTAATTTAAATTTTACCATTTATATTCGTGTTTTCATTGCTTTCATACGTTGCTCGTTTGTCAATTTTACATTTTCCGGGTTTCGAAAAAGAAAAATACAAACGATGGTTGACGTTATGTTATTTGAGATGGAAAACCGAGAATTAATAAAATAGTAATCAACGCTTTGCCCCTATTTCAGGGAACATCCTCAGGATTTCGTAGGAAAAACGCAGAAGATAACGATTGTAGACCACATGCGAGTGTAAAAAGGAAAAAATCCTCTAGTCCTTCCAATTCTGGGTGGAATCTATAAATGTGCGCATATTTTTAGAATAGCGTAATGGTAAGAATCTTTGACTGTCGTTTGGGTTTGGAACCTGACTTGAAGTATTGCCTTTCTAGCCGCACTGATGAGCTGTGATACAGCGAAACAGTATTGTATGTGGATGACCATATATATATATAAATACATATAACTACTTCATTTACTCACATAAAATTAATATACGAAAGTATAAATTTATGCGTAAACTTTAAGTATTTACTTCAAAAGTGCTCAATACATAGGTAGAGCTAGTTAGTAATTTATAAAATATATATGGCGATTAAGCTACACTGAATATTCCGTGTTTCATCCACTGTAGGATTCTTACAAGCTTATGTGCGGAATATTCTGTGTAGCTTAATCACCATATATATTTTATAAATTATTATATATATATATATATATATATATATATATATATGTATATATATATATATATATATATATATATACATATATACACGTTTTATTTTTATTGCCGATTTTTTTCTGTTTAGTAACATTATTGTTTCAGCTACGCGACCGTTTTGTGGCCGTTATGTAGCCTCCTCAGACTTTCCAGAAAGGAACATTTCTGGAAAGTCTGAGGAGGCTACATAACGGCCAAAAAACGGTCACGTAGCTGAAACAATAATGTAACTAAACAGAAAAAAATCGGTAATAAAAAATAAAACGCATATTTGCTCTACAACAGTATTGAGCACTTTCTTCAGGTTTTTATTAATTACCATTTCTACTATATATATATATATATATATATATATATATATATATATATATATATATATAGTGGTTTTGCTAGAAAACAGAAAACGTTACAGGCAAGCGACCATGAATGGGTCAAAGGATTAGCCTTATCATATCGTGAGAAAAGATTGATTATATTTAACCTGTTTTAAAAATTTGGTGCTTATGCAGAGAGTGATCCGCGCTATTTTTTAAATCATATTTCCACGTTTAATTAAATTTTTTTATGTTTTTTTATTCACTTGTAAGGTTAAAGTACAGAATAGGTACAAAACACCCTCCCCTCCCCATGTTAAGAATGGCTTTTTAAATAATAACGTTATTATTTCAGCACGGGTCACTCTCTGCATGAGTACCCAAAATTTTCTTAACATTTTGTTCTAGCTGGAGGATGTGGCATCCGATAAGATGCCAGATATTCACTTGCTATCTCATACATTTCAGCCGGGAGATCTTTTAAAGATTCTAATCGTCCCTTTAAGTGCAATCGTGTATATCCTTTTTACACTTTGTACACCGGGTATATTTGGAAGGTAATTTTTTTAATTCGTTTTCATGAGCTCGATTGCTCCTATACTTACTGGAATGATGGAGATCCTTCGAAAATTCCAGCTTCTTTTCACATCGTACATAAGACCTTGATATTTCGTTATCTTTTCCTTTTCAGCTCTGTATAACACAGCATCATTAGGGAAACTGATTTCTACTAGAATTGCTTCTGTTAATCTTTTTTTTTTTTTTTCATTTTTCTTAAACTGTTTTCTTCTAGGGGATGGGACATCCAACCAGATGTCTGACATTTACCCCTATTTTAGTGAGTCCAACCAAGAGATCTTTTCAGGATTCTAGCCGTCCCTTTCAGTGCAATCGTTTGTATTTCACTTGCACTTGGTTCACCGGGTATGCTTGCTATGTACTTTTTAAAGTTCTTTTTCATAAGCCCAGTTGCTCCTATGATGACTGGTATAATTGAAACGTCTTTTAATTTCCAATTTCGTTTCATATCATACATAAGTTCTTGATACTTTGTTATCTTTTCCCTCTCAGCTCTGTTAAGCCCTGTATCATTGGGTACACTGACCTCTATTACGGTCGCTTTTTTTGTTTGCTCTGTCCCAAATCACTATATCTGGTTTAACAGCTGCGTTTTCTAGATATGTAGCAGTAGGGATTCGGATATGTTATCGCATATGACCTACAGAGTGAGTTGAGCCTCAATCTGATGAGACATGTTAAAAATGTATGTATTTTTTTTAATTGGAATTCATTATTGAGATAAGTATTATTTCTTAATTTATTCATTGCAGACTATTATCCTCATTTTTATTAGTAACGGCAGTAATTGCTGAGAATGCAGTTAGGACATTTGGAGTTCCTATCCCGTCGCAGTTACCACCTGACGAAGGCCAGAGGAATAGTTGGCCGGAATGTTGTGAAACAACAACTAATAAAGATGAGAATAATAGTCCTCAATAAATAAATTAATACTAAAAATGGTTTGAAAAACAGATAATAAATAAGCAATGTGCTTAAAAAATAAGCAACGCTCTCTTTTTTGCTTCGCTTTTTGGCTTTTCAACCACTTGACGATCATATGTTTTAATAAATCCTTCATTATTCTAAGAACGTGTTGTTTTAATTAACTGTATGATAATTATGTTAATAACAAAATAAGAACACATGCATGCATACATAGCACTGACAACCAGTGGCGAAGGTATGGATTTAAGTTGATTAAAACAATTAAAATAATTAAATAATTGCATAGGGTTACCTTGATGGTATCCCTACACACCCGTAACAACAATAACTGTTTTAATTTTTATTTTATTGCATCAAACAACACTGGAAAATTACAAAAGAATTAAATACATAAATTGACATTTAAAACAAAGAATATAAATGAATTACAAGACATACGGAGACAAGACAAACATATACTCACCACTTCGTCCTCCAAGTGGGCTAAGAGTGTTGTTGACGTATAAAGAACGAGAAACTATCATATCTTTTTATACCGATGGCTGGGATTTAAATAGACATAGCGAAGGTCGCTAAACATTAGAGGAACTAAAATTACACAGGCGACCTCTAGTGGCAAGTAGACCTTATGAAGGGCGATAACTAGGGTTACGATTATGTTCAGTTTAACAAATCACTGGCACAATAATATTTTTAACGGATTTAAAAAAAAACAAACAAAAAAATTTAACACCGTGCACCAAATCCATCATATTTAATCTTACATTTTTTTCTCAAATTTTCTGCAGGTTTCTGTTAACAAATACGTACGAGCTAAAAAAAAAAAAAAAAAAAAACCGTGGTAAAAAAGCAGTAAAATTGTTCCATTGTGTATTTTCATGGTACCATCATCATCAAAAAATTCCTCAACGTCAATGCTGTTACACGGAAAAAAAAAAAATTGTGCATTTTTTTTTCATCCATATTTTGCATAGCTTTCGTGAGCATATATATATACAATTTTAATAATAAATCTGTGTTTAAAAAACAGTGGTAAAACAGCGGTTAAATTGTTAAGTTGTATATTTTCAAATATACACATATAAAAAAAACACCTCAAGTTAAAATGACACAAGTGATGCTCGTGTTTTTGCGTATCTTTTTGTGAGTATATATACATAATATGACAATTAAGCTATAAGAGTATTCCGCGTTTTATTCTCGTGAGAATTCGTCAGGCTTATGAATGAAACGCGGAATATTCTGTGTAGCTTAATTGCCATGTATATTTTCATAACTTACTACCTAGCTCTATCTATGTATTGAGCACTGTTGAAGTAAATACTGAAAAATTTATGCATAAAATTATATCTTCGTATATATATATATATATATATATATATATATATATATATATATATATATATATATATATATATATATATATATATATTTATGTATATATATATATAAATTATTTATTCATAAACAATACATTACATATTTCAGAGACATACTATGGATTCACTGAGGTGGATTGTACCTCTTTAAATACGTAACACATACTTTTAAATATTATGTTGGTGCAAAAATAATGTCGTTTTTTTATTTGAAGTTGAACGTCAAAAAACGTTATTTTTGCACCAACCTAATAAATAATTTGTATTTTAGCTCTCACATGCGCGATTAAGCACTTTATTGATTTCTTTTCAACACATCCTGACGCCATATATATATATATATATATATATATATATATATATATATATATATATATATATATATATATATATATATATAATTTTGTGTCCACAGGTTAAAAATTTAGAGAATCCTTATTGTGTTTATATGAAAGTGCTCAATAATAAATAGAGCTGCTTAGTTAATATAGCGTTTTTTCTTTATAAAAACAGTTTTTTAGGGGTTACACCACGCAAACATTTTTCAATCAGGACTATAGAAAACCAGAACACTCATAAAACGAGCTGATCACGTGTTTAGTTTCAGAAAGTAATTTTGTCTTATTCCATTAAATGCGGCCATAAAGAAAAAGCGTTGGCCTGGAGAGGTTTTACTATCAATAGTTCTGACCGAAATATATTTGCAAATGTGTAGCTAAATAATGTTTGTACTTATGTTATTGGCATTAATTCATTATTTAGACACGTCTGATTGAAACCGACAGAGTTATTTCTTTTTCCGATCTTCCTGGATATCTTTTCCATTTGCCGAGCGGTCTTTTTAATTTGGGCAGGAATACTATATAGAATTGCGCTTGTTGTTCAGCTATATTTTTCTCGATTGTTTTCTATTGGTGCACCCGAATATCGTCAGGAGCAATTGTTGTTGTTTCCTTTTTCTTTTCTTTTCCTGACCATAATCAGATGCACCGATAGAAAACGCTTGAGAAAAATATGGCCGAACAACAACTTTTGGGTGCCTTTCTATATAATATGCCTGCTGAAATTTAAAAGACCGCTCGAAAAAGATATTCAGAAAGATAGGAAAAAGGAATCGCTCTGTCGTGTTCAATAAGAACATATATATATATATATATATATATATATATATATATATATATATATATATATATATATATATATATATATATATCACTACTTAATTTGCTCACATAAACTTAATATACGAAAGTATAGATTTATGCGTAAACTTTAAGTATTTACTTCAAAAGTGCTCAATACGTAGGTAGAGCTAGTTAGTAATTCATAAAATGTATATGGCGATTAAGCTACACTGAATATTCCGCGTTTCATCCACTCTAGGATTCTTCAGGCTTTACCCCTATTTTAGTGAGTCCAACGAAGAGATCTTTTCAGGATTCTAGCCGTCCCTTTCAGTGCAATCGTTTGTATTTCACTTGCACTTGGTTCACCGGGTATGCTTGCTATGTACTTTTTAAAGTTCTTTTTCATAAGCCCAGTTGCTCCTATGATGACTGGTATGAAGAATCCTAGAGTGGATGAAACGCGGAATATTCAGTGTAGCTTAATCGCCATATACATTTTATAACTTACTATATATATATATATATATATATATATATATATATATATATATATATATATATATATGCTTTTAGATTTCATACAAAAAAATTGAATTAAAAGTTCAATATTGTTCATATCATAAGAGCTCAAAATATATAATAAATCCTCATAATTGATGTACTGCGTCTACTTTTAAAAAATCTTTATCCATACAATTGTTTCTGCCCATCTTCATCAAAAAATTCCTCAACGGATCTTATAACTTCAATGCTGTTACACCTTTTTTGTTTTTTCAAAAGTACACGGACAATACCCGTGCATTTTTTCATCCATATTTTGCATAGCTTTTGTGAACATATATATAAAATCTTTTCGAATAAATCTGTGAAAAAAAAAAAAAAAAAAAAACAGTGGCAAAGCAGCTGTTAAATTGGTAAGTTGTATATTTTCAAAATATACAACTGTAAAAAAAAAAACCTTTGTCCATTCCAAAACAGTTTTTCTTGATAATTGGTAAACATAAGACATGTTTTTACAAAGTTCTATAGAAAAATCACAGAAAAAATTAAAAAAAATTTTCAAAAGGCATTTAAGTGTGTTTCATAGACCCTAGGATACAAGAAAGGCTCGGTGCATCTATTTACATATATATATATATATATATATATATATATATATATATATATATATATATATATGCTTTTTCATTTGTTTTACATAAACATTTATATGTCGCTACACATTTACAAGCATGTTTTCGTCAGCCAGTTGCAAGTAACTAGAGACCTCTTCAGAGGATACTACTTATACAAAAGCAGGCTCTACTTTTGTATCAGCAGTATCGCCTGAAGAGATCTCTAGTTACTTGTAACTGGTTGACCAAAACATGCTCATGAATGTGTAGCGTCATATAAATGCTCAAGTAAAATAAATAAAAAAAAACATATCATGCTATACTTCGGTATTGAGCACTTTTGTATGAACCTCGTTAAAGTCATTGACTGTTTCATCTTTGAAAAATATTAACTTGGAATAATTATATATATATATATATATATATATATATATATATATATATATATATATAATATAGCGTCACCCTTTTAAAATTCATCATTCAATAAAATAAAAAGCTATAGCAAACATCTAAATGACTACTTTAAACACAGTTCCTGATTTCAAAAAAAGAAAAACTAAAAGGTAACTATCTCTATATATTTTTAAATCAAATTTATTATGTAAATTCAAAAAATATATATTTTTTCTACTCATTTCTATCTCTAACCTATACTAATTTTCTTATAAATTTTAAATTCAAACCTTTTATTTCAATTTTTCAGATTCATCTGCCTTACTTTTAATGCTAGGTTTATTTTTGGTGTCTTGTAAATTCAATAGAAATCCTCCTAAATTTGCTGATGAGGAGACCGTGCTTACCAAAAAAACTATGTATAATTGTTCTACGTGACTTCATGTATACCACAAATAAAAAGCACGGATTTCCGAAACGATCGTACAGATAATTGACTTTGTTGTTGTTCCTTCTTATGAAACTGATTTTTAATTTAATTAAAATTTGATTTTTAATTAAAAAATTTTTTTTTTTAATTTTTAAATTATAAATCATATTACTTAATATATATATATATATATATATATATATATATATATATATATATATATATATATATATATATATATATATATATACTAACAGTTCAATCCGGCTCTACTGGGGCCCTATGTACTGTTCATAACTTGCCCTATGTGTGAATACCCTTTATGCAAAATTTCAAATGTTTAGACTAAGTATTACCTGAGTAATTTGGAATAGACCGCAGAAATAATTTTTTTTAAAACTTCGACCCCAATTTTAATCCCTTAACATTTGTTGTTTTTGTCTCAAATCAAAATAAAAAGTTTGACCCATGTCCAAGTTACCTACATCCAAAATTTCATGTGTTTAGACCCAAAATTGGCAGAGGAGTTTGGTAGAATCTGCAAAGGTGAACTCTTTTAACTTTGACCTTTTGGCAGCGAAATTTTCGCCCCAAAACTTATTAAAATGCTTGCCACATCTCTGAATACCATTTATGTAAAATTAAAAAGGTTTAGACAAAAGATTGGCTGTGTAGTTTGCTAAATATATATATATATATATATATATATATATGCATGCAGGTGTATGTATATGTATGTTTTTTGTGTGTGCATATAAGAGGGCTATAGCGATACAGGAAACCGAGTGTTGAAGTGAATGTCGTATAAACAAAAACAAACAGACGAAGAGAGGTCTTTAGATAAAAAAAAAACATCTTCGTATTGTTATTTTTTATAAATATAAATTAGTAAATATGAACTTACTGTTTCATATAAGCGGGATGGTAGATATCTTTAATTTTTCGAGAATAAAATCTCTTTTTCAATATCTATCTATCTAACTATGTATGTATGTATATGTATATATATAGATAGATAGAGAGACAGATAGATAGATAGATAGATAAGTCAAATGTTAACACACACACACACACACATATATATATTTAGATCGTTATATTTGTATTCTTTAGCAGAGCAAATAAGCCACAAAACAGTTAGCGTGCAAAGAGGGGAAGCCGTATCTGCGTAAACGAGCAGAAAATATGCCTTTGTTTGGTTTCGGGTTGATTGAATAAAGGAAAATCGATAGTGAACAAGGTGGGCAGATATTCTTAGTACAGAACTACGCACAGTGAATGCAACGCAACTAATTAAAGTGCTTCTGATTCCTATCACAGGAAAAGTCTGTGACGAAACGAAAAAATACATCCTAAAGAGGCACCGGATTGCAATGTCAAAGATGCTCTAAGCTGTAAGTCTTAGATCATTGTTCATAGTCGCGATATCAAGAATACATCAAGTCCCAACTTTTGTCTC
Organism: Euprymna scolopes; assembly: GCF_053919585.1. Lineage (NCBI taxonomy): Eukaryota > Metazoa > Mollusca > Cephalopoda > Sepiida > Sepiolidae > Euprymna > Euprymna scolopes. The sequence goes on from NC_136518.1 coordinate 52,562,909, forward strand.
TAACACATAATAAAAAATAAATTCTAAAATTATGATTATATTTGCATTGGATCAATTTTCTGCTTGCAATCCAGCAGCAGCAGCAGCAGCAGCAGCAGCAGCAGCAGCAGCAGCAGCAGCTTTCCATATGCATCTGGTTTGGCATGTTAAACTTCAATTGCTCCCCCCACCCGGCAGCAAAAAAAGTGAATGAATAAGTAAATAAATAAAATTTGACTCTGACTTTTTAGCTAGAAAAAAGTGGAGTATCCGTTTTGATACTACTCATCATCTGTCAGTGAAGGATAAATCCTTTTCGACTGAGGCAATTTTAATATATGTGACAGAAGAACAGGAAAAAATATCGGTATCGTCGGTTTCAAATTTTAACAAAAGGTATGCTATTTCTTAGGAGACAGATATAAACAGAGACTGAAGAGAGCCTGCCATAGGCGATCAGATATTGGTCCCCGCTTGTTTTGGATTTGAAACTGAGGGTATCACTGTTTTTCTGATCTTCTGTAAAACACACCCACACCATACACACACACACACACACATATATATATAAGCCACATATCTATATCTACACACACACACACACACGAACACATATATATATCTATATCTATATCTATATCTATATATATATCTATATATATATATATATATATATATATATATATATATATATATATATATATATATATATATATATATATATAATATTCCAGGTAAATATTTCCAAGAGATAAAGCAGACACTGAAGTTTTAATGAGGTTCAATACCGAAGACAAGATATACATTTTATTTGTTTTACATAAGCATTAATATGTCGCTACACATTCATGATTATGTTTCGGTCAGTCAGTTACTAGTAACTAGAGACCTCTTCAGGCGGTATTGCTTATACAAAAGCTGAAGAGGTCTCTAGTTACTAGAAACTGGCTGACTGTGTAGCGACATATTGATGGTTATGTAAAACAAATAAAAATTAAATATAATATAAAATCAAAATATGTTTAGGCAGCAAACTTTCATTTATATATGTTTAGTTGTATAAGATCGACAAAGAACTCTTTATAATTTTTAGTACTTATTCTTTCTTTGTGATGGAAAAATTAAAGAACATTTCCAGCGTGTTTACTTCAATTTCTTTGTGTAACGATTGTCCCCGGATGAGAGGGGTGTAGTAGGCGTGATACTAATTCTTACAATAGACTCTGCAAGGCCAAGTTTTGGAATTTAATGAATAATGCAACAATGGAATGCAAACATAATATTGCGAGGCTTGAAAAATAAACAAAAGTAATTTCTGGGCTAGTAAGCTATGTAGAGAAACAAACAATGGAATAGCTAGGAAATAAAAAGACATAAGAGCAAATCTAGTGAATAGATAGTGAAGACGTGGCTCCAATGTTGACTCTCATTAGTGGAGGATGTGGGGCTTGGAACTTCCCCTCCCAGAGTATATGGGAAAGTGTGAGAAAACTTTATGCCATCGAAAATAAAGTAAGTTATAAAACTTCAATGATAAGCTAAAATGCAAGGAAAAGTACATGAGAAATTGTGAGAAAACTTTATGCCATCGAAAATAAAGTAAGTGATAAAAATTCCTTTTGTGTTTTTCGAGTCTTCAACGATAAGCCAAAATGCAAGAAAAGATGTTACAAGAAAGGCGAGGAGAATTTTCCAATAAAGGAATAGTAAAGTTTTTCCCTATCTCGTCTTATATACAATGTGCTCCCTCCTCTGCAGCAAAGAAATAGAGCTAACTATGGTGCATAAGATATCATAGCAACATGACATGCAAAACAAAGTAAACACTAAAAAATGAAAACGACTTAACTGAAACATACAATAGACTAATAAACGTCTAAATAGTTATCATTACATTATTATTATTATTACATTATTATCATTACATTATTATTATTATTATTATTATTATTATTACATTATTATTATTATTACATTATTATCATTACATTATTATTATTATTATTATTATTATTATTATTATCATTACATTATTATTATTATTACATTATTATCATTACATTATTATTATTATTATTATTATTATTATTATTATTATTATAACGAGTTAATTAGAAACATATAAACATCTAAATATATTCATTATGATTAGTATTATTAACAAATTGGCCAACAGTTTCACACATTTTTAAGGTCGCCATTAGCATTACTGTTGTATTCGTCAAGATCTTTCAAGGTCTGCAGGGACCCGTGGCTCAGTGGTTAGAGTACTTGGAAAAATCAATTGTAAAAGTAATATTCTCCTGAAGATTGAAGGTTCAATCCTCAGTGTAGGTGACCAAAAAATATAATTGCGAATTACTTAGGACCTCTATCCAGTCATGGCTGACGGAACAGGAGCACGCTACCCCCATGAAGTAAATAAAGGGTTCCGCTCGAAATTCTGCCCAAATTCCCGAGTTCGACGGAAACATTCCTGACAAGATACACCTGAAGAAGGTCAGAGGTTATCTCGACCGAAACGTTGTGAAAATCACACTCAAGATGAGAACAGTAGTCTGAAGAATCCAAATGATATGAATAACCAATCCTCATCTCAAAAATTCAGCAACGTCTATTTATCTTTTAAGCTGGACTCTTAGGGCAATAGAGGGCAGAAAAGGTAGTGTTGCATTATATGGTCCTGCTATGGTCGGACCCCATCACCTTATTTCTGTTCTCATGCAGTTGAATGTTAGATGGGATTTCAACTCCCGAGTTTTCCAAATTTGATGGATAGATATGCTAACAGCAACACAATCTATCCAACAATAAGTGTTATATGGATAGATTCTGATCCAGCAGACAGCAATTCTTCCCCTTTTGTCAGAAACATTAGGCTGCCGAAAGTAAACTCAATGTCCACTTTCTACTGTCTATGTTTGTTGGTTTGTCGTTATGCTTGTTTGTGCACAGTCTCGCGTCCACATTGCTTGAATAATCGTCACCATGTTGACTTAAAAAAAATATATCATTCATGGTCTAACTAAAAACTAAAAACTGATTTAATTTCAGGATAATCAAGGCCAAAGATGAACGTCATCCTTTTGTCAATAACTTCGGTTCTGTCTATCATAAAGACTCACTATCTGATCCATATTGTAGCCAATGAAGTACTACATGTTATATTACCTTGAAAAGTTTGTCACGGTCGAAATTTTGATAAGATTTCAACTTTCGATTGTCCAAAGTTGCTGCATTGATCTCATGTTCTTTTGCTAACAGTAACAAGAATGCGCAATTATAGCACGATTAGATAAATAGTTTTTGAATTTATCAGTGTTTCCAGGGAATAACTTTGAGAATGCTTCATGCAATGTGGAAAAATCAGGGCCGTATAAAACTTTGACTCATCCTTACATTGTCAGTCTTAATTATGCTCTTGTATATTTTTGTTTTAAGAATCTGACAGAATTAAAAAGTATCTGTTTCTTCTTTGCGTGTCTTTTGAATCATGTGGTTTGAAGCATTATTAAAGTAATACAAATTATCAATCCACATCTAAAAATTCCGGAACATGATATTAAGATGCCAATTGGGAAATTTCCTTTGTTCCATTGGAAAGAAAAAAAATAATCAGCGTTTGTGAGAGCAGAAGAAAATATACAGAAAAAAAAGGGCTAAAGAATTCTTTGTCGGCCTTATTTAACATAGCACGTGTATGTGTCGATAACAAAATGCTGAAATAGAGGCACAAGGTTAGGAATGTTTTTTTTAATCATCATTTAAAAGTACAGATTAATTAACACTCGAGAACTCGTAAAACAAAAAAACAAAACAACAATAATGTATAATTTATATAAAAAGCATCAGAATAAAATTCTTTACCGAGTTCGGCTACATGTGGGAACGATTTGTAAGGCTCTTTACCATTTTTTAAAAAATCGATACTTCTCCAGAATCCCCACTCTCTGAAAACCAAAAATAAAGAAAAATCCGTGATGGAAAGGGGATATCAGACACCAAAAAAATCACTTAAATTGATCAAGTATTTGTTTTTAATAAGAAAATCAAATTTTATGGCTAAAAAAATGAATAACAATTTCGTGACGCCATCTCGAAAACAGGCTGAAAGAACAAGGTAGATAACTCCAAATAATTCAAACTTGCGAGATTTTAGAAAGCCGTTCTTAACATGGGGAGTGAGATACTGAAAGAAAAAAAAAACTTTCGCTTAAAAATTATTTTCTTTATAAAACTACTTGATCATTTTATGTGATTTTTGGAATATGACATCTTCATTCCGTCACGGATACATACATCATACAGATTTTTCTTTATTTTTGTTTTTTCGTAGATCGAGAAACATTTTAGGCAAGCACCAAATATTTTACAAATCGTTTTCACACTTAAAAAGATGGTGATTTCTGATATTTTGTTCTTGCGGGGGAAAGGTTACAAGGTCTTACATGTTAACTTTTTTCTATGTTTAATGTTTCAAAAATCTCGGCACTTGTTAAAATAGAGTCGGCAGATCGATTTTTTAAAATATGTCGTTTAAAGCAAAAACAATATTACGTACTTACTTGTCATGCCGAAAATAGTAATATATCCAAACATTTCGCAAATTCATCAAGTAGAAAGTTATTTATAGTTAAAAGTAATTTTTACAGAAAATTGGATAAAATCGCATTTTTCTTAGACATTATGAAGTAGACACTAGAAGTCTACACGCAGGGGACATAACTCCGAAAATAATATTTTAGGTTACTTCTTCATGGCCGCAATATTTATATTTTTTACTAAAAACACAATAGCAGTTGTTCTAATCGATTAATTTTCGTAATTTTTGGATATATTACTATTTTCGACATGACAACAAAGTATGCAATATTGTTTTTGCTTAAAAATATATTTTAAAAATTGATTTGTCGACTATATCTTAACAGGCACCAAATTCTCTCCATGCATTAAAAGTAGCTGGATTCACTGGGGAATTTAATTCTAATGCGTTTTATATATGTTTTTTTTTACAAGTTCTCAGGTGTTAACTATTCTGTACTTTTATCCATTTATATAATCGCCGTGTAAAAAAGCTGTTCTGCATAATAATTAACAAAAATGTTTGAACACAAGCAGTGTTAACAAGAAAAAAAGAAAAACGTGTTCATTTGTATTTCTGAAAATAAAATTGAAAACCATTTTAAAAACGCGCTAGAAAAAATATATATATAACGATTACAAATATTTTCCCCATATTTCTACATAAGAAAAAAAAAAGAAGAAAAAGGGACGTGGAAAAATACGCCCCTACTATAATTTTTTTTTTATTTAATTAAAAAAATGTTTGTTTTTTTTTTGGGTGGGGGGGGGGGTCATCATCTTTTAAGTACCATCTTTTCAGATTGTAAATCTTAAATATAAAAAAATGACGTTCAATTTTTGTGTTGAGGCTTTGTTTTCTATGTAAGTTTAAGTGAAAAAGGCCCCCTCCTCATTCTGAAGTTGATATTTCCCAAGAATTTTAAAATCTAGTAAAGAGATGCTCTAGCAGTGTCAGAAATTTCGTGAAAATAGTGAATAATTCCACCCCATCTTTCCAAGCTTATAACTCCTCGAAAAATGTAATTCAAGCCCTAATTTTTTTTTTCAATTAAAGGAGCAAGGACCAAGGTTTCATTAAAAAAAAAAGAAAAAACAATGTGTTTTTTTTTTTAAAAAAAGGTTTTAAACTTCGGACTTTACAGGTAAATTTCTAAAAAAGGGATTTTTTTTTTTGTTTTAAATTTGAATATATTATTTATTGACCCTTTCTCTTCAATTTGTGATATATAAAACTATTTGACATAAATTAATTATTTACTTTTTAATAGACATTTCAAAATGAGAGGCGTGAATTATTCGACCCCCTGTCTTTCCAAGCTTATAACTCTTCGAAAAATGTAATTTAAGCCCTAATTTTTTTTTCAATTAAAGGAGCAAGGACCAAGGTTTCATTAAAAAAAAAGACAAAAAAAACAATGTGCTCTTCTTATAAAATAAGGTTTTAAACTTCGGACTTTACAGGTAAATTTCTAAAAAAGGGATTTTTTTTTGTTTTAAATTTGAATATATTATTTATTGACCTTTTCTCTTCAATTTGTGATATATAAAACTATTTGACATAAATTAATTATTTACTTTTTAAGAGAAAGTTGAAAATGGGTGACACTTGGGGGGGGGGCGTGAATTTAAAAAAAACGTTTGTCTAAAATATTATATTCGGTTTATTGGAAAGAACATAAAATTTCACATTGACCCTGAAAATATCGTAAAAATAGAATCAATAGAAAAATTTTGATAGATTTTTAAAGTTTAAAAATTGAAAAATATTGAGTTCGGAAAATTCATTACTGTTTAAAAAAAAAAATTCTATTACTTTTAAAACAACTGTAATAGTTTATTTTGGAAGTATAATCAAAACGAAAATAAATAACCCACTTTTAACAGAGAAATTACGAGATTTTTATATTGTATTCTCAGTTTCGTGTTAGGGGTGTCAAAAATTCCTACAAAAATTCTGATACTGCTAGAGATGCTCTATTCGTGTCATCACAGTTTTTTTTTTCTCACAGAAGAAACGTTTTTAATCTTTTTCTGGTGCTTCTGCATTTATCGACCTGCGATTTCCACGAAGTTGGCTTGGGCTCACTCGGTAACCGGAAAAGACCAATGTTAACAAATCCTTGTTAAGCCATCCTTGCAAATGATCAAATTCTATCCAGTTACCACTGTCGTCTCCAATCCTCGAGGTGTTTGTCTGGCCGTTAACCTGACAGACCTATTAACCCTTAATCTTGAGAAGCCTTTGGGCCTTGAGAAACAATAACTCATTAATACAAAACAAACAAACAAACAAACAAACAAAAAGATTTCTTCATCCCTCCTGTAAAAAATTCTTATTTAATATAAATATAAACAAAAAGATTTGCTTTACTATATATTAAAAAAAAAGAAGAAAACATACCCTGCTTAAGTGGTCTTTCAAATAATACTTATTCCGGCTCAGAAATTGCTACAATGGAGACACTTTTCAATTAAAAAGCAAAACAATTGCTTACCTTATTAATAAAAATTTATCGATAGTCTATATATTTTAGTTATTAAATAAACATTTATATATTTTCCAATATTTTAACTATGACTAGTTGAAAAATCAACTAAATGGAGGGGATTTTGTGTTGAAATTACATAGAAAGCTGAAATCTTCACAAAAGTGGAACATGTTAAAAATTAAAAAAAAATGTGTTATTTTTTTTTTCATAATCTGAAAATAACACTTAATAACAATCAGACATTTTTTCTTCCAAAATTGAATAACAAAGATTTAGATGGAGGAACAGAGAAAGAAGGGGTGGGGGTAATATCGGACTACCAAATTTTAATGCAGTCTCAAAATGGTCTCCCCTTGGATAATTTTGTTTGTTCATTTTGGTATTGAAATTAAAACAAACATCTTTTGATATGCAAATAAGTGTAAAAATTGTCGGCAATATATCCTAAAATATTAAAAAAAAAAAAAAAAAGAAAACAAAGAAAGTTATTTACAAATTTGGATTGTGGGTATAAATGATAAATATAAGAAAAAATATTTTAATGTTAAAAATACAAAGCAAAATTTTTTTTCCTACACACACACACACACACACACACACACACACACACACACACACACACACACACACACACACACACACACACACATCTTAAATAATGAAATTCTACCCAATTTTCACCACTACCACTTATAATGGTGCTGTCTAACCAACCACTTGTCACATATTAACCTTTATCCTTAAGTAGCCTTTAGGCCTTAATAAGTGATAACTCCTATGCAAATATATAAATATTACAATAGAAAAATGTGAGCATGAAAAGTAATATGGTTAAGCTTAAACATGGAAAAGTAAAAGATTAGTTGCTAAAACTGGAAAAGAAAAGGACAACATATTCTAGTAAAAAATATAATAAATTTATAACTTAAAATATTGCAGCATTAAGAATTGATTACATAATGTTATAAATTGAATTTAAAAAAAAAAAATAATGCTGAAATAGTTTAAGTTATAAATTTATTATATTTTTTACTAAAATATCTTGTCCTTTTCTTTTCCAGTTTTAAGAACTAGTCTTTTACTTTTCCATGTTTAAGCTTAACCATATTACTTTCCATACTCGCATTTTTCTATTGTAATCCATGATTTCCCAGGCTTCCAATAAATTTACTTTGTTTAAATTCAGTCGTATTTTTTGCCCCCATAAGCACATATGTAATAACAATGTATGGCACTCGTCTGCTTTCAATAAAATCTCCCCAATTATCTCCCCTTCATGCTTTCATTCTCTCTGTTTCACTTGTTACTTCTCTTTCCGCGACAGCAGTTAATTAGTTGCAACAGTAGTCACTGAAGCGACGTGGTTGCTATGGAAACCAGTCATAAAGCGTCGCTTACCTCCTTACATATTTTTACGATTTTGAACACCAGAAAATTCATCATAAGTTTTGTTTTACTGAACAAATATTGAAAAGTTTTTTTTTACAATATAGCTGAGAAGGTGATCTATAAACTGTAATAATTGTTTGAAATTTGGTCGAAAAATGAGTGAGCGGTGAAGCTTTAAAACAGTTCTAAATGACTAAAACTGACACTTAACCATATATTCAAACACGGTAGTGTATATATATACATATATATAAGAGGGATGGTCATAAATCGGGCGAAACGTTGAGTATTCAGGTCCTTCCACCTCCATTCTATTTCATATTGTCGGATTAAATCCAGCTCAACAATCATATATATATATATATATATATATATATATATATATATATATATATATATATATATATATATATATAGTCTTGGAAATTTTTTAACCTTTAAAACTATACAACAAAAACAAAAAACTATTACATTTTTATTTTTTATCATTCGTTAAAAAACTTTTTAGTCAGTAATTCATTCAATCACCTGCAATCACTGCATCAACTTGCTCTATCGAATTCACTATAGTACTAATGGTAATTATTTAAGGGATCATCAGTTGTTTACCATGAAACACTGTTTTGGATATATATATATATATATATATATATATATATATATATATATATATATATATATATATATATATCGATGCCTCCGTTCAATTTCGAAAGACAAAGGATACCCCCTGTGTGTGTAATTGTGTGGCAAGGGTTGCGCAATCTCCAACCACACTTCTACTGAATCAGCATTGCTTGAGTCCAGAGGCAATGAGAAGTCCAGGACGACTGGAAGCGATGCCGAGATAAGTGGAGAGCACATACATCATCTGGAAGTCCCAAATAGTCACCCATCTGGTACTGGCCAAGCACAAGCACACACACATATATAGATAGATAGATAGATAAACTTCGAGATTTTTGTATATGTGTAACGAATGAAACGGTTCCCTTTGCTCGGGCCCTATATACTGTTCATAAATTGCCCTACGTGTGAATACACTTTATGTAAGATTTTTAATGTTTAGAACAAAATTTGTTCGAGTAATTTCATAAAGATGGCAGAGGTAAACTTTTTTTTAACTTTGACCCCAATTTTGACCCCTTAACATTTATTATTTTCATCTCAAATCAAAATACAAACTTTTACCCATGTCCAAGTTACCTACATCTAAAATTTTAAGTCTTTAGACCCAAAATTAGTGGAGGAATTTGGTAGAATCTGCAAAGGTCAACTCTTTCAATTTTTACCTTTTGGCAGCCAAATTTTCGCCTCAAAACTGATTTAAATGCTTGCCGCATGTTTGAAATTTAAAGTGTTTAGACCCAAAATTGGCAGAGGAGTTTGGTAGAGTTTTCAAAGGTCAAATCGTTGAAATTTGACCCCTTATCTGCCAAATTTCTTGCTGAAAACCGATTAAGAAGATTTTCCCAAATCTTATTACTCCTTTACGTCAAATCTCGAGTCATTAGTTATGGTGGGCTCTCCAAGACTTTCAGCTGATCAAAGTCTGGACGTGTGTGTCTATATATATATACACACACACACATATATATATATATATATATATATATATATATATATATATATATATATATATATATATAGACACACACGTCCAGACTCTGATTAGTTGAAAGTGGTGGAGAGCACACCATAACTATAAATAGATTTGTAGAATGTAAATCCATACAACTAGACTGATGATTTCCTCCGAGAATGAAACACAAACGTATTTGTATAGCTTACTTGCATAAGTATATTTTTTGATTATGACTAAGAACTTTTCATGTATCAGGAACTGTTGGAGTAAATAGTAACAAAGTAATATTATAGATGTATATATATGGGATAATAAAAACATTGTATATATATATATATATATATATATATATATTGTGAAATATAGAAAGGAATGTTATAAAACAAAATATGTCAGTTAAGAATTTTAGATGACAATTAATTTTAAGATAAACAAAATACGGACCACTTGCATCAGGTGGCTTTGATTATTTGGTTACGTAGGTGGTGACATAATGAGATCAAGAAAGAGTTTAGATGTACACATAGTTTTTAGTTGAGAGATGACACAGTCGTGGGTGGAGCTTTGCTAGCGGTAAGATTGAAAGAGATTGTCTCCACGTCCGGGAGCCAGGAGACCTGAGATTAGCAAGATGTAGCCTTTGCAAATTCTATAAGTAATAATATAGTTTCGATTTTAGACAAATACCAAATCTTCAGTAGTAATAGAAGTACAATAGTATAGCAATATATATTAAGAAGTACAATAGTATAGCAATATATATATATATATATATTGTGAAATGTAGTTTGCTTGAAGCATTGTGTGAGTTATGTATTTAGGAAAGTGTTATAAGGCTATTATGTAGTATTGGGGAATCGCAGCTTAAATGCTATATAGGTATTTTTTAGAAATAGAAGTTATATAAGCATTTTGGGTTTCCCATCGTCGATTTACCAGGGCCAGAGAAGGTTAGATTTGGCACCCATCAAACTTAGTCACCTTTAATGACCTAGGTTAGATGCACCGGAAATTAGGGGTGACGTGCACTGGAAATTAGGGGTGACACTGAATTGTGGTTGTAGGTTTCCGGTTGAGGGCGACAGGTGAGAGTTGGTTTTGGGCTGCAGAGAATGCAGATGGAGAGATTAGGGTCCCTCCGCGACAACCCGGTTTCGAGATGATAGGCTTGCCTTTAATAAAAGAATTGAAGCTTCAAATCCATCTCCCCATGAGATGGTAGACCAGCGACAAGAAGATATCATCCGCTGGACAAGACAAGCAGGTATGTACGATTATGTTATTGCACGTACATGTCTCGGAACCGTTCAAGGCAAGAAACAGGTAAGAATAAGAGCATACACACACACACACACACACACACACACACACACACACACACACACACACACACACACATATAAGTAAGAACGTTGATAAGAACACAGACACTTAAAAGTACCCTTAGAAGTAAAAGAAACAGTAAAAATAAAACGATAAGTAAAGTAAACGAACAAATAAATAAGTAATAAATAGAAGGACGCAAAACACCATTACGGTAACAAGTGTACATTGTGGAATTTAGAGGGGAGCGGGGCAGTAGATCTCCATTTTTTTAGGTATTAAACAAAAGACCACCTGTAACAATTACAGTGCGACACAATGGAAAGTTGTTGGTTTTGAGGGCTTTATTAATAAGCAGAAATAAATATACCACAAGCTAATTAGCATAATAGAAAAAAATTAAAAAGCAAAACAAATAAGAAATAGGTAAGATTGATGATAAAAATAATAAAAAATAATAAGAAAAAGCACATAGCATGCAAATTCACAACTTTGATCGAATAAATAACTTTATTCTATTTACTTTTGAGATATTCTCTGTGACCCAGCACACGATTCCAGGAGATTTGAAACACCCGTCATTTGACAAAGGATTTTCTTCTAAATATATCATGCAATACTGTCACATACAGTAGATCACTATGTAGAAGTTTGACTTTTGAAGGTATTTTGTTGATAATAATTATATATATATATATATATATATATATATATATATATATATATATATATATTATAATGAAATAAAAAAAGATGCAGTGTTTACCTGATATAAGCAATGGTAAACTTCAATCTAATATAAATACCAGTATTTACACATAGATATTTTAATCCCAACCAAATAAAAAAAAAGCTCAATACACAATAGAGAGTAGAGCTTATTATAACAGAAAAAGATTAAAACTGTAAGTTGAAATTGACAATCAAATTTATTGTCCGACTGAACACTCCAAAAAACAGTTGTTTTTCTCATATATATATATATATATATATATATATATATATATATATATATATATATATATATATATATATATATGAAACTATAAATGGTATTTTAGCTATATATATATTTATACATATATAGTAAGGTTTAAAAATATATATAGCATTTAATTCATCCTTGTGAGAATTGGTTATACTATTGAAGTAAATACTGAAAATATTTACATAAAATTTAATAAAGAGGAAAAAAAAACAAGTGATATTATCTATTATATAAATCTCAACTGTCTGTTAGTGTGTATGTGTGTATGTATGTATGCATGTTTGTATGTCTGCCTAAAACTTTCGACAAAGGCGACGGATTTTCACGAGATCGGTATCATATTGAAGCTCAACCCTTCTGATGCCAAATATCGAAAAATTGATTAAACGCATTAATTCCTTCACTCTCAACTGAGCACTTTTCTACAGGGAGGGGTCGCTTTTTTCGCCGATATTTTCGAAAGTCATCCTTTCTTTTCGATTGTCTAGTCTTAATTTAAACCTACATCATTTCCGGTTTGGCGATGGGCGCAACAGTAAACACGTCACTTTTTTTTCCACATGCTTTTCCTCCTTCGTGGTATGGGTTCGAGCCTACCTACTACCACGTTTTTTTTTGCTCGTAATTTTTCTTTTTTCTTTTTCTTTGCTCAATCAACACCCTTATACACACCTCCACTTTCTTTTCTGCCTTCGCGTCACGGGTTCGAGCCTGCCTGCCTACTACAACTTTTTTTTTTTTTTGCTCAACACACACCTACAAACACCCGGGTAACGCCGGGCATCCAGGCTAGTATACATATATATAACAAAAATAAGTGATTATATATATATATATATATATATATATATATATATATATATATATATATATATATATCACTTGTTTTTGTCTTCCTTCCTCAACACCGGCAACTTTCTAACACTTCCTTAAATATATTTCTCTCTCTCTCTCTATATATATATATATATATACACACACACACACACACACATATTCGTGTCTATGTAACCTGGTGCAATTACGAGACAGTACTCCATTAAAGAAATGTGAATGTGTAATATTTGGTTCTTTCAGAATTATGCAATTTTGAATGATTGGATTTCCCTATCCAAGCTTTCTTAGGCATTAACAACTTAAACTGACCAAACCTACTTCAAAACATGTTGCCAGTCTTGTAGCTTTGCATGCCCGTAACAATCACGAACAACACATTGGATAATTAACAAAAAGCGTATTAGCAAAAGTATGTTACAAAAGTACACGTCATGATACTGGTGGCCATAACTGCCACAAATCGCTATCCAATAACATGTTAAATGTAACGATATTTTATAGTCTCTGGATAAGTCCATTATTCCTGAAATTAATATATCAGCTTACCCCATAACAGACACTTATATATATATATATATATATATATATATATATATATATATATATATATATATATATTAGTGTTGGGACGGTTAATCAGAATTGGAAAAATCAGAAGATTTGTCGGTATCGGAATTGGTATCGGAATCGAAAATATTGATGTTTATTTTCCGATGCCAAAACGATTCTTTTAATTGTCTTTTTTTTATTTGATTTTGCTTAAACCAAAATCTTCCATTGCTGGTAATAATGATGAAATAATAAATATTCATTGATTTTAAATTATCAGTAAAGCTAAAATCGACAGATCATCCTCCACAAATGTATTTTGATGTTTAGGAAAATATCTGCATATTTAACATGTGTTTTTACGAAGATCAGGGGAAATAACTATCTTATAGTTAAATAATTAGTAGCAAGTTAGAAAGAATTGGAATCGGTAATTTATCGGAATCGGGAATTTAGCACGGAATCGGGAAAACTATTGGAATCGTCGTATCACTAATATATATATATATATATATATATATATATATATATATATGGTTTGAATTACTCGACTGGCGTTAATCGTGACACCCTGCGCTGATGATTCCCATAAGGATTGCTAATTCTACCCTATGCGACGAAGGCCATCAACTCCCCATATTTCCTCCTATAACACAGAACAAGCTAGGTAACATACAAATATCCACGCATGAGGTCGCCAAGCTAATAAAAAACCTAGATTCCAGTAAAGCAACTGGCCCTGATGGCATCCCAATTATAGTGTTAAAAAAGCTTCAACCAGAACTTGCTCCCATACTTACGAAACTATTTAAGCGCTGCCTTAAGGAGAAGTGCTTTCCGACCCCCTGGAAGACCTCATCAGTTTGCCCTGTATTTAAGAATTCAGGTGATAAGTCATCTCCCTCTCAATACAGACCAATAAGTCTTCTCTGTGTTATGAGTAAGTTACTGGAATCAATATTAAATAGAGAAATAGTCAACCACCTCAGCAGGAATAACCTTCTTAGTGACACACAATATGGTTTCCGCTCTGCAAGATCTACCGCAGATGTGCTGACGGTTATATCCCACAGGATTAGTGAATCTCTTGACAAAGGCTTCCTTTCTAGGGCAATTGCTCTTGACATATCAAAGGCCTTTGACAAAGTATGGCATAAGGGTCTACTTCACAAGATTTCCAGCTACGGTATAACTGGAAATGTTTTCTCAATCATTAAATCATTTCTCTCCGATAGGCTCATAAGAGTAGTGGTAGATGGACAAAAATCAGAGACCTGCAATATAAATGCTGGAGTCCCTCAGGGGTCAATCCTGGGCCCAACTCTCTTCCTGATCTACATCAATGACCTCCCTAAACACATACTTAAATCATTTGTTGACATCTATGCTGATGACACGACCATCTACGGCAACACATCAAAGGCTGTAAATGACGAAGTTCTCTCTGATTCTCTCTCCTCTGATCTCGAGCGTGTGGTTCAGTGGGGGAAGATGTGGCTAGTTACCTTTAATGCATCTAAAACCAAACTCCTATCCTTACATCATCAACGCTCTGATCCCCAGCTGGCATCAATTGTGATGGATGGCTCTCGTCTGGGTGAGGCCCCGTGTTTTGACAAGCTTCTGGGTTTGACCTTTACTCCTGATCTGAAATGGAACACGTACATCAAGTCTGTTGCCAAGGTCGCAGGAAAGATGGTGGGATCCTTCTACCGCTCCAGAAGATATCTCACTACTGATGCAATTCTCTATCTATATAAAAGCCAAGTACGGCCAAGGACGGAATACTGTTGCCATATCTGGGCAGGAGCTGCCAAAAACAGCCTATCATGCCTTGACAGAGTACAAAATAGACTTCGTGGTTTAGTGGGGGATGCCCTTTTCTCTACCCTGCAACACCTCTCCCACAGAAGAGACGTTGCGGCCTATCCTTGTTTTATCGTTATTTTCATGGCAGGTGCTCGTCTGAACTCCAATCCCTGGTCCCCCCACGCCAATCTTTCACGAAAAACACCCGTCTAGCTGAATCCACTGTGAAAAATTTCCCCCACTCTATATTTGTGCCTAAATCAAAACGCGGATTTCATGAGCAAAGCTTCTTTCTTAGAACTGCACGCCTGTGGAACTCTGTTCCGTCTGCCTGCTTCCCTCCGGACTACAACTTGGATGTCTTCAAGTCTAATGTTAACAAATTCCTAATGAACCGCCCCCCTAATTAAACACTTCATAAAATCTCCTCACTAACGTGATGTACTTGCAATAACCCTTATCCCTGAGTGGCTTCCGGGCCTTGATAAGTGGTGATCACTGTGTAAAAAAAAAAAAAAAAAAAAAAGAAACACTAGTGTCTGTAGGTATTTAAATATTATAGTAAATAATTATATATATATATATTTATATATATATATATATATATATATATATATATATATATATATATATTATTTTTCTCAGGAAAAGTTGCATTTAATTTATTAATTTTGGTGGTTGAAATAAATTCACATGAACTTTGAACTCTTATTTTATTAGATCTTGAAATGATATGTGATCTTACACAATTTACAATGATTCTTTTTAGACAGAGAATGTTTTAGGAAAAATAGTAATATATTCCTGTTTAGTAAGGGTGCAAATTGAATTTAATCAATATTGTAAATTGTTTCTATGTTTTAAAATATATCCAATGTGCATAAAGTTTTACGTCTATAAACCCAATATCCTTGTGGCCAAGAATGCCAGAGATGGCATAAAAAAAGCAAAAAACAGCAATTGTAAAGAGAGAGTTTAGCTTAATAAAGCTTTATTGAATGTAATTCTAACATAACATCAAAAATAGTGTTACATTTGTGTTTTTTTTCTTTTACATTTAATTTATTTTTAAAGCCAAGGAAAGATAACTACTTCCGTTTTCTTCATAAAAAAATTTGAGAAAACTCTAGCTGTCTTCATTAAATTTGGCAAATTTTTAAATAAAAGGTAAAAATCAAATATTTCAGTGTTTTCCCATAAATTTGTGAAAAGAACAAATACACCTTTTTCTTTCTTTTTTTTTTTTTTTTCAGATTTTTAAATAATCGTGAGCTTTGGATCTCTGAGTAATTTCTTATGAAATTTTGAAACGTTTAAAATAAAACTAAACTGAAAATAAATAAATGAAACACAGGATGGCTCACTTAAAAGTTGCCTAATCTCTCAGCCATGTCATCTGCGGCTTTCTGATCTAAAACTTTTAATTACCAATTGTCTCATTAAATAAATATGCACGCAAATAAAGACTTTGTTATATTTTTTATTACATTGTATACTAGAGTTCCTCTCATGGTGTGCAAATCCAATAGCTTCTGACAACCAAGTCCAACTCCTGGCCTCCTTGTGTAGTTTAGCTACTAAGCCCGGCAAAACTGTTTATACTTACTGGGAGAAGAGGCAAAGGTGGTCAACTGGCACCTTAAAAACAATCACTTCGAGCAGGTGAGGGCTTGTTAACTTTGAAAGGTAGCTCACCTCGGAGAAGGCAACCCTAATTCAAAACCTCCGCTGCCTTGCAGGATTACTCCATCAGGAGAAAAAGCTAATGGACTAAACCCCAACAGAAAATCCAGAGACGGAGTCCCTAAGGCGGCCTGACTTTATATTGTTATCACCGGCAACTCTTGCAGTGGAGTTAGAGCCAAGCTGTATTGACTCTGTCTTTCCGTTGGATCCTCTTACTTTGTGGAGAGGGAGGGGTGCTGCGCAGATGACTGTTATCCTCCCATATCAATCTGCCCAGGCTATGTAGCTCCAGTGCTACACCATTGTCTCCCAAGACGGACGGTTGCCAATAACAATAATTAAACAGCATCCTTTTCATCCTAATTAAATAGTGGCCTTCGGGACAAGATCAAAGGGTAGTATCTGTTCTTCAGATGCTGCAAGCAAGGACCAGATGTGGGGGCAACCCCACATACCTGACCTTTAACCAGCTCCCATTTCCCACCTCTCGGGAGCTGGTCCCCTTTTTCCCTTCCCTCTCCCTTCACTCCTCACATTAAAAATTGGCCTTGTGCCTAATTTGCTCGGTGGGGGAGCAAATAAATACCATCTGTTCCGGCAGATACTGCAAGCTATGACTACCTATGACTAGCTATGACTAGCAAAGACCAGATGTGGGGGCAACCCCACATGCCTGACCTTTAACCAGCTCCCATTTCCCATCTCTCTGGAGCTGGTCCCCTTTTTCCCTTCCCCCTCCCTTCACTCCTCACATTAAAAATCGGCCTTGTGCCTAATTTGCTCGGTGGGGGAGCAAATAAATACCATCTGTTCCGGCAGATACTGCAAGCAAAGACCAGATGTGGGGGCGACCCCACATATAAGACCTTGGTCAATGTAAGGGCAACCCTTCATACCAATTGTCACTATCCAGCTCCCCTACTCCCCGGGGGGGTTGGTCCCCATTTCCCCTTCACTTCTCACTTTAAAAATCAGCGTTGTGCCTAATTTGCTCAGTGGGGGAGCAAATAAATACCTCAAAGTGTAGTACCTGTTCTTCAGATGCTGCACTTCCATTTCTTGTTCTCTTTCAGTGAAGAATCAATCCTTCACGACTGAGACAATTTTTTTTATTTTTGTACCTTTTCTTCACGTTAAAAAACGACCCTGGTGTCTAACTCTGTCCCGTGGGAGGCATTGTAAATAGGAACAATAATACTAGAGAAAGTACATAGTGTTGCCTACGAGTCAAAGTAGGAAATATACAAGGAGTAAAAATGGCAAGGTGTAAAAGTCAATCAATCCAATGTGTTCAATATCCTGGATAGAGCAGGTATGTTCAATATTGTAAATTGTTTCTATGTTTTAAAATATATCCAATGTGCATAAAGTCTTACGTCTATAAACCCAATATCCTTGTGGCCAAGAATGCCAGAGATGGCATAAAAAAAGGCAAAAAGCAGCAATTATAAAGAGAGAGTTCAGCTTAATAAAGCTTTATTGGATGTAATTCTAGCATAACATAAAAAATAGTGTTGCATTTGCGTTTTTTTTTTAAATTCTCCTTTTGTGGGCTACTGCTGTAAGAATGGGGTACTAGAAGTAGGTCCTCTTTTTTTGGGACTAGCAGGGCTACCTGGTGTTGTTTGCCGAGCAAAGCCGAGTAGATTAAAAAGTAGTCATTAAAAAAGTGCTAAATATCTCAAGAACAGCAGGTATGTTCAAACACAACTTCATTTCTTCTATTTGGTTTATGCTGTTCTGGGCAATGCCGGATATCCATGCTAGTCTATAATACAAAGGGCAGCTGTCTGTGTGTACGTTTGTATGCCTGGTTAAAACTAAAAAAACCTCCAAAACAAATACCCACAAAGTTGGTATTTTTTTGTTCGGCGTTGCTCTGAATGAATATTTTAAATCAAAAAAAAAATTATTCATTTTTTTTTTTTTTTACCTTAAACTGGCGCAGATTTAATAAGGGGGGAGGGTGTGAAGCCAGATTATGTATCAAATAAAGGGAAGTAATTCTGATTTTTTTTAATCAAGGAGTTAATTCCCTTATGCGAACTTATTCTTCAAGAAATCTATAAAAATACAAGTTGTCTATGTATGTGTATGTCTAGAGAAAAGAATGGGCTGGGCGGAGAAGAAAGTGGGGGGGGATGGAGGAGGAAAAGAGGGGAAAGGAAGATATAGAGAGATAGAAGTTTTCATAGAAATATGTTACGCTTTTGCCTTGGGCAACACCGGGTAGCCTTGCTAGTCCCAAATAAGTACTCAATGGAAGACCTACTTCCACTACCCCAGTCTTACTTTCTTTCAGTCGACTAGTATTAAGGGGGCCACTTTATATAAAGCAGCAGCCCACAAAAGGAGAATTAGGATTACGTTCAGACAGAAAGACTCCTGAATTCAGCAGAGAGATTCTTGAGTTCGACAACGTATACCTGAAGAAGGTCGGAGGTTACATCGACTGAAACGCTGTGAAAGTAGCACTCAAGATGAGAACAGTAGTCCGAAGAATCCAAATAATACGAATAATCACGTTTCTATTTACATATGAATATGAGACAAACTCCCAAATCATAATTTTAGAAGGTAGATTGTCAACTTTTGGTGAAAAAATTTATAGACGTGCATACACATGTTGAACTGAATTCTGGGATATCTTTTTTTCTCCTATAAAACAGAAGTGACATTATGTTCAAAGTTGTTTTACTTCTGCATATGTCATTAAGTTAAAGGAGGTAAACGTTGAAATAACGCCAACGTGCTTCCGGCGTTGACAGCTTGTCATTGTTTATAAATAAATAAATAAATAAATAGATAAATTAAAAAAAAAAAAAATGGTATGAAAACTCAAATCCCAAAAAACAAAATAGAATAGATTTCACTGAGTTGGTGTGATCAATTTGTTTCTGATGGCACAAAAGACTGTTGTCGGAGAAAGACTAGGAGATAAAAGAGCATAAAACTGTATATTCTTATTAAATGTTCTGTGAGATTTTACACATTCTAACATATAAATTTATCGTGTCGGATTTTCAAAGTCAGACCTAAATAGCATTTAAGCTGACTATATAACGGAGACTTCACTAGAAAAATAGTCTGAATGACTAATCCAACAAGACTACCTAGGATAGCTAGAGAATCTAACCCACCATATAAAGTTATATAGTCCGTATTTATTTATTTGTGAACTGTTATCCTCATCTTCATAGTTGTTGTTTCACCACGTTTTGGCCAACTCATCCTCTGGCCTTCTTCAGGTGATAACCGTGACGGGATAGGAATACTGAGTCTTGTAATTGTATCCCCTGTAATTACTGCCTTCCATAGTTGTTGTCTCACCATATTTTGCCCAACTAATCCTCTGGCCTGCTTTAGGTAGGATTGAAACCATTAACTTCAGACAATGCTCACCTGGAACCGTAGCGACTCAATGCCTCTAGTCACTGTGCTACGAGCCCCGAAGGCCAAAGAATGAGTTGGCTGAAATGTGGTGAAACAATAACAACTATAAAAATGAGGATAACAGTCTGCAAATAGATCAATAAAGACACAAATTACAATAAAAAATAATATATATTATCTTGTCAGATTTTCAAAGTTAAACCCAAATAGCATTTAAGCTGACTATTTAAAGAAGACCTCACTAGATAAATGGTTTGAATGATAGGATAGCTTGAAGAACTAACTTTCTAACTTGTTGGATTTTCAAAATCAGACCCAAACAGCATTTAAGATGACAAATCAAACTTTATTTCTGACAAGCCAATTTTCATTTGTTATAGTGGTACCATGTTATTGGCAAGTACTTCGCTACAATTTATTAAAATAATTACTTACTCCAATTCAGACAAATGGCAATATGGATCACCAAAAACTAAAAAGCAGCAAGGAGGAGAGTTCATAATTTGAATTAAAGAATATAGAATTTGTCTCCTATACTACTGAAATTTTATTTCCTTTTCTGTATAAGTTTGAAAAATGTAAACAAATAAAAACTAAAATTATTTCACTGCATCCCAGTCAACGTCGAGTAGATAAAGCTAGTGTATGCATATTTTATTTACTAATGGGTCACCACTTATGAAGCCCAGATCAATTTGTTTCTGGTGGCACAAAAGACCGTTGTTGAAGAAAGACCCGAGAGATGAAAATACATAAAACTGTATTTTTCTATTTAATATTCTGTGAGATTTTAGGTATTTGCATATATATCTTCTAAGATATAAAGTTATCTTATTGGATTTTCAAAGTCAGACCCAAATAGTATTTAAGATGACAAATTTAAATTTTCTTTCTTGACAAGCCAATTTTCATATGTTACCGTGGTACCATGTTATTAGCAATATAAAAAGTACTTCACTACAATTCATTAAAATAATTATTTAATCTATTAAAGACAACTAATAACATGAAACATACTTAGCTAATCACCAAAAACTAAGATGCCGCAAGTGGAATAGCTCGTATTTTTTAATTTTTAATATAAAAAGAGTTTAAAAAAAAAAAAGGCTTCCATCAGTCTTGACAGACTATGGATACCCACGGTAAGGGTGCCTGCACGTGAAATTTTTGTGGCAAGAGTTGCGCAATCTCTAAACACACCTCTCCCCAGTCGACATTGTTGAATACCAGTGGCAAGTGAAGGTTTAAGACGATTGGAAACAATGTCGAGATAAGCGGAAAGCACATACAGCGCCTAGAATAAAAAGAGTTATCTCTCATAGAATTAAAATTTTATTTCCTTTTTTTTTTGTATAAGTTTGAAAATGTGTAGACAAATAAAAACTAAAATGATTTCACCGCATCCCGGGCAACAGCCAATTTTCTGTTGTTGGTTATCATTGTTGCTTGCAGTAGCAGGTATAGAACATCATCTCTCTCCTAGTCTTCTCCCAACAGGGAGGGAAGAACTCCTTTGAAATACGTCTCACAGAAGAAAACCCAACATGTGTCTGTCTTGCCTTTTGATACTTATGCAAAATAAGGATTGTGATATCGTTGGAATTTTACAGACAGTTTATGCAAAATGCCAAAAGATGTCAAACGAAAGTTTCTTTATTTTTTTTGTATTGCACAAACGCTGTCTAATTTTTTCAATAAAAAATATTATTTCTGTTATTACGAAAATAATTCAATGAAAAATTAATTGCAAAAAAAAAAACAAAAACAAAAAAAACAAAACAAAGAAGAGGTACTTATGCAGAATTTGAACCAGACGTAACTAACCGTCCACTCAGCTTTCCTTGGAATATGATGTCATGCGCTTGAGTTTGACTGTAATCTGACGTAATCTGATGTCGTTGTGAAGCAAATGTAATGAATAATTATTAGATAATTTTTACGAAACTTTAAGAAAAATAAATTTCAAATCAAGCAAAAAACTTTATTGTAAGGTAAATTTCATGAATAAATATTTTGTCAAAATAAAAAATTTTTTTAATGATATTATTTTTCTTTTTTGTTCAAATCAAGATAAATATTTATATTTTATATAATAAACGAATGATAGCAAATAAATGTTTTCTTAATGATTTTTTTTCTTTTAGGATTTAGGGTTAGGCAAATATTTGTTTCGCTTGTAAGCTTCCATTTCTGGCAAAAATCCATAGATTTACTCCCGGAGAATGCAGCATCTGTGCTAACTCTACTAAATCATGTTGACTTTAACCGGTTTTCAAAAAATTCATTGAATTTAACTTGAATTTTCTGAAATATTTTTATCACGTTCACTAACCCGGCGGTCAGATGCAATTTTCAATGGCTCAGCGTTTTGACACCTTCCGACATTTTACGTTAACTGCCCAGAAAATTCTGCTGATAGCATGGCCCTTATTCTGCACAAGCACTAAAAAGCTAAAGAGACGCATTTCAAAGAATTTTCATTTTTGCCATGTATAAATATTTTATCAATAACAAAATTTTTTTTCTTTCATTACGTTCATAGAGAGAAATCCTGTTATAACCAAGATTGCTGTGGAGTCAGAGTCGGAGGTTTTGGAAAGAGTTGGAATCGGAAATGCTAGGAGTGAAAGTCAGCATTTTTAATCTCCAAAGAATGAGTAGACAGTTTGAATATTGGAAGACTAAGAAGTCATATATTTGGAAATTCTAAGAATTGAAGTTAGAGTCAGAGCCAGGCCTTAAATTTTTAACTCTGCAACCCTGATAACAACGAAAGCTGTCAGTATCATTGTCGTCCTAGCCATTATCACATTATTATGATTGTTATTTTTTTCTGGCAAACCTATGGATAGTATCTGGATAGTATATAATAGTAAATAGGCGGACCTATACGAGAGTGCCCACCTCCTAAAAATGCATGTTTTTCACCTTTTCTTTTAAAGTTTTTTTCTTTTTTTTTCTGGTTGGTTGGTTGGTTGTTTTTGTTTTATGGCATATCAACCCTTTTCAGGTTATTTAATGCCGAATCCAGTGATTTTGAAGAACATTTTTTTAATAGAATATATTTGTTTTCTTTTCAAGTCGGTTTCTATTCAACCCATAGTTGGGACCCTAACAGGTACTACCACTCCGGGTCAGAGTGGGCCTGGGAGCAATGGCAATTAAAGGGTGGTTCCACACTCCTCAAAGCCCGCAAACTGGGGCCTCACCATCGGATATAGTTTAAGGTCATATCCAGGACCTTTAAGTTATGAAGCCAGTAGAGAAGTGGGAGTGTAGGAAAAAAGGGGGGGGGAGGAGACTATTGTTTTTGTTTTGGGCTTTGCAAAACATGACTTAGTTAGTTGTGCAAATAATTAAAAAGAAAAACAAAAACAGAAAGGTGTTATTGTAGGTGCATTTGTGTCAGGGAGTCATTTTCTGACAGCCTGATCTGATTGCACCAGTTTTTTTTCTTACGATTATCATAGATTACAGACTTAAATATCATATTAGCAGAAAAAAAAAAAAAAAAATTAATGACTTTTAGGAAGAGGGTTAATGTTCTTGTTATAACGTTCTAATTATGTGACACATCGGTAAAGAAATGGACAGTAAGTCAGGTAACAATGAAGTAGAACGTTATAACGAGAAAGGGTATTATTATACAAACACCGTGACAGCGTTAGGGTTAGGGTTAGGATTAGGGTTAGGGTTAGGGTTAGGGTTTAGGGTTAGGGTTAGGGTTAGGGTTAGGTTTAGGGTTAGGGTTAGGGTTAGGGGTTAGGGTTAGGGGTAGGGTTAATTCGCTGTCACGGTGTTTGTATAGTTTTACCCGAGAAAGTGACCCCCCCCTTCTAAAAAGTCATTTAATTATTTATTTATTTTTTTTTTTTCAAAATTTTTTCTGCTAATATGGAACTTATGTTTGTAATCTATGATAATCGTTGAAAAAAGTTTTTTTAAAAAAAGGTGTAAAACACACATTTTGATGGGTGGACACTCTCATACAGGTTCACTGTAAAATATATACTATGTAAATATAAAAAAAAAATGAGAAAAAAGCACAAGAAGTGAAAAAAAAAGGAAAAAAAAAGAAAAGTACAATTTCACTCTGAGACTAAAAAAAAAAGACAGAAAAGTATAATCAACTTAAGAAGTACAAAAAAAGAAAGATAATAATTCTAACCGAAGTGTAAAAAAAAAAAAAAAATAGAAAAAACAACAAAAGAAAAACAAACAACTACAAAAAATAAACAAACAAAGATATAAAAAACTAAAAAAAATAGTGTAATTCTCTCCTGAAAAAATAGTCATAAAAATAAAAATTTGCTCATGGCATTAAAAAAATAAATAAGCCAAAGAAAAAAAATCTCCCCTATAATTTCAGCAAACAAAAGGGGGAGACCACTTCTGTAACATTGGCAGCCACAATTATACAAAATTCTTTAAAAAGATGGCAATTAAAAGAAACCAACTAAATAGAAAGTATAACAGAAACAAGTATAATATTCATCTATGGATCTTGGTTCTTCGACTGAAAAATTTTCTTCCGATAAATACAGTTTAAAAAATCAAATATGGTTGGCTGCAACCGAGGATGACCGAAAGGTTACATTTTCTGTAGACACATTTTGATCCCAGCAATTAAATATGTATTCATTAATCATTGTATTAGCGCTATGTGACATCGAATACATGTGCAAGTAGGCAAGAAGTTTCTGCTCGAATGGCTCGGTCACATAACACCCTCCCCCCCAAATAACAAGAAAAAAATATTGATAGAGGAAAACCTCGACAAAAAAAAAAAAAAAAAAAAAAAAAAAAAATGCCAAAATAATGCCATTTCTTTAAAATGATTAGTAACATGTTATGGTAAAACTGAAGTGTATAAGAATGTATTGCTGTTGGTTCTTCCAGAAAATAAAGTTCCTTACCAAAATTCCATCCAAAAAAAAAAAAAAAAAAAATGCCAAAATAATGCCATTTCTTTAAAATGATTAGTAACATGTTATGGTAAAACTGAAGTGTATAAGAATGTATTGCTGTTGGTTCTTCAAGAAAATAAAGTTCCTTACCAAAAATTCCATCCAAAAAAAAAAAAAAAAAAAATTGATTGCAAAGGAATGTCTATAAAGATGGCGATTACAGGGTGACCCTTAAAAAATGCCACCCATGAAATCGTTAATAAAATTCATAACCCTTTCTGTGATCCAACTATATTTGGTACAAATAAACTTCAAGTTTCCACCAAGTTTTATTGCTGTTCAATTTTCTTTGCATGTTTTTGAAGCATGTTTCTCACTTTCTTTTTATGCAGTCCTTTGAATCACTATTCTACTTTGCAAAATTTTTTCAAGCTGAATTCACAGTAGGTATGCTATGCCAGCAGCACTTACCCTAGGCGGGTTGAAACAGCTTCCTCCAAGGGAGGAAGTGTCAAGGTAATATTAAATTTACAAGTGGTCACCAGTCGCATGTACATTCCAATCAGGGGAGTTAACAACGTTGGTTTTTTTTTTGCAGCTCTTCCAGGAAGGTGTCAACGTCCTCCTACATACAGCATCTGCTATTCCCAAATAATCACCCGTTTGATACTGGCCAGGTTCAACGGTGCTCAACTTTAGTGATCTAATGAGAACCAGTGTTTTCCATTTTTTTTTTTATTATGCAGTCGTTTGAATTATTATTATTATTGTACTCTGCAATTCCTCCAACGTGCACTGATTAACTAACAGAACAGACAAAGTAATTTTGCATCATACGGTCCTCTTCTCTACATTTGCAGATGGTTGGATCGATTTTGCAGCCCTGTTTGGCCATAGCAATTCTTGATCACCGCCACTTCCGTTCTCAAGCAGTTGAGAGCCCTATCGCTGGTCAGTGATATGTGGGGGACACTTTGTTGATCATCTCATCAGCAGGGGGTGTGATAATAAATGAGCACCGCACTCACCGGAACATAACAACTTAGATTAATCTGTGGAGATAATCTCTACCAAATAATCTCCAGACTATTCCTAAACTGAAGAAAGCCATCACAGTGATTCATTGGAATAGCTGTGGAGGCACTTTGCTGATCATCTCAGTATGATCCCAAATGGACTTCATGTTCACCGAACATAACCACCCCCATATCACTACATGCAGGATTGTATAAAAGTAATGCACAGACTATTCCTAAAAATAAAGAGAGCCATTGCCAAGATTTAGAGTTATTAGCAATTTTGTGCATCATATCTAGTGTACTTATCACTGAACAGAGATAAAGCAAAAACTGTTGGAGATTAATGATTGCAACTCGGTGGATTGTTCAGGCGTAAATTGAAGTTTACTTGTACCAAATATGGTTCGATTGCAGAAAGGATTGTGAATTTTATTAACGATCCAACAAGTGACATATTTGGGGGTCCGCCTGATATTAAAATTTTAGCAATTAAAGAAATTGCCGTCAATCTATAAATTAAAGATTGACGGAATAATTTTTGTATCTGAAATTCTGTGTAATAAAAGAAAATAAAAAAAAAAGATCAAACATAAGACGTATTGTCTACGACAACTGAATTATGAATGATTGCCGTATCTTCTTCCATGCGTGCTTCATGTTCGGTCATTTCTTGACCACTCACTGTCGGCTTTGGTAGTTCGTACTCCAGCCGGTACCAGAAACACCGACCACGCGCTGTGAGATAGTCACGTCTCTGAACTTTCCGCTTGATTTCATCATCCAGCGTCGAGATGTTGACATTTCCGTAGAACACAAGAATCACCTTGTGGCTCGGCTCTTTGGCGGTCCAAGAAATAGCCGCTTGAAGACACATGGAACACCAATCATTTGAGGCGATGTCACGGGACACGATCATCACGGTGCATTTGCATTGTTTTATAAGTTCCGTTGGATTGGTCGCTATGCTGAGTCTCCGCTCCAGATTTGCGTTGTTCCGGTCGGGGATGAAGATCTTGAAGGCTTTCGGCCCGTTCTCTAGTTTCTGTAGGAACGTAGACTCAAGCCATTTCTGACAGTTCTTATCCATTTCGTCGTAAATCAAAAATATGTCAAATGGACGATAGATCTTGCTACGACGCCGGAAATGCGAGAGGTTCATTTTGACATACAACAAAGCGACTACTTCACGTCGATAACGTACTAAGAATGTGAGAATAAGCGCTAGTATAATTATCGAGACAATCATTGATATGACAAGGACTTTTTTGATGACAGATGGTTCGCACCTGAAAGCGGACGGGTGCAGTTCTAGGATGATCTTACCATCACATTGGATGTCTCGCCGGTTTCCCAAGATGGAATAATTAGAATGGAGCCAGTGATAAAAGTCTTTACTCTCACAACCGCAGTACCAAGGATTTTTCTCCAGGTGCAACGAACGAAGTTCCTGCAATGAACTAAAGGATGAAAGGGTGCTTGGCGGGAGGATTCTCAATTTATTATTGGATACATCGAGATGCTTCAGGGAATGGAGCCCTGCAAAGTCTTCTGGGCTGACATGTGTCAATTCGTTTCTGTTCAAATAGAGCTCTTCTAGACGGGTGAGCCGTTTAAATAAAAACTGTGGTAAATGCGTTATTTTGTTGTCGTCCAAATGCAGAATAACAAGACGAGGAAAGTTCTGCACGAGATCAGCACTGACGGATACGATACGACTCGAGTTGAGATAGATCTCCTTTGCTTGCATTCCATTTTCATTGGTTATCGAAGAGAGCTCTCCAATCTGCTCAAAGTTATTGCCATCAAGAAAAATCTGCTTACTCGTGAATGCGATCCTCTTTGGAAGCGCCGATAATCTCCCCGTACAGATCATCTTCGAAGGCAGTTCAGTCAGCTCGTTGCTGTAACAAAGGCAACTTTCGTCGCAGCTAGCTTTTGAGACACAAAGGAACTCTTCGACGTTGGTGTTAGCTACCTCCTTAATGAGAGAGTTCTGCATAAAAGTGCAGGTCTCGACTAGATAGTCTGACTTTGGAAGCGTCTTGCCGCTGTACACATGGTGGGTCCGTTTTAACCACTTCATATCGCAGGAACAGATTAATGGATTTCCATGTAGCCACACCGTGAGCTCTTGGTTTGTTATAAAAGGCTTTAAGCGTGAAAGCAAATTATTTCTCAAATAGACAGATTTCAAATTATCGAGTCCGTTAAAAGCAAATTGGGCCACCTCCGTGATATTACAGCTGTCGAGTGAGAGCATGCAGATCCTACATGTCTCATAGGATGGGGAGAGGTTCTCCAAGATCTCTTTGATTGGGTTATGCGATAAATTTAGGTATTGGATGTTCTGGAACGGATGGTTCTTGAAAATACTATTCAAATGCTGGATTTTATTATAAGCTAAGTTTAACCACTCAAGATAAACGGGCCCTTCAAAATAATTGTCCTCAAAATCTATCGTCAACTCGTTGCTCTCCAAGCTCAAATTCTTTAAGTTTACCAAACTGAGAAAGGCACCGGGTATAATTTCACCTATACTATTGTGACTGAGATCAAGAGTTCCAAGATTCCTCATGCCGCCAAAACATTGGTAATTCAGTTTTCTGATGA
This sequence comes from Euprymna scolopes, assembly GCF_053919585.1. Taxonomy (NCBI): domain Eukaryota; kingdom Metazoa; phylum Mollusca; class Cephalopoda; order Sepiida; family Sepiolidae; genus Euprymna; species Euprymna scolopes. The sequence continues at coordinate 52,592,056 of NC_136518.1, forward strand.
TGTTTCGACTAAGGTCCAAGTCGGTAACATTCGTATTCTCTAACCCTGCGGGAACAGTTTGAAGAGAGTTCTGGACAAGGTTCAACATAAAAGAACTCTCTGGGAATGCATTGATCTGTATAGTGGATATATAGTTCTGGGACAGATCCAGTGTTTTTAAAGAAGTAAGGTCCCTGAAGGCCCCTGAAGGGAGCAAGGAGATTTTGTTCCCCCGCAGGTTGAGGGTTTTCAGCTCAAATAAACCCTGGAACACTGTCGGATTGAAGAAGGTAATATAATTATATGACAAATCTAGAAATTCGAGGCTCTTCAGGTTTGCAAAACTGTTATTACTCAAAGAGTTCAGAAGATTGGCACTGAGGTCAAGAAAGTTTAGCTTGTCCATCCGATGGAACACTTTGTTGAAGGCGGAACCGTCTTCAAGTTTATTTCTCCTCATAGTAAGGCGCCGAAGATTTGGTGTTTTTGCAAAGGTTTCCGGCATGATACGTTTGATTTGATTCTGTGACATATCCATGAACAGCAGAGACGACAAGGCACTAAACATGGATGGTCGGAGTTCGGTCAAGTCATTTTCCGAGAGTTTGAGTGACTGCAAAGACGGCAAATCAAGCCCCTGTGGGATGTGATTGATACGGTTGGAAGACAAATCGAGATACTGAAGACCCGAACAGTTTAGCAGGGGCGTGGCATGGAGAACTATGATGCGGTTACCGGACAAATAGAGGCTAGAGACATTCTTCAACCTCTGGCAGAATCTGGGTGGCAGATTTGTTAAGGAATTAGCAGAGAGGTCTAAAGCTTGTAACGATTTTGTGTTGAAGAAAGCATCCAAGTAGATGTTGTTGATCATATTGTTTGACAGATTTAAAAAAGTAAGTGAAGGTAGCATTTTAAATTGATTGTCGTAAAGCGTGCGGATTTTATTCCAACTAAAATCAAGATACGATACTTTAAGCTTCGTATTGCGGCATTGAAAACTGGAAGACGGGAAAAGCGAGATATTTAACTGCTGCAGGTGAACATACTCCAAATGCAAAGAAGGGCAGAATAATTCGTCCGGTAGAGTTCTGATTGGGTTATGTGAGAGGGCAATATATCTGAGGTTTTCTAGGCCTGAAAAGGCTTCATTTTGTATAACTTCGATTTCGTTATACGCTAGATCCAAGGCCTGCAGAGAGTGTAAATGATTAAGGGTCCCAAAAAGCACAGAGGTCACTTCACAGAATTTAAACTTATCTTTTTTCTGATGCTTCTCTATTGAAGCTGAACTCTCACCAGACTTGCATATGCATTTGTTTGGGTAATCCGATAGCATGTTTTGCTCTCTGCACCGGACATATACATACGAGATGTTCTTTGGTCGCATACGCCATTCCGAAGATATGGAATTGAAAGAGAAATTGTCAACACAAATCAGGCTGTCTGCGTCATTGTTATAGAGGCACTCGCTGGGATTGTGGTGCTGGAAGACCATGACGGTTTCTGTCTCGTTGTGCCAGTGAGTTGTAAAACGGCGTTCCAGATATCCAGACACCATGACCAAAACAAGACTGAAGGTGATGGCGATGGAGTTTCCTGTTGATTGCATTTTAGCATTGGATCTGCAATTTACTTGGAAATTCTCAGACCAAAAATATGCAGCAGAAGCAGCAGAGGTTGTTCTGGAAAGACAAAAAAAAATAAATAAAAAGATTGGTAAAATAAAGCATTTATTATATTTCGGAAAATTTTTAGATGAACATTGAAAAATTATTGAATTAATTTGGAATTCTTTTGAGATGAGTAATTTGGTTTATTTATTTTATTTAATTAATTGCGGACTATTATCCTCAGTTGTTCTTGTTGTTGTTTCACGATGTTTCGACCAGTTATTCCTCTGGCCTTCATCAGGTGGTTAACCATGATGGGATAGAAATGTCGAATCTCTCAACTGCATCCACAGCAATTGGTGAGACGATAACAACTATGAAAGGCAGTAATTGCTGTGAATGCAATTGGGAGGTTCGACATTCCTATCCTGTCACGGTTAACCTCCTCATGAAGGCCAGAGGCATAATTGGTCGAAATGTCGTAAAACAACAACTAGAAGATGAGGATGGTAGTCTTCAAATAATTAAATAGAATAAATAGAACATTGATAACTTATTTATCTATATACTCTTCAAAAATTGTGATGTTTTTGGCGTTTGTCTGTTCATACACAAATAGAAACATATGATTAGTCGACAAAAAGGAATCGGCAGAGTACACACTACGAAGGTAGTAGTTCTTACAATGATAATATCCAGGTTCAAAACTCATGGAAGTCTGACGGATGACTTTTTTTTTAACTGAACATAACATAAACTACCTCTATTCCTGAAGAAGGTGTTATACCACCGAAAATAGATTATAAACAAAATTTTAAACAAAAGATTATAATCAAATAAATATTGATTAACAAAAGAATAAATACTGTGTTGGATTGTTTTTTAAAATTATAGATTTTATTCAAAGCTAAATAACGCTTTCATAGAAAAATAAATCCACTTCACGATTTTCTTGTGACTTGGACATTTGAAAATTTTTCAGTTGATTTTGCTCTCTTTCTCTCTCTCTCTCTCATATATATATATATATATATATATATATATATATATATATATATATATTTTTGCTTGATCTGTGTTGGTTAATAGAAATTCTTGTGTGCAGGGTGTTTGCTCAGTTGGTAGAGTGCTTGCCTTGCATGCAAGAGGCTCGGGTTTCGAATCCTGAGTTCGGATGTGTCTAACTGATAAGCCCAAATGAGGGCGAAACTCGAGTCTTGGACTTCCGGTTCTTTGACTGTCATGGCTCTTGTGGGCTGCGACGTTGTTTGGCTGTGGAATTTATTATATATACAATCTCTCACATTCTGAAAATCCTATCATAAGTTGCTCGCTTGGTTAGCATTGCTGGATGGCATCGTCCTTTCGAGTTAAAACTCCTACTTGTGAGACATTGACTTGGGGTTATTAGCTGGTTGGATGACCGCATCCTTGTTGAGACGAAGTAGGTTCATTTCACAGTCGGATTTCGGCGCGCTTTGCTTGATCTGTGTTGGTTAATAGAAATTCTTGTGTGCAGGGCGTTTGCTCAGTTGGTAGAGTGCTTACCTTGCATGCAAGAGGCTCGGGTTTCGAATCCTGAGTTCGGATGTGTCTAACTGATGAGCCCAAATGAGGGCGAAACTCGAGTCTTGGACTTCCGGTTCTTTGACTGTCATGGCTCTTGTGGGCTGCGACGTTGTTTGGCTGTGGAATTTATTATATATACAATCTCTCACATTCTGAAAATCCTATCATAAGTTGCTCGCTTGGTTAGCATTGCTGGATGGCATCGTCCTTTCGAGTTAAAACTCCTACTTGTGAGACATTGACTTGGGGTTATTAGCTGGTTGGATGACCGCATCCTTGTTGAGACGAAGTAGGTTCATTTCACAGTCGGATTTCGGCGCGCTTTGCTTGATCTGTGTTGGTTAATAGAAATTCTTGTGTGCAGGGCGTTTGCTCAGTTGGTAGAGTGCTTACCTTGCATGCAAGAGGCTCGGGTTTCGAATCCTGAGTTCGGATGTGTCTAACTGATGAGCCCAAATGAGGGCGAAACTCGAGTCTTGGACTTCCGGTGCTTTGACTGTCATGGCTCTTGTGGGCTGCGACGTTGTTTGGCTGTGGAATTTATTTTATATATATATATATACACACTAGTAGGCCGCCTGGCATTGCTCGGGTGTAAAAAAAAAAAAAAAAAAAAAAAAAACAAATTAGGAAGGGGGCAGGGTTCCTGATCGTAAAATCCGCTTTTAATTAAAAAGAAAAGTTGTGACAATGTGAGCGGGGAGGGCATCGTTTGGGTGCCGTCAGTCAGAAGCGAAACCGAAAGCAGAATTTTGTAAACAAAAAGAAAACAACAACAACAACAACAACAACAACAACAACAACAAAAGAAACTTGCATGAGTACCCGGCATTGGCCGGATGTGGAGAGGTTTTATGGTAAGGATAATCAGCAACAGAGACCTAAAAAAAAAAAAAAATTAACCAACTCCCTAAAAAATTTGGAAATAGCAGCAAGTACCCGTTTGAGCGCAAATATATATATATATATATATATATATATATATATATATATATATATATATATATATATCGTAAGCAAGCAGGCAGGAGGAAAAGAAAGAGAAAAAAAGCAAACTGGTTAGCCTCCTCCCCTCCCCGCCCAGTATGACAAACGACGTCGGCAGATTTTAAAATAAGTTTAGTCGTTGCAAGGTGTATGATGACTTTGCTAAAATATCAACAAAAAAGTGACCTCTCCTTGTAGAAAACAGCTCAGTTGACGGTAAAAAAATAAATGTTTTTGTCCAATTTTTGGATATTTGTTGGCCAAGAGACTGAGCTTTAAAACGATACCAATTTTGTCAGTGTTGATCACATGTGTCAAATGTTTTTAGCGAACATACGCACAAACACACAAACAAACAGACATTTTCCCTTTATATAATAGACTAGCCTAGCTAGGAGCACGGCGTTGTCCGGGTGTGTGGAGGTGTGTGTAAGGGTGTTGGTTGAGCAAAAACAAAAACAAAATTGCGAACGCAAAAAGAAAAAGGAGTAGTAGACAGGCTCAAACCCGTAGCACGCCAGAGGAAAAGGAGGTGAAAAAAAAAGCAAACGGTGTTATCGCCCACCACGATTGCAGAAGTGACAAGACTTAGAACCTGGAGTGTAAGACTTAGACTTTTTAGGAATAGCCTAATTTATAGAGAAAGGAATGTTTTTAGATTGTTGAAGTTTTTTTAAATTAAAGTGGTTAGGGAAGTTCCCTGGTTATTATCAGTGATTTAATCATTAAAGGAAGAATAGTGGTTAGATATTCTAACCTTTATTAATGTTGAAGTAGCACTAATATAAGTGTATATTTTGCCTGGTGGTCGTGTGGTGTTAATGGTATGTGGATTTATGTTAGGAGTTGGGGTTGGATTACTGTTTATTTCAAGGCTGTTATAATCAGCAATAGTAGATTCAATTTCTACTGGGATATTTTGATCTATATTCAGGGGTGAGATTTGAGTATTATAAGTGTCTTGAGAAAAATGAGCAGGGTTATCATTATGAATATATTGCTGTTATTATTGTTGCCATTGTACGATATTCATCAATATTGATATTATTATTACTGTTGTTGATTGTGACGTTGTTATTTGTGGGTGAAACGATCGGTGGATCAGTCGATTCAATAATTATTTTGAGTAGTAGACGGATGAGGGATTTCTGTCATGGGAGGATTATTTGCAACTATTGTAGGGGTTTTCTGAGGTAACACAGTAACAGAGCATGAATATATGACATCACTGTGGATACTAGCTGTACATACTTGGCGTTACCAAGTAAAAAACATATTGCCAGGTGAAGTCACATACTATTTAAGATAAACCAAATATCCCAAGTTGTAAGGATTTTCCTGAAAGTTGACCATATTTTGGATTTTTGGAAGCATAAAACATAGCCATCTTCATCTATGAAATTCAAGCAGGGAAATAAAATCTCATAGCTTAAAGGGAAATAACTCATAGGTTAAATGAAAACTTACATCCTTTTTTATACTCCATGGAATAAGGAAATAACTGACTGTGGGATCGGTCGTCACTTTTACATCCACGGGAGTATATTAGGTGAAACAGCAAGATGTAGAAACCCAAAAGAGAAGGTTTGGCAAACTCCGAGGGATGTCACATAACCCGTGAAAATAAAGTTATATGTTAAATATAACCTGTTATCTGGTGATTCCTTTCAGAGGGAGATGTATTTGTTACAGAACTTCCTGAGAAATGAAACCGGATGAAATGAAGGTTAGTGATTCGGTATTGAACAGCCATAGGGCATAAGTATACTCCGTCATAAGATTTTTATTGTTTACGTTTGTGCACATGTTTTGTGAACAGTAATTAAATGTGTAACACGCACCCACATAGGAGACGAACAGCATTTTGTACATACATTAAAAGGGAAGATATTATACATACATCAAAAGAGAAGATATTATACATACATTAAATGAGAACATATTATACATACATTAAATGAGACACGCTTGGTGTCTGTTGACACACCTTTACATGAATACATTTTGTATACACACCGCTACGCTAAATAAGAATATTACACGAACTATTAAACATTCTATACACACTAGAAGACACGACCCGCTATACGACATACACATATATATACGTCATATAGTTATCTATGTAACATAGTGTCTGTTGAATGTATCGAGTTTCATCAGTCTGACCAGACTAAGTTTGGAGTAGAAACCGGTTTATAATAGATGATCAACTCTTCAACACAAGAAAAAAAGGAGTAAAAACACGAATCATTGGTCCAAGACAAGCAGTTTTCATTTTTTGTGCACCCCCTATAGGAGAGCTGAATACGTTATTGTTGTGTCTGTATCAATAACAACACGAACGCAGAAAGTAAAGGTAAAACAAACATATTAAGACGAAAATATAATACTTATTTACAAAGGTGCAGTTGTACTGCAGTTGGAAGATTGTCCGGCAGAGGGCGTGTTAAAGTCTTTCATGAAGCAACCGGCACATGCGTCTTGCCTATCCGGCGTTCGAACACAGCTCCCTGGTCTTGCTGATTTGATACCTTTATCTATATCGTTTCACCCACGTATGCTAATTAGTGGGCGTCTCCACAACAGTTATAGAGCGGGAATAAAAGTTACTAAGTCTGGAATAGAAACCAGTTTATAATAGATGATCAACACTTCAACGCAAGAAAAAAAAAAAAAAAAAAAAAAGAGTAAAAAAACGAATCATTGGTTCAAGACAAGCAGTTTTCATTTTTTTGTGCACCCCCTATAGGGGAGCTCAATACGTTATAGAGCGGGAATAAAACTTACAAGAAAAAAAATCAACTAAATATTTTAGCCATTTTTTATTATAATTTATTTCATTTAACCTCGTCGAGATTACGTTCAGGCTAGCAGTGTATTAACTGAAGAATTTCAATTAAAAACTATATATTACAGTTGTTGGATGGTATGACGCCCGAACAGCGTCAGATTATCTGAGATAGCAAATGAAACCAAAGAGAAAATCGCAATATATTTTATGCTAAGTAGAGATGACACTTCAATATGTTCAATGTCTGTTCATAAAGAGCCATTTGTTGCTATTGTTCGTTTAAGGGTGCATTTTTATGTTTATTTACATCTTATTTTATTTTGTCTTAAGTCGATAATTGTTGATGTATATTTTTCAAACAAAATACTAAGATACCAGCGTTTATTTGTTCTTAAGTTTTTTTTTCCATAGTGGTAGTACCTGTCACTGTATATCATGATCATGGCCATGATCATCAGTTTAACGTCCATTTCACATTGGACGACCATAAGAAATTGACTTCTAAACTAACCTATCTCTAAAGAAGTTTTCATTTATCTCTCTTTCTCTCAGGTCCGATAGGCGGGGTTTCCCGAGACCACAATCCCCCATAAATAAAAAAAACCTCAGCGAATGGTCTACTTCTCTGTGTTTACTGGCATTCAACAAACACACACTTTGCCCAACCCATTCTATCTAAAACCAAAAATGATGCATATACGAACAAAAAAAAATATGTTTAAACCGGACGTCCCCCCCGCCCCCTCTTTAAAATTCGCCCCCTTCCTTCACGCTTGCTGTCACAAATGTCCGAGAGCTACATATTCGGAATTTAAGATTGTAAAATTTTAAAAAGAAAATATAAATATCAATACTAATATATACAAATCAATCCAAACAGATAAAAGAGCTCAATATTCGAGATAGAGCATATGAAGAGAGTTAAAATTTAGCAACTTATGATTTACAACATTCATTGTTAGTACACAAAAAATACAAAATAAAGTCAATTATTTCCTTATTCCATAGGGTTTCAAAAAAAGGAAGTAAGTTTTCATTTAACCTATGAGTTATTTCCCTTTAAGCTATGAGGTTTTATTTCGCTGTTTTTACAGATTATTAAAAAAGAAAAAAAAGCTGAATTATATATAAACTGAAATAAAATAATTTACACAAAATAAAATCACATAGTCCCCTCCCCCACGCAATCTTATCAGAATTTTTTGGGGGTGAGGGGTGGGTGGGATTCACGTCTTAGTTTTTTTTTTTTTACATATTAAATTATATTGGAATGATAAAATAAAATATATCTAATTTAGGATCAAAAACGTTTATACCATTTTTATTGATTTTTCGGAAAAAATGTTGGAAAATAGATAAAAAAAAATACTAAGATACCAGCGAAACAAAAAACAAAATTATTTATTTATATTTGACAGTTTTTACCTGGGCGATTTCAAAAGATTTCCGAAATTATTTCTTATTTTTTTATGATTGAATTTTTCAAGGTTTGTAAAAAAAATGTGGAAGTTTTTGTCTTTCCAATCTCTCTCAAGTGGTTGGAAATCGTTGTATATGTTATATCTAATTCAGAAGCAAGTTCTTGAACAGGATTTATTTTGTCTAAGGCTCTTAATTGATCATTGTCAATATCCGATCGCCGACCACTATGCTCATGATCTTCAAGACTCTCGTCGCTGCCACGAAATTTCTTAAACCGCCATTGTGCTGTGCGTTTAGTAGTGGTTCCTGGGTCAAATGCTTTGTTGATATTGCCAGCTGATTCAGCAGCATTTGTTCTAGCTTGAATTGAAATATGAAAATTGCGAATTTGCTTTTTTCCATCTTGTAATCAGTGTTGCTAAAAGAAGACATAACTGTTTTAAACAAGTAAACAGAGCGAAAAATATTCTTTAAAATCTATCTATATATAAAAGTGAAATTGTCTGTGTGTGTGTCTGTGTGTGTGTACATTTCCTTACAAAATTACTCTGTCAATTTTCAGTCTACAAACTCGAGATTGGATATAAGGGGTACTGAGATTTGGGAAAATTTTTTTAATCGGTCTTCGGCCAGAAATTTGACTGTCATAGGGTCAAAGTTCAACGATTTGAACTTTGAAAATTCTACCAAACTCCTCCGCCAATTTTGGGTCTAAACACTTGAAATTTTAGATGTAGGTTAGATGTAGGTTCCTTAGACATGGATCAAATTTTTTAATTTGATTTGAGTCTAAAACAATAAATGTTAAGGGGTCAAAATTGGGGTCAAAGTTAAAAAAAATTTACCTCTCAGCCAATTTTTGGTCTAAACATTTGAGATTTTACATAAAGTGTATTCAGACATAGGACAAGCTTTTTAATCGTTTTTTTGGCCGAAAATTTGGCTACCAAGGAGTTGAAGTTCAAAAGATTTGACTTTTGCGGTCTCTAGCAAACTATTCAGCAAATTTTGGGTCTAAACATTTGAAATTTTAGATGTAGGTTACCTGGACATGAGTCTAAATTTTTAATATATATATATATATATATATATATATGCACATAAAGTTATGAACAGTACATAGGGCCCAAGCAAAGCTGGGCTGAACTGCTAGTGATATATAAAGTAAAGGTATTATAACGAAAACTAATTTGAAAATAAATAATTTGAAATCAAAATAAAAAATTCCTCAAGAACTTTCTTTTCAACCTAATATATATATATATATATATATATATATATATATATATATATATATATATATATATATGCGTGTATGTATCTATATCTCTGTCAGTTGGTCTGTCATGCTAAAGTCAAAAGCAGAATCTTCATCGCTTAACACATATTGAATGGACGCATCTTTAAAAATATCCGTTCTTGCTTAACTATGAAAGCCAGAAGACATGTTTGGCTTACTATACTTCAGTAAGTAAAGAAATCTCAGGAAATGGAAACGAGGCTGAGGAAATGGAAACGAGGCTGAGAATAGACAGCCATTGCTTGAGGGATAGACGAGATCACATTTAATACGAACTGAAACGCCCATCAACTCTGCATTATAGATTACTTGTTGGAGTATCCCGTCTAAGCCAGGTTTATCGAATCTTCTTTTAACTTTAACTGTGCACGCAGTGTGATGATGTATAGAAGTGAAACCTGGCAAATGAGCGTTGAGGACATGCGTTGCATGAAGACAAATGATATGAGAATGATATGATGGATGTATAATGTGAGTATTAAAGACAGACTCAGATCCGATGAGCTCAGAGAAAGATTAAATCTGGACAGTGTGTAGATAGATGTGTGCGGAACAGGAGACTTGGTTGGTATGGTCACATTGAAAAAAATAGATAAGTTAGTTCTTGGGCTGACAGATGTAGAACAGTTGAGGTATCAGTGCCAGTTGGTATGGAAGGACGTATAAGTAGTAAGAATGTACATCTTAAAATAAAAATAAGTTTTAAAATTAAATTAAAACTATAAATGTTCACTAGTGGATAATGTGCTTGGAAAAATTCAGTTGTAAGTTATACTCTTCTGGAGGTTGAAGGTTCAATCCTCGGTGCGGGTGACAGTAAAATACAATTGTGAATTTCTTAAGACTTCTACCTAGTCATGACTGACGGGATGAGAACATGCTATCCTCATGCATTAAATAAAGCATGTTCGAAATTCTGTGCAGATTCCCTAATTTGATAAGATGCATCTGAAGAAGGTCAGAGGTTACATTGACTGAAACGTTGGGCGAATAACACTGAAGATGAGAATACAGGGTGGAACAATAAAATTGTCACCATAGAAAAGACGACATGATTCCATTTCTGTTCGATGAAAACTGGCTATTTTTGTTTCAGACCATCTACTAGTTTTCCAATTGTGTACAAATCCCAAGAGTGACAGGAGCCTTCTATAATGTCTGAAATTGACACAATGTTCAATGCATGAGATTGGAGCTGCGGTGTTATACAACTCATGCTCTTTACCAACCCAAGTTATGAAAACAAGGCCATTGCCAGCACCTTAAAAATGCATCGCTGGATTGCTACGAATAACAGTGATGTGCCAGGTGATGAAAACAAAGTTTCCAGCTACGGTTATGATTTTTCATGTGGTTTCAAGTGAGGGCCAAATCATGCTACCTCACATCTTTGAAGTCGGCTTGAAAGTCAACATGAAACTGTACCTGGATGTGCTGGTGCAATTAAGTTACCACTAGCAGACTCTGGGCGTGACAGCAGGACTTGACACTGGCCCACAAGTCCAAAGAGACCCAGATTTGACTTCAGAAGGAGTGCTACAACTTTGTATGCTTCTCTCACTGGTCCCCACTCCTCCTCTGACCCGAACCTGCTGGACTATTTTGTTTGATCATACATCGAGAACATCACCAACATGACCTCCCACAACATCAAAGCCAGCCTGATCGCCACTATCTGCTGAGTATTCCCCAAGCTTCCACCAGTGCTTGTGGAAAAAGCATATTCCCAGTTTTGGACCCATATCGAGGGAGTGATTGAGGCTGAAGGCGGCTACATTGAATAGATGTCAGCTCTACTATATAATCAAGTTACTTGAATTGATTTTTTTTTCAATAAAAGTTTTAAAATAAAGATGTAGTGTTGTTTTCTTTATGGCGACATTTTTATCGTTCCACCCTGTAGTAGTTTAAATAATCCAGATTATACAAACTGCTTGTCTATTTCCGATTTCAAAGCCGGAAGGTGTCATCAAGTAAACTGTTTCACTTTTACCATGGATTCATACTTTTCCCAAGGGTGTTAACAAAAATGTTACAGTACATCTTGACAGAACTCGAACCTGACACACCAAGTTCACAGACAACACCTGTAACCACTACATTATGCTGTTTCTATATAGATGTTATAGAATACAATGAAAAAAAATCTAAAAAAAAAAAAAAAAAAAAAATGATAAACTTCTGCCACGGAAGAAAAAAACAAATTCCTCCCTGCCTGTAAAAGTCTTTGAGTATTACAGAGATTTTATCTTCAAAATATGCAGTCTTTCCATCACAAAATCGTCCAACCGCTTAATTGCGAGGAAGACTCATAATTCCTCCTCTGCCATTGCTTAATTTCTGCAAATATTCCAGAATGTCATTTCCAGTCGGCGCTAGGCATCATTGCCAGAGACAGACAAAGCCATCGTCATTTGCGGAATGTAATTGCATTTCTTGGAATGGCAATTCTTTCTCTCCATTATTTATTCATTGTACGGAGATTTGTAATTGCTTCAATTGGCTAACCCAAATAATGGCCAAGCCAGACATCACTCCGTGATCCTAACCAGCTTATTCTTGGTTATCTGATGATGACAATTTTTTTTTAACTTGGGAGTCACCACTTATCAACACAAGGAGTCAGAGTCCAATCGATGGTAAGGTTTAATGAATGTAAGGTGGTTCTGTAATAATCGCTAATCGTGTAAATTGGGTGGAATTTGATTATTTATGGGGACGGCTCAACAAGAATTTATTTACATTGGATTTAAAGGCTACCCTGTTGTATTCAACTGGGAAGCAGTCCAGCAGAACAGTTTTCCACAGGCGGGCAGTTCTGGGAAAGAAGCTTTGTTCATGGAATCTGTGTTTAGATTTAGGCAGATATAGAGAGTAAGGGAAATCGTATACAGCGGTTGTAGCTAGTCGAGTGTTTTTGTGAAAGTTTGGCAAGAGGGAGCATAGTTTGGAGTCCAGTTGAGCACTTGCCATGAAAATAACAATAGAGCAGAGACAGGCTCACAACGTCTCTTCTGTGGAAAAGAGGTTACAGGGAAGAGAAAAGGGCCTCACCTACTCGGTTTCGAAGCTGGTTTTGAACTCTATCAAGACAGGATAGGGAACTCCTGCCCAGATGTGGCAGCAGTACTCCATTTTAGGACATACCTGGCTCTTATACAGATAGGTGATCGCATCGACAGTGAGATACCTACTGGAGCGGTAGAGTGATCCAACCATTGTTCCAGCGATCTTGGTAACAGATTTGATGTATATGTTGCATTTCAGATCAGGAGTGAACGTGAGTCTCAGAAGCTTGTCAAAACATGGAGCTCCCCCAAGATGAGAGCCATTCATTTCAATTGGGGTGTGATGAGGTATTGATAAATTCTTCTATGGCTGTACAATTCACATCCATATGAAATGAAGAAAGTGAAACTTGTGTTACATATTAAGGATCCTATGCCAGTGAGTAGCGATTAAGTTAGCTAGTATGAATTTTGACACGGGTCACATTAGCACATGCCACAATGGCCTTAATCTGCAAACAGAAACATTCCCAGACACGTAAATACAAGACAGGGGCAATCGAGGTCAAAATACCATTGATAAGACAGGAGTCGAACGATGTCATTGTAACGCTTTTATTATTTTTAAAATGGAGCAAACGTTGTGTGTTGAGACTCACAAAGGAAAGACAACTTTTTAAGTGAAAGAAAAAATAAGTTATTCATTTCGTTTTGTTTCACGCGTACATTACTGACACCATATTAAACACGAAACTATATGCTCATTCTTTCTTGCCCCTTTCTGGGTCAGATAATCACTCCTTTGTTTTGAGCTACAACTGGCCTTTGGGTCAAGATCAAAGTGTAGTATCTGTTCTTCAGATACTGCAAGCTATGACTAGCAAAGACCAGATGTGGGGGCAACCCCACATGCCTGACCTTTAACCAGCTCCCATTTCCCACCTCTCGGGAGCTGGTCCCCTTTTTCCCTTCCCCCTCCCTTCACTCCTCACATTAAAAATCGGCCTTGTGCCTAATTTGCTCGGTGGGGGAGCAAATAAATACCATCTGTTCCAGCAGATACTGCAAGCTATGACTAGTAAAGACCAGATGTGGGGGCAACCCCACATGCCTGACCTTTAACCAGCTCCCATTTCCCACCTCTCAGGAGCTGGTCCCCTTTTTCCATTCCCCCTCCCTTCACTCCTCACATTAAAAATCGGCCTTGTGCCTAATTTGCTCGGTGGGGGAGCAAATAAATACCATCTGTTCCGGCAGATACTGCGAGCAAAGACCATATGTGGGGGAAACCCCAAATATAAGACCTTGGTCAATGTAGGGGCAACCCTTCATACCAACAGTTCCTATCCAGCTCCCATTTCCCACCTCTTGGGAGCTGGTCCCCTTTTCCCTTCCCCCTCCCTCTCTCTCCACATTAAAAAACGGCCTTGTGCCTAATTTGCTCAGTGGGGAAGCAAATAAATACATACTGCAAGCAAAGACCACATGTGGGGGCGACCCCACATATAAGACCTTAATCAATGTATGGGCAACCCTTCATACCAATTGTCACTATCCAGCTCCCCTACTCCCCGAGGAGTTGGCCCCCATTTCCCCTTCACTCCTCACATTAAAAATCGGCCTTGTGCCTAATTTGCTCAGTGGGGGAGCAAATAAATACCTCAAAGTGTAGTATCTGTTCTTCAGATGCGGCACTTCCATTTCTTGTTCTGTTTCAGTGGAGGAGAAATCCTTCACGACCGAGACAATTCTTATTTTTGTACCTTTTCTCCACGTTAAAAAACGACCCTGGTGTCTAACTCTGTCCTGTGGGGAGGCATTGTAAATAGGTACAATTCGCTGTTGTGTTGCAGTAATTCTTTTCTAAGACAAATAGGTCGTCCAGCTTGCTTTTGAAGGAGTAGTAGGAGGAGACTTGTTTTTGAAGGAGTAGCAGAAGCATACCTTTCGAATCACTACACGTCTTTTTCCTTTTCTTTTTCTTCCTTCCTTTTTTCCTTCGATCTTAATGATAATATATGCATTTCATTCCGTGACGTCATGCTCATGCTTAAATATTAACATGACAATAGCTCAGTAAGTGAGTCGTCAATATGCATACATATTTAAATGACAGAGCCCGCTACTACATTACAGACATGACTTCACGTTTTGAGTAAAGGAAACATAGGTTTCAGATCAGTTCTCCCGGAGAAGCTGTACAAACAATACCCAACCCAATAACGTAGAACTATCTAAGGCGAATGCCACTTTGGTGTCTATCCGTTTGCGTCGTTCATTTTTTTAAGTTACCTAGTTGAGTTTAAGAAGTATATAATTATTAAGATACATTAGTCTCTCTCTTTCCATAAGTAAATTTCTCTTCAAATAAAACCTTGAAAAAACTCAGTGAACGTGTCCCTTGAGTCATCTTTTTGCATGAAAAGAAGCGAACAATGGTGCCAAAAGGAATCGGCAAAGTCAGTCAGTAATGAAGAGGAAAAGAAGAAAAAAAAAGGTAATTCACATTTAATATCTACAATAGCTTTTCGTTGACTATTTAAAAAAAAAAAGGAGAAAAGGATTAGATGAATTAAAATTTGAAACCCACATAAAAAGAAAACAGAAAAAAATCGTAAAAAGATCACTTTTATTTGATTGCTCATTGATGAAAACATTACACTTAAGTTTACTCTCAGCAACCTTGTAACATTTGCTGCATTCCTATCTTATCCTTTAGTCGTCACATTCTATGAGCAAGATTTTTGACAAAAGGAAAAAGGACTGCTGTTTTCTGAAGCTGGCTGCTTGCATTGAGTTGCATGACATGTGGAGATTTTTCCAATCCTCTCATCATATTCATCATTATTCATCAGTCAACCTATCCATCTCATTAACCCTTATCCTCGAGTGGCTTTTAGCCTTGACAAGTAGTAACTCATTGGTAAAAAAAATTAAAAAAAAACAAAAAAAACTCCACGATGCATGTATGCCACAAGGAGAAAATGTGAGAGCTCTAATACTTGTGGTTGCCGATGCAAAGAAATTATGTAGAACAAGCCGAACCAACCAAGATATCAGAGACTCTACAAATCAACAGGTAGTATCATCAATAATCTGCAAATGATGCTTACACAGACATGCCGCATGATTGGCTCTAGAGAGAATTGCCAACCAAGTGCTACAATGGATCCCCGATGAAAAAAGAAGAGCAAAACCC
The DNA here is from genome assembly GCF_053919585.1 of Euprymna scolopes. NCBI lineage: Eukaryota > Metazoa > Mollusca > Cephalopoda > Sepiida > Sepiolidae > Euprymna > Euprymna scolopes. The sequence goes on from NC_136518.1 coordinate 52,607,927, forward strand.
AAACTAAACTGAAATCGAAAAAGATCTGATTGCAATAGGTAGAAACTACGGGGATGCTGTGGATCTGTCTCCAGAAACTGCCAGAACTTAATTTTATACAAACGACCACTCTGCATCTGCTTCTAAGGATGTTGACATTTTATATAGATTATAACTAGGAGGAAAACAGTCAGCAGGAAGAGAATTCTACAAGCTTACAGTTCTTGGAAAGAAGCTACTGGAAATAGGAAGCTGTATTACAATAAGGTACAAGATAGTTAGTGCACCAGCTCCGTCTAGCTGCACTGATGAGCCATGGAAAGGCGTAACACGTGTCTGTAGATTACTATATTTTAAATATTAAATATCTATTCATACAAAGTTAGTCATACGTATATGTTTACATATTTCTATGTATAGGATTCATTCCTAAAATAATTAACCAACCATTATGGACTTTTGAACACAGCTGCTAGGTGTATGGGATAAATGTAGGCTATATTTAGTTAGATTCAATTTATGCACAGGGAACCAAAGAGAGGTTGGCAGCACTTTGTAAAAATTCAGATATCTTCGATTTTGTGAAATTTTAATAATAGATATGAGGCATATATATAAATATATATATATATATATATATATATATACATATTTTGTGTATATATATATATATATACATATTTTTTATATATACACACACACACACACACACACACACACACACACACACACACACACACACACACACACACACACATATATATATGTTTCTAATAATTAATTAATTATAATAAGATATGGGCTTATCCAGATAGCAATTAAAAAACATAAGTAGATATTGTTAAAGATGGATGGATATTTCACTTTCCCGTTTGATGAGAACAGGAAAAGACGTTTTGTCTCCAACGAATTGTGTTGAATTTCTTTCTTGCTCAGAAGTAACTAAGAAAATATACTTTAAACCAGAAATGAGATATGTGAGGCATCGCTTGTATCATAGTGTCGAGTATTTCTTTAATCCCCTTGGATTGTCCGTCATCTTCTTTGCTCCTCCCTCCCCCCCCAAAAAAAACCCCAGCTGTTCATCACATAAAAATCACAGGCATAATCAAAATAGTCCACGTTAAAAGTCTCTAAATACAGTCAAAATAGGAATGAATTGTCAGGGCAAACAATTAATACAGAGATACATGAATGGTGTAATGTAAATAAGACAGACTTTGATGTTATCTGGAAACTTTTCTAAAACCAGTAAAAAAACAGCCACTGAACATCTACTTGTGAACGATAGTTGCAACCTATAATAGGACGTATTATGGTAAATGCTTCAGTTGTGAAAATTCGTAAAATCAAAACATGTCCAACCAGCCCAAGCCCATAGAAGAGTCCAAGTTTGGTTTGTTAATCCTTTACATGTGTGGTTGGGTTAATGAAATATTCTTTTTTCTTGTAAAAACAAAAACATGGAACGGACAGACTAAAAGAAATTTAATCTAGATATGAGCCATAAAAAAAGAAGTAAAAATAATAAACCTAATTACTAATGAAAGATTCTGTGTTAAAAACCTCTAACCACTATTGAAATAGGAATGAATTGTCAGGGCAAACAATTTATTGAGAATACAATGAGACGATGTGTTGCAAACAAGACAGACTTTGATATCATTTGGAAACTATGCATGCAACCAATAGAAGAGGATCAGGCTAATACAGTCTGGGAGTCTCGTCTAACTGCAACCAAATGTTAGATATTATGAAATTTGCCCATCAACATGACTGCTTTGAAACCCAAAACCAGAAAGAGGAAAATTCTCAGTTCTCATTCCGCAATGTATGAAGCACGTCTTTTTTTGTACTTCTGGATAGAATAATGCACTCCCAGGTTAGCAAGTAATAATTCAGGGGTGATAAATTGAATATGGTTCAAGGGAAAACACCTTTGAATAATCAGAGTCAATATCTTAATCAAGGGTTGGACTAGATGAAATAACGAAATAATTTTGACAAAACTCTGGAGGTCCTCGTAAAGTGGAGCATTTCTTTTGTAGCATAATGAAGGTTTCTTAGTAATTGTCTGTATTTTTGAGATGAGGTGTTTTCATTGATTGAGATTGTCGGACTGACTTCCTCATCTTGGTTGTAAGAGTCACAACGTTTCGGCTGTTTTGCCCTCCGGCCTTACAACCAAGATGAGGAAGTCAGTCCGACAATCTCAATCAATGAAGGTTTCTTGTTCATCGTCTTCTTCAGCAACAGGAATAGCTGCTTATCTTTCTGACAGTAGATGCTAATAGTGGCATCAATCTACAACAGTGGTGGTAACAGCCATTATCATGGTGATGTTTTACCAACAGAAACAAAGTAATGCATTTTCCTCTCCTCTGCTTATGATAGTAGCAGCAGCCGTCTTCCTGTCTGCTCTGGTAACTATAATAACTATAATAATGGCTTCAAGATAATGATAAAACAGAACAAATGCCAACACATATTTTTTTCAATCGCCTCATGCTTTGAGATGTTTCATTCTTTTAAAGAATTATGCATATTTCCCCACTCTCCTAAAAGGCGAACAAAGACAGGACTTCAAAAAACACGTAAACGACAGATATTTTTCTTCTTTTCCACGTCTCATTTCAGACTTCTAGTCCATGATGTCATATCTTGCCATGCAATCCTATTTTGTAATATATATATTTGACCTGCCCAATGAAAAAAAAAAACAGATCGAAAGAGAACTATATATATATATATATATATAAAGTTGAATGTGTGTGTATGTGTGTGTGTGTGTGTGTGTGTGTGTGTGTGTGTGTGTGTGTGTGTGCGTGTGTCTGGTCACGAATAGGCTCCTATATGGTTGACTATTTTAAAAAACTGATTGCATATAATGATAGAAGATGTATCGAGACACAGAAATGGGTATGTTTGATCTGGCAGAACAGTGGTTCATTAAAATTGTGGGGTCTGCGTACGCGCCTGGTCCACAAAGTATGGAAATAAAAAATTTAAAAATTAGAAAAATACGTTTAAAAGTGTTTTTGATATAGATGTACATAAGAATACTTCGATAAGTATAATAAAGACTTTTCATATCTATCTGCATAAGTATACTTTGATAATTATGTTTCAGTTTGAAGAAATATAGTATAATAAAATTATGGGGTGTTCGTTCGCACCTGATCTCCATAGAATGGAAATATGTCACAAAGTTTAACAAGGTTTTTTAATATAGATCCACAGAATATTGTGATAAGTGTTTCAGTGTGAACAGGTATGGTATAATAAATTATTGGGTTTATCTATTTTATTTTTACTTTCATCGTATTTTGCTTTGGTTTTGATACCTTCAAATTCAACCCAAATTTACAACTCTTCCTTTTCATAACCTATCATACTTTCATAAATCAGAGTCCATTTTCTGTAGGCTGTTTTTGAACCCACTCAACGACGGGTACTTTTTCTAGTGTGTATATATATATATATATATATATATATATATATATATATATATATATATATGTATATATATATATATATATATATATATATATCCTAACACTAACAACACTCATTATTCCCTCCAAAATAGTCCTCATACAGACATTGTCCTACCATTTGTTGAACACTATGAACAAAATTCAAACTATTTAACTAATACAAATCAGCAAATTAATATTAATACCAGACCTCGAGCTTTTAATAAAGTACATACATATATCGGCGCTACTTCATCATTAATTAAGAAAAGAATATCAAGCCACATTTCTTCTTTTAACAACCATAATTCTAATAATAACCAAGGAACTTCTCTAAACACTTTAATTAAAAAACTTAACTCTAACAATACTCCCTTCTCAATCAAATGGACTATTATAAAAAAAAGTTAAGTCTTATACTCCAGGCTCTAAGTCATGTCGCCTCTGTACAACCGAAGCTATAACTATAATTACTTCCCCTCAAAGTAAAAATATAATAAATTCTAAAAATGAACTGATCTCTTTCTGTAAACATAAGTCCAAATTTAATTATGGCAATTTTGAAATTACATAGTTATTACCTTTTATATAGATATAAAATATTTTTTCTTTAACTTTTTCGTTTTTCAACATACTTTTTAATACTTTATAATTTAATAATCCTTTATTTTAATTCTTTATCTCTTCTTTGCGTGGCCGGTTTTCTATCTGCATTTTCTGTTTTATTCTTTAAACTTTCCTATCTATCTAATATATCAATCTACCCACTCTTTCATATCTTGTATGTATATTTACTTAAATTTTACTATATGAATTTACTTACATTTCAATTGACCTATATTTTGCCCTATATATATTTTCGCGCCTTTAACATTTCCTGTCTGGGTCGTTTTGACTTTTGTGTCCCTTTATTTTATATTTAACTTTATCATTTTTTTTTCTCTCTCTCCCTTTTCTTCCTAGATCTTTTTTATTTATAGTTATGTCTCGGAAGTAGAGTGAAAAGCACATCTTATTTTTCTTTTATTAATATTATTTTTTTCCTTGTACACATGTTTGTGAATTATTCCATGGATTTCTGCCTTTGGATTATTATGGACCATCTTCTTCCAATTATGGGATGTCTTTGGATTTTACTTGTACAAATGGAAATTCTTTTAACTTTCTTGAAGTTTTACATTTGGATTTTAACGTCACTGGATTTTTTTATCTTCCACCAGACTATCCATTCATGTGTAATCACCTTTTTCTTTACCATATTCCCTCTACTTAACTTATTTTGTTTTCAAGTAAGATCTTTGAATTACTTGTTGTTTCATCAAATACTTCTGCATGCAAAATCCGATCCCGCATTTTGCTAATTCCTACCCTCTGATGAGAAGGAAAGTATTTCTTCGAAACTCCGCGGATTAAGGACTATCCATTTATCTAGTGTTTCCTTTTCAGATTAAATATGTTTTTAACTCATTTCAAAGTGTTTTTTAACATATTTTATTAACTGTTTGCTCATATATATATATATATATATATATATATATGTTACTTTTATATATCATTTCTGAATTAATTCATTGATATATATAGCCATATTATATATATCATTTTGAAATATGTTTTTTGCTCTATCGAATCATGTTATTCATTACCGTCTCAATCATTTATTTTTTTGCTGGCTTTTCAACAGCATGGAAAAAATTCAAATCTGCACGATTATCTTGTTCCAGTTCAAACTAGGCCGAAAAGCTGCCGAGACAACTTGTGATATCAATGATGCATTTGGCCCAGGAACCACTAATGAACGTGTGGCACAAGGTAGTTCAAGAAATTTTGCAATAGTGATGAGAGCCTCAAAGATGAAGATAGTCGCGGCCAGCCAACTGTGGTTGATAATGAACATTTGAAAGCCTTGCTGTTGAACTCGAAGTCGACCACTCAACAGTCATTTGCCATTTAAAGCAAATAGGGAAGTCAAAAAAGTTGGATAAATGAGTGCCGCATAAATTGAACGATAATAAAAAAATCGTTGTTTTGAGCTGTCTTCTACACTCCTTCTGTGCAACAAAAACAACCCATTTCTCGAGCAGATTATGACGTGTGATGAGTAGTGGATTCTCTACACCAACCAGCGATGTTTGGCACAGTGGTTATTATCCCAAAGCCGAAATTGCACCAAAAAAGGTTATGGTAACTGCTTGGCGGTTTGCGGCTGGTCTCACCCATCACAGCTTCTTGAACCTGGGAGAAGTACTGCCAACAAATTAATGAAATGCGCCAGAAGCTCCAACGTATGTGCCTGGAATTGGTCAATATGAAAGGACCACTTCTCCTCCATGACAATGCTCGCCCAAAGGTTGCTTAACTGATCCTGGAGAAGGTGAATGAATTGAGCTATGAGACTCTGCCTCATCCGCCATATTCACTAGACTTCTCGCCCACCGATTATGACTTTTTCAAGCATCTCGACAACTTCCTACGTGAAAAATGCTTCAAAAGCCGAGATGATGCTGAATTGGCCTTCAATAACTTCATTGCTTGCAGGACCCTGGATTTCTATGCTAATGGGATAAATAGACTTGTTTCTCGTTGGAAAAAATGTGCCGATTCTAATGGTTCTTATTTCGATTAATAAAGTTTATTATGAAAGGATCTTAAATTGAACGTCAAAAACGACATTATTTTTGCACCAACCTAATATATATATATATATATATATATATATATATATATATATATATATATAATATAAAGCTGAACGTCTGTGTGTGTGTGGTCACGAATAGGCTCCTATATGGTTAACTATTATAGAAAACTGATCACATATAATGATAGAAGATGTATTGAGACACAGAAATGGGTATGTTTGATCTGGCAGAACGGTGGTTCAGTAAAATTGTTGGGTCTGCGTACGCGCCTGGTCCACAAAGTATGGAAATAAAAAATTTAAAAATTAAAAAAAAAACGTTTACAAGTGTTTTTGATATAGATGTACATAATAATACGTTGATAAGTATGTTTTAACTTAAATAGGGATGGTATAATAAAATTGTGGGGTCGGCATTCACGCCTGGCCTCCATAGAATGGAAATAGGCACAAACTTTAATAAGGACTTTTCATATCTATCTGCGTAAGTATACTTTGATAATTATGTTTCAGTTTGAAGAAATATAGTATAATAAAATTATGGGGTGTTTGTTCGCACCTGACCTCCATAGAATGGAAATATGTCGCAAAGTTTAACAAGGTTTTTTAATATAGATCCACAGAATATTGTGACATGTGTTTCAGTGTGAACAGGTATGGTATAATAAATTATGTGGTTTATCTATTTTATTTTTACTTTCATCATATTTTGCGTTGGTTTTGATACACCCAAATTCGAAGCTATCTCTTTACAACCCTTCCTTTTCATAACCTATCATACCTTCATAAATCAGTCCATTTTCTGTAGGCTGTTTTTGAACCCACTCAACGACGGGTACTTTTGCTAGTATATATATATATATATATAGTCATCCACATACAGTATTGTTTCGCTGTTTCACAGCTGATTAGTGCGGCTAGACAGGCAACTGCCAAGCCAGGATCGAAACTCAATCGCCCAAATTATAGTCAAGGCTTCTCACACCATTCCGCCATACGGCTGATGCTGATTGGGTAATGAATTAACGATGTTTTGACACCGTCCAATATATACATATATATATATATATATATGTGTGTGTGTCCACAAAATATCTCGTCTTGATGGAGAGGATATTAAAACTTGCTGCTATGATTTCAAATAATCTGAAATAACATAATAATAATTTCAAATATCTCTCATATGTTATATCTCCTATCTTTTGGAAATAGAGTACGATTATGAATATCTCCAGTATTAAATAATCCTTATACACTGTAAAATTTACTTAATGTATGAAACCAAAGAAAAGAGATATAACATATGAGAAATATTTGGAATCAAGTCTCCCCTTGCTAATCATAAATAAAGGGAGACATGTCTACAGAAAAAAAAAAAAGTGAGCGGCTGGTGATGATATACATAATTTTTCCATATCCTTACCAGGCCTTCGAGCCAAGATCACAGTGTAGTATCTGTTCTGATACTATGCTTCACTTTTTTCTGTTCTCGGTCAGTGAACTGAAATCCTTCATAACTGAGACAATTTTTATTTTTGTTCCTATCCAGAGAACCTCTTTATGGGAGCTAGATTTTTCGCACATCAAAAACCGACCTTGTGTCTAACTCTGCCCTCGCGGGGAGGTAAGTAAATAGGAACAACAACCGACCGATATAGTAAATATAGCAGACGAAAATGAAGGAAGGCAGATATTCAACAAATTAACGGTCAACGTTTCGTGTGATTCCGTCGCAAAGAATCGCGCGTCGTTCCAACGATGCATATGATTATACGTGATACTATACGCTTGTATACAATGGTGGCTCTTTTAGTAAGGACAATCCTGTTTCGTCAAGATCTGATTATCATAGGTCAGCAGGAAGGACATCTTATCCCCTCACCCTCAGAGCAAGAAAGAAAGCGAGTACTTGCATATCAAATGAATGTTTATGTAACTTTGACAAAGAAAGTTATGCTTCAACAAGCACACGGCAGATTTTCTTCTGTGGGGATAGCGGTGGGGGGGGGGGAGACCAATATTCATTCATGCAGAAAATAAGTACATTATCGGTATTCTATAGTCTCTCTCTCTCTCTTTCTCTCTCTCTCTCTCTCTCTCTCTATCGTCCACTTTTCTTCTTTTTATTTTTTGCTTTCTATTTTTCAGTCCCTTTACGCAATCTCTTATTTCTCTTTCTTTTTATCCTCACTCTCTCTCTCTTTATTATTCTCTCTCTCTCCCACTCTCTATCTATCTATCTATCTATCTATCTATCTATCTATCTATCTATCTATCTATCTATATCTTTATCATTCTCTTTCTTATACCTATTTTTTCTTTTTTGTCTTTTTATTCACGTTTTCCCACTATCATCCGTCTCTTTATTTTCCTTTTTAACTATCTCTTCTTAACCTATTTTTATCTCTCTTTCTCTCTGTCTCTCTCTCTCTCTTCTCTCTCCTTTTTCACCCCCCCTCTCTCTCTATTCTCTTAATCTCTTAATCTCTTTACCTTCTCTTTTGCTGTCAGATTTTCCCCTCTCTTTTGACCCCGTTATTTGGCTCAGTTCATGCAAACTAAAAAAGCCTAAAAGCATCAACTCAAAACAGACAAGTTGGTTATTGGGTCACATTTATGCTGAAACCGTGGATCATATGTTTAATATATAACCGGTTTGTTGATTCATTTGTTTTGTAGGATTAGGGTTTGTTTGTTTGGTTGGTTGTTTTTTTTTAAATTTTATTTTACGGCATATCAACACTTTCCTGGTTATTTAATGTCGAATCCAATCATTTTAACAAAAAGTTTTTATGCTTCAACTTCTTTATATTTTCAAATATTTATATCCTCAGTGCAAGCGACGCTCAAAATACTTTTACCCCAATTTTTATTTGAATTTAACGAATAATTAATATATATATATATATATATATATATATATATATATATATATATATATATATATATATATATATATATATATATATATATACTAGCAGAAGTACCCGTCGTTGACTGGGTTCAAAAACAGCCTACAGAAAATGGACTGTGATTGATGAAAGTATGATAGGTTATGAAAAGGAGGGGATTGTAAAGAGACAGGTTTTGATACTCAAAAATTGTACCCTAAGCAAAATATGATGAAAGTAAAGATAATTTTCGCGAAAATATATTTTTTTATATCAACTTTTTTCCATTCGTAGCCAAGAGTGACCAACAAAATGGTGTTTCCTTACAAAGAGAAAATGTTATATATATATATATATATATATATATATATATATATATATATATATATATATATATATATATATATATATATATATATATATATATATATGTATATATATAATATAAATATACAAGAAATAAATGTTACCATAGTCAATAAAAGTTAATTTTATGGTAGAAAAGTTCATTGGTTTGTATTTTCAAGTAGTTTGTAAAAAAATTTTTTTTTAATTCACAAACCGGTTGAAAAAAAAATCAAAATGGCAGCGACTTTGAAATGGAGAGCCTCGTTTTCAATTTGAAGGAGGGGCACCTGAGCATTCTGTGTTAACAATTTAAGAGAGTTCCGTCAACGTAAGGAATATTCATAAACATATTTTAATGTTTTCCGTTAGTTTGTGCTTGAGGAATATTCGATTATGGCATGTGTAATTTATATAAAAATTTATTTAATAGTTATCGCCTCAAATTTCGTTTACTTGAAATTATTTCAAGTAAAGAGCATTAAAAACTATTTCAAAAAAAAAAAAACATGAACTGAATTTTTATTGACTATAGTAACATTTATTTCTTGTATATTAATTTTTTAGGGTAGTCGTTTGTTGGCTTTTCTGCTAAACACTCTTACTAAATAATATCGACGAAATATCGAAAAACAAAGAAACAAAAACAGTTTTGAAAAATAATGACGCTTTACTTACTTTAGTAAAATAATCCGAAACAGCAAAATGGATATTAAAAAAGTAAACACGTAATTACTTTAGTTTTTTTAAAGCAAAGAATCGATATAAATATGAATAAGAGGAAAATGGCGCCCTTTTCAAGCAGAACAGCGTCGTTTCAGTTTTACAGTATTGAACGGTGTAGTATTGCGCTCTCGGATTCAGGGTTGTACTATTGTAATGTAAAGAACACGTAGAAAAGGTTGTAATCAACTGAATTCCTTCTAGTACACTGGCAAAAAAAAGCTTAAACAGATATATAAATAAAAATAAAAAGGTTATGTAAATGTTTTTAAAAAGACATGTAATCATGTTAGCAGGATTTTTTTCCGTCTTTTGACACGATAGGAAGTAACGTTCTTATTTTTTATTATTTATCTATTTTTGAAAGAGTGCCACGTGCAAATGGAGAAGGAAAAAAAAAGAGTTATGCAAAATTTGTGTCGAGAATTGTCTGAAGTTCCGACTTTTCTTTTGGTTTTCACTTTAATAAGAACATGAATTTATGAGATGAATTTATTCGCACAATATGATTCAACTAAAAAAAAAAAATGAATAAAAGCTAACGTGAATTAAGATTAAAATTAAGGTGATATTGTGGACCCTCACCCCTTTTAAAAACCCTTGTTAAACTTTGTGACATATTTACCTTCTATGGAGGTCAGGCGCAAACAAACACCCAATAATTTTATTATAATAAACAAACTGAAACATAATTATCAAAGTATACTTACGCAAATAGATATGAAAAGTCTTTGTTAAAGTTTGTGCCATATTTCCATGGAGTACAGGCGCGAACGCAGACTCCACAATTGTATTATACCATCCCTATTTA